>NC_053490.1:122187750-122491500 GCF_905171775.1 Rana temporaria | reverse complement strand
GTGTCCTGTATATACAATGTCCCTGTATAGTGAGATTGCCGGGTGTCCTGTATATACAATGTTCCTGTATAGTGATATTGCCGGGTGTCCTGTATATACAATGTCCCTGTATAGTGAGATTCCAGGGTGTCCTGTATATACAATGTCCCTGTATAGTGATATTGGGTGTCCTGTATATACAATGTCCCTGTATAGTGATATTGTTGGGTGTCCTGTATATACAATGTTCCTGTATAGTGATATTGCCGGGTGTCCTGTATATACAATGTCCCTGTATAGTGTTATTGTCGGGTGTTCTGTATATACAATGTCCCTGTATAGTGATATTGTCGGGTGTCCTGTATATACAATGTCCCTGTATAGTGAGCTTGCCGGGTGTCCTGTATATACAATGTTCCTGTATAGTGAGATTGTCGGGTGTTTTGTATATACAATGTCCCTGTATAGTGATATTGTCGGGTGTCCTGTATATACAATGTCCCTGTATAGTGAGCTTGCCGGGTGTCCTGTATATACAATGTTCCTGTATAGTGAGATTGTCGGGTGTTTTGTATATACAATGTTCCCTTATAGTGATATTGCTGGGTGTCCTGTATATACAATGTCCCTGTACAGTGATATTGGGTGTCCTGTATATACAATGTTCCTGTATAGTGAGATTGTCGGGTGTTTTGTATATACAATGTTCCCTTATAGTGATATTGCCGGGTGTCCTGTATATACAATGTCCCTGTATAGTGATATTGGGTGTCCTGTATATACAATGTTCCTGTATAGTGGGATTGCCGGGTGTCCTGTATATACAATGTCCCTGTATAGTGATATTGCTGGGATGTGTACAGATTCCCATGGTGCTCAGTGTTCTGTATTGTGCACAGACTGTGTAATACCCCCTCCCATAGTCCACCAGCACCCCTGATCATCAGTGATCATCAATGATGGAACCCCCATCACCAACATGATGAGCCAGCCCCTTCTACAAATGTCACATTTTTCTCTCTCTTATGGGAAGGAGGTTGTCTGGAAGCGGTGATTCCCCTTGAAAGGAATTTGCATTGTCTACATCCATCACTGAATATTGTTACATGTGTCAGATGGGCCTGTACTGGGGAGGAGACCGTGGGGACCAGTCAGGGAGTGGGAGGGGTGATGGGTCTGTCCAGACTGAGCACATATAAGACTAAAGCCCTGTACACACGATCGGATTGTCTGATGAAAACAGACCGATGGACCGTTTTAATTGGACAAACCGATCGGGCCCCATCGGTTTGTTTTCCATCGGTGAAAAAAAAATAGAACAATTTTCCTATGGATACAAAAACGATCGTCTGTGTGGAAGTCCATCGGTCAAAAATCCACGCATACTCAGAATCAAGTCGACGCATGCTCGGAAACATTGAACTTCATTTTTCTCAGCACGTCGTTGTGTTTAACGTCACCGCGTTGGACACGGTCGGATTTTTTAGGCAAGACTGATGAAAGTCAGCTTCATTGGATATCCGACGAAAAAATCTATCGGATTAGGTCCCATGCACACGAGAAGCAAATGCAAACACATGTAAACTCAAGTTTTCAAGGGCAAAAACTGGCGTTTAAAACGCCCGTTTTTGCAGCAAATTTCACGGCGTTTTGCCACGTTTTGCCGCGTTTTACCGCGTTTGCGGCTATCAGCGTTAATAACAAAGACATTGTAGACCCTCCCAAAGCTTTGAAACGCAAAAACGTTTGCGTCTGAACCCAAAATTTTGCGTCTGAAAAAACGAGCCTAAACCCAACTGCTTTGAAACGCAAAAAAACGTGAATGTGTGCATGGACACATAGGATAACATTAAATGTGTTCAGGGGCAGTTGAAAAAAATGCCCAAATGCCTCTGAACTCGAGTTTACCAGCGGCTCGTGTGCATGGGGCCTAAGATTCCATCAGATTTCCGATCGTGTGTACAGGGCTTAACTCTTAGGCTGGCCATAAATTGTACAATCTTCCTTTAGATTTACCGTCAACTATGTAGTACAAGGGCCTGCCTGATTGCATACAGATTTGAAAGTGTTTAGGTTGGCCCTTATATTATATGGTTTTGGTAAAACTAAAGGAAAATGCTATAATGTTAGTCTGAAATCTTTTTCCGGCATCAAATTGTAGTCTGAAATTTTTTCCGGCATCAAGTTGTAGTCTGAAATCTTGTCCGGCATCAAATTGTAGGTTAAAAGAGCTGGAAAGCAGTTTGGTTGAAGGATGTCATTGAACATTATTCTGGTAGTGTGACTGCGAAGACCACGAATGTTGAGGTTTCAGCTTTTGTACACCCAAAGATTTTCTACACTGTGATTGAGTTAAATTTCGAATTGAACTCCACACCTTAATATTTCAGTCCAAAAGATAGGTTTTTTGAAAGCCAATGCGTTTTTGGAGCGTTTTTTTTCAGCGCCCAAAAGCTGTTTCAAAGATGCTGCTTGCAGGACTTTTCTCAACGCCCCGCCAGCGCAACACCTCAGTGTGAAAGGGTAAGGTGTTTTTACAGCGCTTTCAATTCATTCAATTCAGGAGACACAGGGCCCGCGAAGGCCGGTAATTGAGGCCGCGGCCTTCTAGGCTGCAAAGCCGCGGCCTCAGTTACCAGCGGGCGCCAGGTCACAATTTATTGTCGCAATTGCGACCTGGCGCCCAGATTTTGTCGAGGCCTGGCCAATCGTGTTGAAAAGGGGAAAGTCCTTTCAGAAAGCAGTGATACCATAAAAATGGGAAAATAATGTGAATATGTGCACATAAACCTATTTATATATAAGCTATGGATGCCTTCTATTTTGTGCACAGCCTTTTTAATCTGTAATACATTTCCATAATCTGTATACTGTGCATCAAACAGCTGTTTGTCTCTCATGTAAAATATCTTCTGTGGTTTCATTGAATTTGGCCAAGTTGCTTTCAGGATGGATGCAGGGTGTTCTGAATGTCTGGGTCCTATTTATAAGACATTGGTGAAGTCAGATGCTTTAGATTTACCTGACCACTAATTTAGCGATGGCCACGGTTTTGGTCTTATTTATCAAACATCTAAAGCTGGCCATACATAGATGGAATTTCTGCTGAATCTTTTATAATGTTTTATGGGTGGCCCTCTCGGCATCACCGGGCTTAAAGCCTATAGACTTTTCTAGAAGGAGCTGGTTAGAAAGTTATTAACCTGCATCCAGCCAGATGCTGGCACTGTTTGCGCATTCTGATAGCCACAGGTACCATCCGTTAGGCTGCATTCACACCTCCGCGACAAGTAATGCGGCGTATTTTGCCGCGATTCGTGCAACTTTTTTTGTTTTTAACAAATCTTTCCCATTGCTTTCTATGGCCGAACGCCAATGCCGCCTGAAAAAAAGGGTCCGGGACTTGTTTTCAGGCGGCAGGCGTACGGCGTCTATGAGATGTGAACCATCTCATAGACAGCAATGGGAATTCTCCCCTCCAGCGGCACGAGCGTCCGGCGTCGGGCGTTTTTGTCGCCAAGGTGTGAATGGAGCCTTAGAATGCAATTGGCAGCACTGTAGATTTATCCATCTGCACTGTTTAGCATGGTTGGGGGGTTTAAACTAAGTGAAGCTTCAGCCAAAAACAGAAGCCCCACTTTTTTTTGTTACCACCCTCCCCTCTCCAGGGCCGTCTTTAACACAGGGCAAAAGGGGAAGCTTCCCCTGGGCCCAGTACTTGTTGTGGGGCCCAAGGCAGCTTCCCCTTGAGCCTGCACTGCCTGCAAATAGTTGTTAAAGTGGATGTTCCCTGGAAAAAAAATATTAAAAGCCAGCAGCTACAAATACTGCAGCTGCTGACTTTTAATATTAGGACAGTTACCTGTCCTGGAGTCCAGCGCTGTTTGCAGCAGAGGAAGAGCGATCGCTCGTCACTCTGATGCTCCCCCGCCATCCTCGGTGAGGGAACCAGGAAGTGAAGCGCTCCGGATTCACTGCCCGGATCCCTACGGCGCATGCGCAAGTCACTTTTTTTGGGGGGGGGAAGCAGGTACCTGGTTTTGACAGGTACCCACTCCCACTTCCGAGTAAGATCAGCGATCTATGACATTTTCAGCCCCCTCCTCCCCCCCCCCCCACTGCCTTCTGGGATACACACAGGTCCTAGAAGATGGCGGGACCGTTTGGAAAGCACAGCACGACTTGCACATGCGCAGTAGGAAATCGGCTCCTCTTTAAGTGATCTCATTCAGTCCACAGGCTAAACAAGAGAAACCCAAAATATGTGACCATCTTAATTTTAAGACATCATTTTCAGACAGGAATGGTGAACAGATAAACATCTTCCTTTTTACTTTGATGCTCTTGGCAGTTTTTTTACATTGGCATGTTCCCATAAGCCATCAACTAGAACCTTTGCCCCTAGTTTACACTTCTGCTCAGTGGGTGGTAAAAATAGGTAGTTAAGACAATAGTTTCTTTGCCTCACCCCGACTGCTCCTTAAGCTGCAAAGGCAGCCAGATAGGGCTGTACACAAGCCGTGATGCTTTGCTTTGTATCACTTTTGGCAGGCAGGACCACCAAATGCTAGGCTCACAGTTGCAGCACAGTATTCCTATTCAAAAACCTGGTTCGGCTGCGGAAAAAAAAAACAGCACTCCGGAGGCGGCAATAGCGCCACTTGAATGCCTGACATCTGTGCCTGTGCTGCCTTCTGAAAAGTGATCCGCAGTGTAAGGCTAGCTTCACTCTATTGTGGTTTCCCTTTTGCATGAGCACATCTGCCTATTCATCTGAATGGGCTGCTGTACCTACGGAAAATGCAGAGAAAAGGTACCTGCACCTTTACAAAAGTACAGTCGCAGGGAAACCGCATTGTTCTATGTGTGTTGCAGTTTCCGGTGCATGGGGGTTCTATTAAGAATTAGGTCTTCTAACATCAGCGCATTTTTGCTGCAGGTGCGGGAAAGTGTGCGATTTACATACAGTCCTGCATCCGCAGAAGTCAGACCCTAGCCTAAATGAGTCCTTAGCACAGAGTTTGACAAATTTGCTTGGAATCTAGGAGCCAGCTAAAAAAAGTTAGAAGCCAGAAAACACGCCCCGTGCCGCCAAGCTCACGCGCAGAAGCAAACACATATGTGAGTAGCGCCTGCATATGTACACAGTATTCAAACCACACATGTGAGGTATTGCCGCGATCGATCGAGCGAGAGCAATAATTCTAGCCCTATAACTCCTCTGTAACTCAAAACATGCAACCTGTAGAATTTTTTAAACTTCGCCTATGGAGATTTTAAAGGGTAAAAGTTTGTCGCCATTCCACGAGCGGACGCAATTTTGAAGCATGACATGTTGGGTATCAGTTTACTCGGCGTAACATTATCTTTCACAATATAAAAAAAAGGGGGGTAACTTTACGGTTGTCTTATTTTTTAATTAAAAAAGTGTATTTTTTCCCCAAAAAAGTGTGCTTGTAAAATACGGTGTGACAGAAAGTATTGCAATGAACGCCATTTTATTCTCTATGGTGTTAGAATAAAAAATATATATAATGTTTGGGGGTTCTAATTAGAGGGAAGGAGATGGCAGTGAAAACAGTGAAAAAACACATTAGAACTGTTTTACTTGTAATGCCAAACGTCCACCACAAGATGGCGCCAGATCACAGAAGGCCGCAAAGTCGCGGCCTCAATTACCGGCGGGCGCTGGCCCGCCACAGTCGTGCGGCGGGGGCGCACGGAGACACAGGATCCTGTGTCTTCGTGCGCCCCCACCTTCCCCGCCGCGCCGGCCGGTAATTGAGGCCGCGGCTTTGCGGCCTAAGCTTCCTTCTGTGAAGGCCACAAAGCCGCAGCCTCAATTACTGGCGGGCGCCAGGTCACAATTTCTTGTCGTAATTGCGACCGGGCGTCCGGATTTTGTCGAGCCCTGCCTAATGGCCCGTACACACGATCCGAATATCGGACGAAAACGATCGTCCGATGAAGAATTGTACGATTTTCGGATCGTGTGTACACTACTTTCGAGAGCCGATCACGACCGTTCATCCGATATTTTTCGATCGGACATGCACGAAAATTTTCCTCGCACGATGTAAGATCGTACGATTTTCGTTTAGTCAGTACAGTTGTTGTCCGACAATACAATACAAATACATTACAACACATGACATCACTTCCAATTTTTTTTTTAGGTCGTACGAGAATTTTCGTGACTTTAATAACCTATTTAATTTTACTTGCGACTATTAAGCGAAAAAAGTCGTACGATCCGTCGTACGATATTCGGATCGTGTGTACGGGCCATTAGCAAGTACACCAAATATAAGATTAGCCCTCGCGAGTAGTTAAATCTCAAAAATTTCAAAAGCTTATTTTAAAACATCCTGACAACCCTTTGAAAGTTTATAAACATTGGAAGAGTTATTGTAATGGTTTGTGATAAACAAATAAGGCATTGGAGAAAAGCTGTCATATAAGCACTATAAACGACCCTGTGTACATGTACTGATAAGATAACATAGAGGAGAGTTCGGGGGCAGCTGAAAAAAATGCCCACTTGCTCCTCCGGCCTCATGTACACTGCTGCTGGTAAACGGACATTAAGGAGCAGTTGGGCGTTTTTTTCAGCTGTCCCTGAACTCTCCCCTATGTTATCTTATCAGTTCATATACACAGGGTCGTTTATAGGAGTTTCTAGGCAGTTGAGTTTAAAATGCAAAAAAATGCGTTCAGGATGGATGTTCAGAGGCAGTTCCAAATGCCTGTATCAGCTTGTAAACGCGGTAACTCACGTTTAGCTGCATTTCGTTTACAGACGTTTTTAATTTTGGACTATTTAAAAAAAAAAACTAAACTAAACTCAAACGTGGCTAAACACGGCAATGCAGGCGTTTTTTTTTTTTTTTTTTTAATGTCGGTTACTATCTGTCATGTTAAATCGTTCAGGGGAGGTGTCCTGTGTACATTAAGCCTAAACGTCCGTTTACCAGCATTAAAGTGGTTGTAAAGCCTTACATATGCCCAGTGAAGTGACTGGCCTCAGGGTTCTGGAAAGTCAGAATGGTCAGACATGATTCCCCATTGAAAACGCTTATAAACACAAGTTACTACATTTAGATGCGTTTACACGCGGTTACAAGCTTTTAACGTTTCAAAATCCCCTGAATTACCGTCCTGACTGCAAATTTTTGCTTTCACAAAAATGCTTCAAACCACAATTGCTTCTAAACTAAACTAAACTGCTATAATGACTGAGTGTATATGTACACATAAGATAACATGGAGGAGAGTTCAGGGGCTTCTGAAAAAAACATCCAACTGCTCCTAAACATGAGTTTACTAGCTGCAGTGTACATGAGGCCTAAGTGCTCTTAAGTGAGACAAGTACACACTTTAGAGGGATATGCTATGTTCATATTTCATGACTGAGGTTTATAACTGCACCAGGCTCCAACCTACCTGCACCAGGCTCCAACCTCATTGTTCTGTCCAAAACTCATGAGGAAAGCTTTGATACTTCCTGGTCATGTTGAAGCTTGTCCGCCTCTTCCTGTTTACTGCATGCTCATTTTGACCAATGAGACAGCCCATCCTGTTAATAGCCCAATAGGAATGTGCGGTAGGAAGCTGGAACGCTTTGGTGGCACCAGGAAAAATTGGAACTTTGCTTGTTGAAATGGCTTGGTATTCAGGTATCCTAATGGAGCTTGGAGGCTACTCTTATTATTATGAACGATCTTGAAGTTTGTAAACTTACTTTGTAAAGATCCCCACACATTTACTTCCTTGAATTCTGTGACACCTAATCACTATGTCCTGTGAGTAAGCACTGCTGTGTCACACATTTCACAAAGCCTGCCTTCTGAATTACAGAGCTGAGAGGAGGAGATTCATGAGGCGGAATCAGTACAGGGATTACAGCTTGCAGGAAGGTACCATGGGATATGTAGTCCTTAGAAATGAAATGTAAACAGTAAACAGCAGAGGAGAAGCTGCAAAGCATGCAGGGAATGTAGGAAGTTGTGGAAAGAGATTGCCAGCGGACTTTTCATTTAAGATTGTATTGTAATGTTAGAAATGCCTATTGTTTGTATTACTATTACAATACTTTACGTTTACTGCAACATCTTAAAGCTAAAGTGTAACTAGTGCTTTCAAGAGATGATTTTAGTCGTTGTGAGGTCCAAGAAAACTGGTCATGTGGCAATTTAATCCAATCTCCTTCTAATGCCCTGTACACACGATCGGTCAATCCGATGAGAACGGTCTGATGGATTTTTCCATCAGTTAACCGATGAAGCTTACTGATGGTCAGTCGTGCCTACACACCATCAGTTAAAAAAACGATTGTGTCAGAACGCGGTGACGTAAAACACAACGACGTGCTGAAAAAAATGAAGTTCAATGCTTCCAAGCATGCGTTGACTTGATTCTGAGCATGCATGGATTTTTAACCGATGGACGTGCTTACAAACGATCGTTTTTTTTCTATCGGTTAGGTATCCATCGGTTAAATGTAAAACAAGTTTCAAATTTTTTAACCGATGGATAAATAACCGATGGGGCCCAACAACGATCGGTTTGGTCTGATGAAAATGGTCCATCAGACCGTTCTCATCGGATTGACCGATCGTGTGTACGCGGCATAAGAAATTTCCATTCGATTTTCCAACAATTGTGTACCCAAGAGCCTATTTGATAGGATATACAGCCATGGCCAAAAGTTTTGAGAATGACACAAATATTAATTTTCAAAAAGTCTGCTTTTGTCAGATGTTACTATGGTATACTGAAGTATAATTACAAGCATTTCATAAGTGTCAAAGGCTTTTATTGACTATTACATTAAAGCGGGAGTTCACCCGAATTTTTTTTTTAACATTAGATTGAGGCTCATTTTGTCAAGGGGAATCGGGTAGTTTTTTAAAATCGAAGCAGTACTTACCTTTTTAGAAAGCGATCTTCTCCGCCGCTTCCGGGTATGGTCTGCGGGACTGGGCGTTCCTATTTGATTGACAGGCTTCCGACGGTCGCATACATCGCGTCACGAGTAGCCGAAAGAAGCCGAACGTCGGTGCGGCTCTATACGCCGCCTGGCACCGACGTTCGGCTACTTTCGGAAAATCGTGACGCGATGTATGCGACCGTCGGAAGCCTGTCAATCAAATAGGAACGCCCAGTCCCGCAGCCCATACCCGGAAGCGGCGGAGAAGATCGCTCTCTAAAACGGTAAGTACTGCTTCGATTTAAAAAAAACTCCCTGATTCCCCTTGACAAAAATAGCCTCAATCTAATGTTAAAAATTAACTTTTCGGGTGAACCTCCACTTTAAGTTTATACAAAGAGTCAATATTTGCAGTGTTGACCCTTCTTTTTCAAGAACTCTGCACATCACCCTGGCATGATGTCGATCAACTTTTGGGCCACATCCTGACTGATGGAAGCCCATAATCAATGTTTGGGGTTTGTCAGAATTTGTGAGCTTTTTTTTTGAGGATTGACCACAAGTTCTCAATAGGATTAAGGTCTGGGAAGTATCCTAGCTAAAATGTTGATGTTTTGTTCCTCAAGCCACTAGTTATCACTTTTGCCTTATATGCTCCATCATGCTGGAAAAGGCATTGTTCGTCAAACTGTTCTTGGATGGTTGGGAGAAGTTGCTCTTGGGGGATGTTTTAATGCCATTCTTAAATTCATGGCTGTGTTCTTAGGCAAAGGTGTGAGTGAGCCCAGTCCCTTGGCTGAGAATCAACCCCACACATGAAGGGTCTCAGATGCTTTACTGTTGTCATGACACAGGACTGATGGTAGCGCTCATCTTTTCTTCTCTGAACAATGTTTTTTTCTGGATGCCCCAAACAATTGGAAAGGTGATTCATCAGGGAAAATTACTTTAACCCAGTCCTCAGCAGTCCAATCCCTGTTTTTGGTGTGGTGTTTTCATTTTTGTACCATTCAACCTAATCAATAGTGCAGGATCAGTGGCTCGCAGGTGCAGTGTTAGGCTCCTGCAGACACTGCCTACAGCTCTCTGCCTGTACCATTATACAGGCAGACATTTACTGAGCTGCAGGAAGTGTCAATGGACTAGCAGGGTGCTGATCAGGATGCTCAAAGTCCATTGAGAACTACAAGTTCATCAACTGTGGTAGAAGATGGGACTTGTAGTTTATTCATTCACAGATTGCTGTGAATGAATGATGCAGCTATGTGGGTGGAGCCCATAACATCCTCAATGTAACAGGGAAGGGTGCTTAGTAGAGGTGCACGATTAATCGCGGAGAGAATCGCGATCTCGATTCTCCCCGCCCGCGATCTCCCCGTGGGATGACCCGCGATTCTTCCGTGTTCACCGCTGGTTCCACGTAACCAGCGTGGAACGCAAATGCCGCCGATTTTGAAACCGACGTCAGCAGCCTGCACCGCTGGATAGATGCCTGAGCTTCTCTCACAACAGTAGTTTGTATCCATGCGCCACCCAGTGGTTGCCGGCGGTACTGCTCCTGATGTATTAAACCTTCTCACAGTTCTGTACAACTGTGTGTATCCATGCACCACCCAATGGTTGCTGGCAGTACTGCTTCTGATCTATAAAAAAAGAGACCAGTGATATGTCTATAATATTAAAGACCATATAACTCCTATGAAAAAATCAGAATCAAAGTTTTATTCTGCTTTTTTCATAGGAGTTATATGATCTTTAACATTATAGACATATCACTGGTCTCTTTTTTTATATATTCATATTTTCATATAAATCACAGGTTTATTAATTAATTAAATTTTTTTTTGGGGGGGGGGGGGGTTCTGGCATTACATTTTTGAGAATCGTGAGAGAATCGTGATCTTTTGTCTAAGCAAAAGAATCGTGATTCTCATTTTGACCAGAACCGTGCAGCCCTAGTGCTTAGTTTGGAGGTGAGGGGGCTGGTATTATCAACATGTTACATGTTAGTTAAGGTGAGCCTATCCTTAAAAGCTGAAGTTTCATCAAAAAAATAAATACAATTCTCCTTGGCTGAAATCACATCACTTACCTGTAATGAAGGATAATCCACATCTGTCAGGCAGCTGGTACCATTTCGGAAATTGACAGTGAAAGGGGTTGTCCCGTATCCATCTACATCTCATCCTGAATAAAGAAATGGGGACACCACAGCAATGTTACTGGAAAACTCAATGAAAAGGGAAGAAGGGTGTAATTTTTTTAAGCACATAAAAATAGATCAGCTGACCTTATAGCCGCACTTGTCACTTTTTACAGTTTGCAGAAAGGCCACAGATTAACTAAAAACAAGTGCAGCAATGAACTTTGATTGCCGTGAAGTATTCCATAAGTCATTTGTAGAGGACTAGTCATGAGGTATGGAATATGATATTTTTAGTTGGTTTATTTTCAGCTAATGAGAAATGGAGAAAATAAAATGGAAAATGGGCGGTGAGAAGTGGGGTTTGTTAATTCCTTTGTTTTATTTTCCCATATAAGAGAAAAGTTTTGTCACTTCGGACAGCTGGTATATTTTCCATTTCCTTTAAGCCTGGTACACACAATGAGATTATCGGATGAATAAATGTCCATTCTTTTTTGCATGCTAGTCTCCATATTGAAAAAGAAGAGGTTACTAAAGTTACAAGAATTCTTGTATGGCAGAATAAAAATTTAGAAGTGATGTAATGTGTTGTATTGCATTTGTATTGTAATTTGGGATGAAAACTGTACTGATTAAATGGAAATCGTACGATCTGTTTGTCCCTTTGGAAAATTTTGGATGAAAGCTGTGTACGTAACGTTTAGGTTATCATATGATCGCTATGAAAGCAATATTTTTGTATGATTTTCTGATCAAGCGTAAGGCCTTTACTCTTGATTTTTTTTAATTATCTCCCTTAAACCGATAAATATAGGTGAATTATTATGATATTACTCACGTTGAACACCAAAAGACTGGATAATCTACCTTCTGAAAGGCTTAAAGTGGTTGTAAACCCCTTTTTAGAACTTGTACCTATAGGTAAGCCTTATGACTTGCCTATAGGTACTGTAAATATCTCCTGAACGTGCGCCATTTAGGAGATATTTATCTTGTAGTTCACCGATGATGTCATCGGCGCATGCGCTGTGAAGAAATGGCCCTCCGTGCTGTTTCTTCCTGAGTGAGTGCCGTGACTGGTGGCTCTGGCTCACGTGTGCAGTAGCGAAGTCACGCGGCTCTGGCCAGTCACCCAGCCGGAGTCCGAGGCCCCGGAAGGAAGAGGGGAAAAGATTGATGCGGCCTGCAGTGGGCACAGTGTGGTAAACCCTATCAGGGTTTACTTCCTCTTTAATGCTGAATTCCAAGTATGGATTTTATTCTAAGTTATTTTGGTCCAGCTTGGACCAATGCAAGAATGCATATGCCATACCTGGCCAATACCTGTGGAAGCAGAGAATGACTGTAGTAGACATGGCACAGGGCCCAGAAGACTGAGGCAATCACCGCAGTGGCCGCAACTACTTCAGTGAATCTCTGCGTTCTCAGCAGTCAAGTGTGGCATATGCTTACTTGCGTCAATATGTGATCCAAACCAATGTAATTATGCAATAAAATCCATACCTGGAGTTCCACTTTAAAATATTTAAAAATATGTCACCGAATTTACCTAACCTCTTGAATGTTACAAGAGACTGATTTAAAAAAGAAACCAGCCCTGTTATGCCCCGTACACACGATCGGAATTTCCGATGGAAAAAGTCCGACTGACTTTTCCATCGGAAATATCGACTGTGTGTATGCCCCATCGGATTATTTCCATGGGAAATTGTGAAGAATTCCGTAGGAGTTTTGATAGAGAACACGTTCTCTTTTACTCCGTCGGAATTCCGATGTGATTTTGGTCGGACAAGGGTCCGACCGTGTGTACGGGGCTTAATGGTAGTAACTGCTTTGTAATCTGATCAATGTGAAAAGTTGGATGCATTTGGAGGAGAGAGCGTTCCAAGTGGGCAACACCAAGTACAATGATTGGAGAGAATTAAAGGAAATCAGTGAATGAATTTTTTTTCTCCCAAATCCATTCATGCAGGTACATCAAATCTGCTGAACCTCATGCAATGCATGAGTCAGGGTTGTCTGCATTCCTGAATTGTATAATTCCCCGCAGAGCAGACAGAGGGAAACGGCACACTGAATCTTTGTTATTTCTCCATAATATCAATGCACTACTTTATGGGCAGAGAATCAAGCAATTCACTAATCCTCAAAATCATGATTTATAGATTATATGATTCTGAGAAGAAGTCTGCATGAATACATTTAAGCAGATTCTGTAAAAAGAATTGCATTGTACCAGGTTTGCAAATCGGTTTAATCATCCTAATGAAGACCAAAAAGAGTCCAAAGTAGTAGAAATTGAATAGGTTACTAAAGTCACGAAAATTCTCGTATGGAAAAAAAATCGGAAGTGATGTCATGTGTTGTGGTGTATTTGTATTGTATTTTCGGACGACAACTGTACTGACTAAACGAAAATCGTACTATCTGGTATCATACAAGGAAAGTTTACGTGCTTGTCCGATCGAATATCGGATGAACTGTGGTGATCGGCTCTTAAAAACTCTGTACTGACGATTCGATTTTCAGATCGTGTGTACGGGCCATAAGGGTTCATAGAAGGATATAAATGGCTACATGTAAAAGTAGTCTGAAAGAATTACCTGAGCAATGTGAAGTTCTGTCCAATACTTGTCTGCGCTTTTTTGCTTGCAGAGAACATTATGTAACTAGGCAGTACGGGGTCCTGTAGCAGTTGCATGGTCTTCCCTGGCTGATGACATGTCATTTAATATACAAATAGTATTATTACATGATTCTGTTTCATACTCTTAATCTTTGGTCTGAATAATGCAATATGGAATTGGTGAACTGATTTGCTTGCAACTGTATTACATTCCTGTTTTTGTTAATAATAATAAATATATAATTAACCTTAATATGAAATGAGATGAAAAAAAGTCATGTGACTATGTTTGGGCATAGGCTTGGTGCATGGAATGTAGAATATCAGATCTGCCATAGTATAACTACCATCCGGGGGTGGTTGTTACAGTATAGTAACAAAAAGTTTTTGTTTTCAATCTCTTTTTTATTACATTTTGCTTTACATTATGCATCCTATCCTATTTTCAAATTCTGATCTTCCATCTACCTCCCTATCATTTACTTGCTACATTTTCCCCTGCCATTAGTACTTCTTTCTCCCAATTCATGTTCTTACCCATTCAAACCGTTGCACCAAAAAAGAAGGAAAAAAAAGAAAAACACGATTTTTTTTTGAAATGCATGTCCGTGACCAAATCCTAGAATACCAAATGTGAGTAAAAGATTGCCTGTATTCTCTGCTCAGCACCAGTGGCAGCCCATCCATACGGGGCGCAGGGGCGCTGATCCCCTACTCATGCGCCCAGCCCCCAATCTGCATGTAGGGCACGGGACGCATGGATTTCAATGTTTTTTTTTTTTTTAGAAGCACATGATTAGAGCCTAATGCCGTGTACACACAACCGTTTTTCGGGTTCTAAAAAATTATGTTTTTAAGGGTCTAGAAAAAACAAAGTTTTTTTCAACCTGATCATTAAAACGGCCTTGCCTACACATGATCATGAAAAAAAAATGCTCTAGCAAAGCACAGTGACGTACAACACGTACGATGGCACTATAAAGGGGAAGTTCCATTCGGATGACGCCACCCTTGGGGCTGCTTTAGCTGATTTTGTGTTAGTAAAATACGATTTGCGCTTTTCTGTCTGTTACAGAGCGATGAATGTGCTTACTCCATTACGAACGGTAGTTTTACCAGAACGAGCGCTCCCGTCTCATAACTTGCTTCTGAGCATGATTTTTCACGTCGTTAAAGCCCACACATGACCATTTTTTACAACCTTAAAAACGACAACGTTAAAAACGTAAAAAAATAGAGTATGTTAAAAAAAGAATTTTGCCCATTTTTTAGAACCCGAAAAATGGTTGTGTGTATCCGGCATAAGGCTCTAATTGGCTTAAAAAAATAATGGGTTTGGGGCACAGAGCACTGCGCCCTGAACCCACCCAGTTGTGTGACAATAGAAAATTTGCGCCCCCCAGAAAAATACATCACCAGCCTCTACTGCCCAGCATTTTGCTCTGCCAGGTACTTTAATGGTGAGGCTGCAACTCGGTAGACTGAATAACCATGAGACTTACTCAAGATGACTCAAGGCATAGAGCAACAAGAATGTCTGAGCTGGAATACAGAAAGCACAAAGAGTCAGTAACTTGGACAACAATTTGGAGCAGTACTGTGTGGTAATCATAAGACAGAATAAAAAAATAGGCCTGGAGTGGACACCAGTAACATGCATCACTCAGAAAGGGAAGCATGGGCTTAAAACCCAACTGCAAGGTAATTTTTGTTCTTAAACGGATCTGACAGATTGTGGTAAAAAATGCTCAAGCTGCAATACTCGCCTTCAGTCTAGAGCTCTCCCCTTCAGTCTTCTTAGTTGAATGATGCCCAGAATCATTTAATCTGGAAGACTGGAGACATACTTTGAATGCATGCATTATCTCAGCACTGCATCTGTGTTGTTGGACAGTAGTGCTGGCATCATTCTGCCAGTGCTACTCCCTGCTTCAGTGGGAACTGCCCAGGACATGAGGCAAAGCAGAAGAATGCTCCAAGAAAGCTGCTTTCTGCTACATCTGAAGAAAACTATTTTATGTAGTACAGTACATAGCACAACACCACTGCAAGAGATAGCTCAAAGCATATCAGGCTAACCAACAGGTAAATGGTCAGGTTCTTAACCAAAGGTCAGCAATGGAGGAGTAAACAGGAACAACAGTCAATAAAGAAGCCAAGGTCAGAAAGAAAGTCAGATTGGTAATGGGTCATCCAGGATACACAGATTTCTCTCTTTAGAGATTATTCAGATTGGTCAACACTGGTGTCCAAAATGTGGACCTATAGAGGTGTATGGCTGGGCATTATGCCCTGTCACCAGATTGTTTTTGTTGACGTCCCAATTTCATACATACACCAGAATCCTTGTCCATTGGGTGAGCTTTCAGCTTTCTTCAAAATAGAAGAGATTGGGATTCCCTGTGTTGGAGATATTTTTATATTTTTTTATGATTAGAGATCAGCGATGTATTTATGTAGCACATTCAAGACCACCAAACTGGAGAGAAATTGTTAATATGACTTTCTACGTGCTGTTAACAAGGTGCTTTACAATTCAAAAGAAGTGATGGTTCATGTCTTCGAAATAATGGACTTAAGCCTCATACACACGACCGGTTTTCCTGCCAGGAAAAATACAGGGAGAGCTTTTGGCCGGGAAAACCGACCGTGTGAATGCTTCCTGGCAGGAAAACTGCCAGGAATCCCGGTGGGAAAATAGAGAACCTGCTCTCTATTTTCCCGCTGGGATTCCTGGCGGTTTTAAACCCGACAATTTTCCTATGGGGAAACACTGCGAGGGAGCATACACACGGCCGGGTTTCCCGGCCAAGGCTTTCCCTGCAGTTTTCCTGACGGGAAACCCGGCCGTGTGTACACGGGGAAACTTACTGAGCAGGTTCTCGGTTTTCCTGTCGGGAATCCTGGCGGATTTTATACCGCCGGGAATCCCAGTCGTGTGTTCAGGGCTTTACAGTTAAACTGTAACTGTTGGCTGAACATGAGAGACCCATGGAAATGGATTGTAGGTAGCAAATATTATTGTAATTAGAATCTTATTTCACTCCCTACACATCATATACAGACCTTGGCACAAATATGGATGTTTAGCTTAAAAAATTAAATCAAAGACTCCAATAACTACAGCTCTGCTTCCTGTAGCGTTCAGTTTTAGACAGAAGTATATACAGACTGTTGATGTATTTAGTCGTGTTTTAGGTGAACTTTGCTCTTACGGGTTCTGTTTCTGCACTTAATGTATGGTGTACAATTAGGTGTTCCTTTGTCGGGCACCCAGATCTAAGGCCCGGAACAATACTGATGTTTGCAGGATAGTGTTTAAAGTGTAAGTCCAGCCAAAACGTTTTTATTTATTTTTAGATACAGTGAACAGGGGTTAAAATCCTTTTTAGTTTTTTTTTTTTTGCCATCCTAAAATATGTGAGATATTTTTCCTTTCACTGGGCAGTAAGTAAGGGAAAATATACAACAGGGTTTCTATCCTTTCCTTACTCTACCAAAAAAAAAAAAAAAGTATTTAATTTCTGTTCAAGTTGGTTTTGGAGATTTTCATTTCACTTCCTGTCTGGTGAAACAGCTGCCAGACATCCAGTAAGGGCGGCTTCACCCTGCCCTGGCGTGGTCCCACTGCGCTTTGAGCAAAGAAATATTTTCCCATTCTTGCCTGATATAGGATTCAAACTGCTAAACAGTTTTAGGTCTGTGTCGTATTTTACGTTTCAAGATGCACCAAAAAATGTTAATTGGTGAAAGGTCTGGACTGCAGGCAGGCCAGTTAAGCACCTATGAAGTTGTCTTAGATGCAGTATGTGGTTTAGAATTGTCCTGCTGAAATATGCAATGGCTTCCCCAAAAGGCATCATCTGGATGGGAGCATACACTGCTGTAAAACCTGGATATAGCTTTCAGCATTGATGGTGTCTTTCCAGATGTGCAAGCTGCTTATTCCATATGCACTAATGTACCCCCATACCATCAGAGATGCAGTTTTGTGCGCCGATAAGAAAGTCCCTCTTCTCCTTAGTCCGGAGGACGCTGTGCCCATGGCTGCAAAGAATATCAAATTTTGATTCGTCTGATCACAGAACAGTTTTTTCACTTTGCAACAGACCATTTTTAATGAGCTTTGGCCCAGGGAAGACAGTTGCTTTTCTGGATCATGTTCAGATATGGCTTCTTCTTTGCAAACTAGAGCTTTACCTTGCATTTTGGATGGCATAGTAAACTGTGTTGAGGGACAGTGCACATCACTGAATCCTCAGTTTTTAATGCAGTGCCATCCGATGGCCCAAAGCCCTCTGTGAGGACACCCAGAGATTTCTCAAGATGTGTATGAACGGGCCGCCACTGTTGCAGGTGTTGTGCCAGGATGTAAAAGTTCAGCAAATTAGAACTACCTGAATTTGCCACACAAGTCGCTGTCAGATCAGAAACTGTTGCAGGTCATCTTTTAGTTAGCAGATACATGTTTTGTTGGTAGGCTGCTCTAAATCCTCCTTTTTCAACCAGGGTGCCTTGACATAATGCCTATGAATTGCCCCAAAATGCCCACAAATTATGTACAAGTCAGCAGGTAAACATGTCTGCTTTTCTGTTACACAAAGTCACAGGTTTTCATTGAGCAACATTACAACTTTGGGCACTGTGCAAGACCAGCTGCCAGCATATTAACAAACGCTGATGTCATTGGTTGATTAGGAGGACATTGAGCACCTGCATCCTTGTTTGATTCCCTTGCCCCTCTCTGACAGCACTGGGGTCACATTAGCTGTGTGGGGGAGAGAAAATTAGTTTGTCGAGTATAAGCCTAGGGTGAGAATGCAGAAGCTACTGTAAGTGGAAAAGAGGGTCAACAATGCCCATTTGCATGCCTCACTGTGCCCATTGCAACCTCACTGTGCCCAACCTCACTGTGCCCAACCTCACTGTGCCCATTGTAACCTCACTGTGCACACAGTATTAATAGTGTTTTCATTACATGTTTGCATTCTTTCAAGTCCTGATTAGAATTAGTCTGCCTATGTTACGCCCCTTGTTACCATAAACCAGTGTTGCCAAACGTCAGTATTTTTACTGGCAGCCAGTAAAAAACTGACAATTTCCTCCTGCCAGTAGTTGCCAGTAAAAAATATGGCTGTGACACTTGGCTAGGTCTGAAGCCAGTCGAGACCATCATAATTCCTGCTACAGTGTGTTTGGGCAGTTCTGGCGGAGGTGGTGCCTGAGCATGTCCTGTGATGTCATGGTGCAAGGGAGCCAAGCAGAGTGGCCAGAGCCTCATGTGCGAGTCGGGAGCAAGGCAGGCCGGGAGAGGGACTGTCAGTGCTGTTTAGACTGGAGTGGACTAGAGGGATCCCCTGGCGTGGAGAGTGACTGTCGCTGTGATTTAGGAGGGGACATGTCGTGTTGGTGATCTGTGCTACTGCACACTGCCTTCATTGTCACTGTGAGAGTCAGTTTCATATGTGTGTGCCTGACCCAATCTAATTTCTTACCCTCCTGAGTCCTATCCCTGAGCTACTTACTATATTGAAAATAAAATAAGAAATATGTTTTTTGCATTATTATGTATCTTAAATCATATTGCTAATTGCATATTGTACTTGTTTTTAGCCCAAATACTGAAATTTGCACTTAAAACGGTAATTTTTTTACTTTTGAAATGCCAGTAAAAACCTGGCTGTGCCAGTAAATTTTGGGTGGTTTGTCAGTAAATTTCAGTCTCGTAAGTTGGCAACACTGCCATAAACGTACAATTGTAATATTAATGTGATACCTACGTAATCATGTGTATAAAAACCTTCAATTGCGTGAGTGAGTGAGAAACTTGTATAGCGCAACACATGCGTACTGAATCGCCTCAGGGCGTCATAATAAAGCAGAACAGAAACATACAGAGTGTGGGGCAGATCCACAAAGAAATTATGCCGGCGTATCTATTGATACGCCGGCGTAATTTCAAAATTCCTGCGTCGTATCTTTGTTTTGAATCCTCAAAACAAGATACGACGGCATCTCGGCTAGATCCGATAGGCGTACGTCTTCGTACGCCGTCGGATCTTAGATGCAATTTTTTAGCGGCCGCTAGGTGGCGTTTCCTTCGAAATCCGCGTCGAGTATGCAAATTAGCTATTTCCGACGATCCACGAATGTACGACCGGCCGTCGCATTTTTTTACTTCGTTTCCGTTTTGGCTTTTTCCGGCGTATAGTTAAAGCTGCTATATGGTGGTGTACTCAATGTTAAGTATGGCCGTCGTTCCCGCCTCGCATTTTGAATTTTTTGACCTTGTTTGCGTAAGTCGTCCGTGAATGGGGCTGGACGCCATTTACGTTCAAGTCGAAAATAATGACGTCCTTGCGACGTCATTTGGAGCAATGCACCCTGGAATATTTTAGGAACGGCGCATGCGCAGTTCGTTCGGCACGGGGACGCGCTTCATTTAAATGAAACACGCCCCCTACCCGCCGAATTTGAATTCCGCTCCCTTAAGCCGCAAGAGATACACTACGCTGCCGTAACTTGCAGCGCAAATTCTTTCAGGATTCAAACCAAAGCAAAGTGAGTTACAGCGGCGAAGCGTATCTGGATGTGGATCTGCCCCTCTATCTTTTGTGTATGTGGACACCTTACACGTTTCAGACCATTGTAGGTCCGTCTTCAGTGGTTTTTAAGTCATATGGGTAATAGATTGTTTGCATTTACATTGTAGAATCTATTACCCATGTGTGTGACGTTGCGACGTCATTTTTTGAACTTAGACGTGACTTACGTCCATCCCTATTCACGGATGACTTGCGCAAAAAAAAAAATCGAATTTCGACGCGGGAACGACGGCTATACTTTAAAATGGCAAGTCTATCTATACGCCGCAAAATAGCAGCTTTAACTATACGCCGGAAAAAGCCGAATAGAGACGACGTAAGAGAATTCGACGGCCACGCGTACGTTCGTGGATTGTCGGAAAAAGCTCATTTGCATACCCGACGCGGAAAACGACGCGAACTTCACCCAGCGGACGCCAAAGTATTGCATCTGCGATCCGAAGGCGTACGAAGCTGTACGCCTGTCGGATCGAACCCAGATGCCGTCGTATCTTGGTTTGAGGATTCAAACTAAAGATACGACGCGGGAAATTTGAAAGTATCAGTAGATACGCCGGCGTACTTGCTCTGTGGATCTGCCCCCTGGTCTTTCCATTTAACAATCCCTGAGTGGTTCACTGTGCCTTTGGCACTAGGTGTTTTCTTTTGCAATTTGAATAGTGGATTAGACCGATCTTGGTCTCCCTTATACACATACCAATCCCTCTAGATTTAATACGTTTTTAATTTTGGGATTGTTTTCCCCCTTTTTTTTTTAAACAAAGTTTTTGTAATCAAAGTTTGTATTTTAACTGAAGTTGGATGTGAATTTCCTCTTGTGGTTGGACATGTAAGCACCTTACAAATCTCGCATACTGCCTATGTTTTTAGATGCATTGTCTCTGGGATTCATCACCATGCTGTAGTTGCACAGGGAACCATAGTCTTAAACTATATAAAGTAATCTGAGGTTATTAATAGTATCCTTTGGATGTTCATTGTCTGGGCCGCTTGCCTCCCTCCCTGTCTGCTAATGCTGCTCCTTATCACACACACCCAGCCCCCACAAAGGCAGTTTGCTCCCACACACATTTTGTCTGGTCTGTACAGAATGCAGAAGGGAAAAACATGCACAGAGACATGCGTAGCGTTGCTGGCAGACATCAGTTGCCTATATCTTATCAGTATCTCGCTAAGAAGTTCTCCCTACCAACAATGTGGAATCTTGCTGAAAGGGTCCACTGTCCCTTCACTCTTGTCTTATTTTCTGCAGTAAAATTCATTTTATGTAGAAATACGTCACTAATCACTTATGTGCGTCATGAAGAAACCCTATTCTACTCTCTTTTGCATTGCATAACACATCAACAAAAAAGTGCAATTAAATTGCACGTAAACATGTAGTAATGCACAAATTGTATTCTCGCAGACAAATGTGAAAGGGCTGGAACATCTTACATTTGTATATAAATGCACACTTCAGAATACCAGCAGTATGCTAGGATAGGATGTTTCTGTATACGCATGAAGAAGTATATGTAATACAAAGATATGAGATAAGGTGCTGCAGAGATACAGGAGAGGAAGGTGTCCTGCCTGGACAATCGCAGTCCTCAGCAAATCAATGGTGCAGGGGACTGAGTGGCGGCATAGCTCCCAACTGTCCCTGATTTGGAGGGACTGTCCCTGATTTGGAGCAATGTCCCTCTGTCCCTCTTTTCCCCCTCATTTGCCAATATAAAGGAATAGTAGTGGTAAAAAAAGCCCTTGTGGATTTAATTAACTTATTTTTTGGGGTTAATTCTCCTTTAAGGGGTTGTGGCAGGGGGCGTATCCTATGCCTACTTACATTTGCTAGTAGGTGTCCCTCATTCCCATCTCAAAATGTTGGGAGGTATGTGGCGTTTTGGCCTAAAGTCAAATTAACTTATTTTTTTAGGTTAATTCTCCTTTAAGGGGTTGTGACAGGGGGCGTGTCCTATGCCTACATACATTTGCTAGTAGGTGTCCTTCATTCCCATCTCAAAATGTTGGGAGGTATGTGGCGGTTTGGCTTAAAGCCGACCATAGACGGATCGAAATTCGACCAGTTCAGCAGAAACCAGATACATTTCAATCCAGGTAGGAGTGGGAGTATTTTTCAATTCTTTCTAACCCTGTATTGCCCATACAAGAAATGGTTAGGCCATCACGGGACAGAAATGGACAGACAGTAATGCGAATATTGTCAAAAGTTTGAAAACGTGTGCTTTATTTTTTTGTGTTCCTGTTGGGGAGATTTTGCATGAATTACTGAGGGAACTTTTTTAGATAGGTACTAAGACAACAATTAAAACCCGTACAATAGAAATGGTAGTGGAAGCCACTTTCCTAATTAGGCCGGCCATAGATGGTTCGAATCTCAGCCGGTTCAGCAGCCCATGTATGGGCAGGCTGAATGTACCCACGTTGATCAATCAACTTGAGTACAGCCAGATTTTACAGACGAATATCACTAGCTAGCAATAATCATCATCAGGAGAACACAATTATTCAGCGGGTGGGATTCCCCTGTCAACCCATGATTGCAGGAAAGAAATCTGCTCCGTCTATGGCTGGCCTTAGTGCCAGTTCACACTACCGCGACTTGGGATCCGACTTGTGTCGCCCCAAGTTGCCCGACATGAGAAATTCAATTAAAGTGAATGAGAGCCGTCTTAATATACACTACTGAAGTCGCTCCGACTTCAGAAAAGGTTCCTGTACTACTTCAAGGCGACTTCTAGGCAACTTGTACCCATAGATTTCAATGGAAGTCGTCTCCAAGTCGGATCTCTGTCTTAACTAAAGCAACTTTACAGGAAGAGAAAACCCCTCCCTCCCACAGAGCTGATTATTCTGTGATTGGCCACAGCCAAAGTCTCCTGTCCTGGAGGCAACTTTAAGTCGCGCTGAAGTTGCCTTGCAAAGTCGCGCTGTAATGCCCTGTACACATGATCGGTTCATCCGATGAAAATGGTCTGATGGATTTTTTCGTCAGATATCCGATGAAGCTGACTTTCATCAGTCTTGCCTACACACCATCAGTTAAAAAAAGATCATGTCAGAACGCGGTGACGTAAAACACAACGACGTGCTGAAAAAAACGAAGTTCAATGCTTGCAAGCATGCGTCGACTTGATTCTGAGCATGCATGGATTTTTAACCGATGGACGTGCCTACAAACGATAGTTTTTTTTCTATCGGTTAGGTATCCATCGGTTAAATTTAAAACCAGATTGCTTTTTTTTAACCTATGGATAAATAACCGATGGGGCCCACACGCGATCGGTTTGGTCCGATGAAAACGGTCCATCAGACCGTTCTCATCGGTTTGACCGATCGTGTGTACGCAGCATAAGGCCTGATTCACACCTATGCATTTTTTGTGCTTTTTTCATTTTCCAGATTTGCACTACAGTCCATTTAACATGGTTTCCTGATCGCTGTTATCTGTACACAGAGCTCTGTGAGTTTTGTAAACGCAGAACCATATGTGTGATTGGACACAGCCGATCAGCTGATTTCAACTGAAATAATTGGCTGAAACCTGCTACCAAACTCTGTGTGTGTCCCCTGCTTACCCGTGTATTGATTGGACACAGCACTGGTCAGCAGGGGCCGCACACATGCCTGCCCCAAACCTAGAAGAAGGCCGTCATGTACATGTATGTGATTGTATCTGTACCTCCCACCCGCTTGCAGTATATTTACAGTGAGTGGGCAACAGGTAGTTTATTGACATGTTACAAAGTGTGCCCTGAGGCGATTCAGTTCACATGTGTTGCGCTATATACGTTTTTCACTCACTCACTCAACACGCCTGCATGTTTACGATATGCACCACAACTTGCCTCAACACAGTATTTTATCTGTTTACTATGTACCCTTGTGGTGTTCAGCTCAATGGAGATGGTGTGAATGAGCCCTAATACCCCTTAACAAAATGGGCCTTATCTCACACACGTGTGTGGGTTCCAGGGCACTGGGTGATAAGGGTCCCTCAAAGTAAACAGGTGCAAATCTGGTGTTCAGAGAGGTAAATGAGATTTTTTTTTCCCGCTCTCTGTTTATCTTTCTTAGGGTTATAATTCCCTCCTCCTCCTCGTCTTTTCTGTCTCACACAAACACCACACATGTTGACACACAGTGACGCACACGAACACACACTCCCTGTCTGCGACAATTATGGACAGTGTGTAAACACGGCGTGCTATTTATTTACAGAGGCAAGACAGCGTGCTCGAAATCCGCACTAGGCTTTTATGGGAACAGAATTCTGTTCGTGACAGAAATGGTCCTGCCATTGTTATACCAAACCAACTCATGTAATATTGGAGGACATGGAACATGGTCGACTTCACTTTTAAAGAAAAGTCAAAAGCAGGCCTTGCATGATTCATTTTTTTGTTTTGTTCAGCCAACAGTTGAATTAAAAGGAAATTAACCAATTACCCCAACCACACATTAGATGTGGATGAAGGAAACCCTCCCGCTGAACTATTTAATTCTGCTGATGGGGAGCCTTCCCTGCCGGCAGAATACAATGATCAGCATTGCCTGCTATAGCCGCGTATCGTTTGGGAAAAACGCAACAGGCTGGTTGTACACAAGTCGATAGGGATATTAGCTTGTGTTCAGTCTATACATGGATTGAAATTTGGCTGATCGCTGCTGAACTGGCTGAATTCCATTCGATGTATGGCTGACTTACATCTAACCATTTCTAAAAATGTTCCCTCCCACCTCCTCCCTTAAACTTTATTAAAAAACTATGTGTACTTACCCATTTTTAATCTGCTCAGGTCTGTTCACGTGATCCTTTCACTCCGATTCAGGGAACGCTCGACAACGGATGTGAATTTCAGGAGCAGTGATGTCACCCACAGGCTCCCATGGCCCAGCTGTTGTTGGCGCTCCCTCCTCTCCCCTGCAGCCGCTGCTCACTGACACAGGGGAGTCAGAGCTGCGGGATCTTGTGACCAGACAAAGTGGGTAAGCACACAGATGTTTTTATAAAGGGTAGGTAGGAAGAGGGGGGAGGGAACATATTTAAGAATAGTTAGACTTAGGTTTTTACTTCCGCTTTAAGGCCCTTTTCACACGAGTGGCTTAATTGGGTCCCGCTGTCCGTTTTTCAGGTGGACATGATTTGTCCCTCTATTCTCCTCTATGGAGTGACGAATGTAAACAGATTTGTATCAGTTTAGACCCGACTACCTCCAATTCGATCCGATCCAGCAAAAACAAACAGTAGGGGATCTGTTCACCTCCATCCGGCCAAATCATATCAGAGGCAGTCAGTTGTAAGTGGACAGCTGATCTGTTTACATCTGACTGCCCATAGAGCAAAACGGGTTGTGTCTGTGTCTGGTCTGCATAAGCAGAGCAGACATGGACCTGTCATCCGCCTGCTCCACTTACATAATGTCGGCCGACATTACAGTTGATAAGCGGAGGGGGATGTGCCACCGACCGCCCGACATTATAGTTATTATCACTGGATAAGCGGGGGGGGGCACAGGGTGATATCTTCTTTACTCCTCCTCCCGTGCTGCCTCCACTGGCTCCTCTTCCTGTGCGGGAAAATGTCCTCTATCGCGGGACTGCAGGAAAACAGTGTCTATGCGGGAAAGTCCCACAGAATCCATGAGGGTTGGGAGGTATGCACTTAGCTCAGTGGGGGATCAGCGGACGTATTCCCTGCTGATTAGAATAAATCCAGGCCGTATGAGAGGGGGCCTAAGTGTGTGAAAGGAAAACTACATGTTCCACACAAGAAACTGGCTTTCTAGGATAGATAACAAGATAGAGGAAATGGACTAGTCACCAATATTGCATAAGTTACCATGCCTTGTGTTCACTGTGTCTCTAAGGGCCCATTCACACCTGAGTGTTTTGTAGCCTGAAGCATGAAGCTACAAAACGCTAGAGGGGAAAAAATCCATTATTCTCAATGGAGATGGTTCACATCTCCACTCCAAAACGCCTGAAGCTCAAACAAGTTCTGGACACTTTTTTGTCGCTCGAATTGGGCTGATTTTGGCGTTTTTGAACGTTTGTATTCCCATGGAAGCGTCTAGTGTGACAAGTGTTTCTACGGGCGTTTTGTCGCTTTAATCTGTTCTGTGAAATAGAATATTCACCAAGGAAGAAGATAAAAAAAATCTACAAACATAGCAACAAATGATGAAAGAGATGATCATTTTTCCTATTGGCTAAAATAAAAAACGACAAAGTTCAAAAACGTCAGACAACGCTGTATGCAAACGTGCGAATACGCGCGACAAAACGTGCAACAAAGGTGTGAATGGGGGCCTAAGTGGAGGCAGCCATCTCGGTAGAGGCAGAGCTTTGATTCATGGCTCCAGCAAGGAGAACAGTGAGTAGCACATTAGTGACAACAATAAATCTCCTGAGAATGACAGTCAGAGGAAGCAGTACCGTAGATCACACATTGCAGATATACAGCTATAAGGTTGTAGGCACAGGAGTGATAGGTGCCCTCACATACCAGAAAGTACACTTTTAATTTTTAAATATTACATGTACTATAATGAATACTAACTTTTTGAGTTCACTTCCACTTTAGGATTTTTTTTGTTTTTAATGTAAATGCAGAAGATATTGATTTAGGGCAGGGGTGCCCAACCAGTGGCCTGGGGGCCACATGTTGCCCGCGGAGCCCTCTGATGTGGCCCGCGTCCTCCTGCTCTGGGATGGAATAGAAGACTGTTATAAAAGGCCAGTTTATTTCTAAAATCACAGTGTATATATCAGGGCTCAAAATTTCAAGTCCTGAGCTACTAGCCAGGCCTTAAGAGTTACTCGCCACCAGTTGCCCCACCTAATTCATACACTGCCCTGCACCTAATTGCACCCGTAAACACGCCCTCGTAGATTATCTCATGGAATGACAATGTTTTATGCAGAATCAAGTTACAAAATAAATATTACCAACAACAACTTTAACAAAATGGGACAGGGCACTGGGGGCAGACCAGAGGGACAGGGCACTGGGGGCAGACCAGAGGGACAGGGCACTGGGGGCAGATCAGAGGGACAGGGCACTAGAACTGGGTCTTTTCCCCATTCTCTTGCTGTCTCCTCTGCAACTCCCATCCATCCTCACTCTCTCTCCCATTCACATGCCTCCCAACTTTTCAACTTCAGAATGAGGGACAAATGAGCATACCCCCCAAACGAAGTTGTTGAGCGGGGGGGGGGGTCCGCGGATCCAAGTTGTTGAGCGGGGGGGGGGGTTCTGCGGATCAAAGTTGTTGAACGGGGGGGGGGCCAAGGATAAGAGTTGTTGAGCAGGGGGGGTTATTCGCGGGAATGGGCGGGGGGGGTCAGTAAAATTGTATTGACACCCGCAGAGGTTTGTAGAGGGCGGTGTGAACTGCCTGCGGGAGAGGTGCAATGCGGGAGCCAGCGCAGTGTGAAACCTAGGCTCAAGGGGTTAAAGACACTTGTGTTTGCATGTATAAAACCAGGCAAAATGTTCCTGGGATGCATATATTTTTTTGTTTACGTAAATGCAGCTAGATTTATTGTACCTAGACGCTGCTGAACGTGTGCATTCCGCCATAGAAATGCATTGCGTGCTTCTAGATGCATTCAGAAATGAGCTCCAAACACATCTGGACACATGTATTTTGACACCCATGTGTATGTAGGCCTTAATCTAAAATATACACTTGCAATGTTTTTCTATCCTGTTCTAAATATTCTAAAATATAAATATCTTTGCTTAATCTCGTTTCAAGCTGTTTTCAGCGCTTTGTTCCACCGCCATAACGTCTTACTACATGCTTGTGGATGCTGTCTGATGTGCTCGATCTTTGCTGCTACAATACAAGTGCCACTCTTGGTGCTCTCATAGAGTAGGATGATGAGATAGAGAGGTGTCTTGATACAGCCAGCAGCCGGCACATATTTGTCGATGTATGCAAGTGAGTTTTTTCCACTTCAGCTCTTGGGCCTGTTTACTCCTTGTGCACCAGCATAGTTTACACCGTTATTGATTTACTAATACTTGTCATTATATATTATAATCAAGTAATTAGGTGATATATATATATATATATATATATATATATATATATATATATATATATATATATATATATATATTATATAGGGGCAAGCCATCTACAACAGACATCAGGTTGACTGCATCTGGTGACACTCCATGTGATGCTACACTAAGGCCAGTATCCATGCTAAATACTTGTCCTCACTGCAGCCCATGTCATTGGGCAGCATTACTAAGCTGCTTGCAAGGTTGCTGGCACCACCTACACCATAACGTCCAATGGTACTGTGCATGGCCCAGCTGCCTTCATTCTAGCAACCAGTGACACTGTGCAATCTAGCATCCTAGTAACCAGTGATGCACAGACACAAAGAGGGTTTACTAAAACTGGAGCATGCAAAACCTGGTGCAGCTCTGCATAGAAACCATTCAGCTTCCTGGTTTTATTGCCAAAGCTTAATTGAATAAGCTAAAGTTAGAAGTTGATTGGCTACCATGCAACAGTTTTTGTAAATCTCCCCCTTAGGCTCTAATTTTGTGCTTAAAAAGAAAAGAAAAAGAAAAACCCCATTAAAAATTGGATATGTGGGGCAGCACCCCTGCACCCTGTATGGACGGGCTGCCACTGATTGGGACACATGGCTGCGTGGACAGAGCCGATGTGTCCTAATACGACATGCGCAGGGCTGGACTGGGACAAAAATTTGGCCCTGGACTTCATCCAGACTGGCCCACTTTGAAATGTCTCTCCTATGGCGGCCAGACAACTCCCGCCCCCCCCCCCCCGGCCACCCAAGCCCCCTCTCCCCCTTCACTAGCCACTAGCCGTTCTACTTTATTAGAGTAGCTCTACTTTATTAGAGCTGGTACTGGTACTTTTATAGGCAGTGCCAGTGGGGAAGCTAGACATTATTTCACCCGGGGCAAAGAATCAGTTCGGTGCCCCCCTTATGGGACAAGATTAGGCAGAAGTGAGAAACTCCCAGCCCATAGCTGTTGAGTCAGCCGTCTGTCCCCTCCCCCATGCTCCTCTGTCGTCCCCCCTGCTCCTCCCCCTGATTCTCTGTCCCCCCCCAGGTGAGCGCTGCGGGGAGAGAGAGACAGAGGAGCAGAGGGGGCGGCGGTCCGCTGTCACTGAAGCCGGCCCACTGAGCCATCGGCCCACCGGGAAACTCCCTGTAGTCCCAATGGTCAGTACATCCCTGGACATGCGGATGTGGGTCCCCTTACTTACTCTGTGCAGGTTATATTAGGACATGGTGGCTCTGTCTATGCAGCCGCATGTCTCCATAGACTTCTGTGGACTGACAGCACGGGGATGTATGCAACACCTGTGCATCGCCATGCGGATAAAAAAAAAGCACCTGCACGGTGCCCGCAGTCAAGTGTCCCATGTCAATGGACCCTAAAAAAATAAAAACAGCCAATAAAGGGTATAGCCAGGAAGAAGTTATAGCTAGGAAGAAAACAATTGTCTAACTAGGCATTAAATAAAAATAATCTGCATTAAAATGTAAGAAAATCTTTTTGCTGAAGGGCTTTGCTACAGCTGATGATCAGAATAGGAAAGAAGTCTGTGAGCTGCAGTTGTTACAGTCATTGTAACAGAGTCATATTTGTTACAAGATGTTACATTGAAGCAGGAAGCTCTGACATTGACTTGTGCATACAGATCAGGACTTTGCCTGTGAGGCCCCGTACACACGACCGAGTTTCTCGGCAGAATTCAGCCAGAAACTCGGTCGGAGCTGGATTCTGGCGAGAAACTCGGTCGTGTGTACACTTTTCAGCAAAGAAACCGACGAGGAACTCGTCGGGCCGAAAAGAGAACATGTTCTCTATTTTCTCGTTAGTCTATTGAAAAGTCGGCCCGCCGAGTTCCTTGGCGGCTTCCACACTGAACTCGACGAGGAACTCGATGTGTTTGGCACGTCAAGTTCCTCGGTCGTGTGTACGGGGCCTCAAAGTGAAAGCAGTCTTGGAAGGCTTTGCTATACATCTATACATATAAATACAAGGGGGCAGATTCACGTAGATGGGCGTAATGTTGGGCGGGCGTAACGTATTTGATTTACGTTACGCCGCCGCAAGTTTTTCAGGCAAGTGCTTTATTCACAAAGCACTTGCCTGTAAAGTTGCGGCGGCGTAGCGTAAATCACCCGGCAGAATTCAAATTCGGCGGGTAGGGGGCATGTTTCATTTAAATGAAGCGCGTCCCTGCGCCGAACAAACTGCGCATGCGCCGTCCCTAAAATTTCCCGGCGTGCATTGCTCTAAATGACGTCGCAAGGACGTCATTGGTTTTGACGTGGATGTAAATTACGTCCAGCATCATTCACGGACGACTTACGCAAACGACGTAACTTTTAAAATTTTCGACGTGGGAACGATCGCCATACTTAACATTAATAATATATAAACTACAGCGCTACTAGATCCAAAATTACACCACACAATTAATAATCAAATGTAAAAAGCTGCAGTATGTGAAAAAAGGTGACCAAACCATAAACAATGTAAATAATGTACATATGCGCTAAAAACAACTAATTAATTTGTTGTTTTTAGCGCATATGTACATTATTTACATACTTAACATTGACTGTGCCTCATAGACCCAGGGGCAACTTTACGCTGGGAAAAGCCTAACGTAAACGTCGTAACTTTACTGCGTCGGCCGCGCGTACGTTCGGGAATTCGCGTATCTAGCTAATTTGCATACTAGACGGGAAAATCGACAGAAGCGCCACCTAGCGGGCAAAAAAAAAATGCAGTTAAGATCCGACGGCGTAAGAGACTTACACCTGTCGGATCTAATGAATATCTATGCGTAACTGATTCTAAGAATCAGTCGCATAGATACGACGGCGCAAGGCAGAGATACGACGGCGTATCTGGAGATGCGCCGTCGTATCTCTTTTGAGAATCTGGGCCAAGGTTCTTATATAATATAGAAGGACCCCACTTTAACCACTTGCCGTAAATTAACGGCATGGGCTTTGTGCATTGATATCTGAATGATGACTGCAGCTACAGGCATCATTCAGATATTGCAGGTTTCTACCGGTGATTCTGCACACCATAGGAACGATCATAGCGGCTGTTCCGCCGCTTGATCGTTCTTACGGGCGGCGGAAGGGGACGTCCCCCCTCCCACCACCCTCTGGTGCTTCTCCTGACTCACCTGTGCGATTGGTGAGTCGGTAACAGGATCCGCCGGCCCCAGTTCTTGACCATAGAGATTACCGGCGGACCAGATGGTCGCTGGAGTCTCTATGATCATCTGAGGCCGGGCGCGATGTTATGACGTCACGCCCGGCTTTTATATTCAAAAAACCGGCGCCGCCTCGGCTGGGAAAATGAGGATCGTTAATTTTTTTTCATGAAACTTTTTCCCCCCCCAAAAAACGTGTTTGAAGAATTGCTGTGCAAATAGTGTGCGAGATAAAAAGTTGCAATGACCGCCATTGTATTCTCTAGGGTCTCTGCTAAAAATATATATATATAATGTTTGGGGGTTCTATGTAATTTTCTAGCAAAAAAAATAAGATTTTTACATGTAGGAGTGAAGTGTCAGAATTGACCTGGTTGTCAAGTGACTAAAGCAAAACTTGACTCATTTTTACAAGGTCTGTTCTCCTGCCTCCTCCCCTTTCCCTCTTAGGGGTCATTCACATTACAATGCACCAAAAAATGGGCCTGCAGTCAGTTGCATCATGTTTTTATGCACGTTTCCATGCCTGCATAAAAACAGGAATATTAATTTGCTATTGTCACACAACTGGGTGGGCTCGAAGCGCAGTGATCTGCGCCCCCGAGCCCACCCTATTTTGAAGCCTATTAGAGCCTCTGGCTCCAATCACATGCTTACCCCCCCCCCCCCCCCCCCCGCCATTGGAATTTATGCATCTGGCACCCTGTATGTAGATTAGGGGCAGGGCTGCCACTGACTGTGAGTATATTTTGTTAAAAAAAAACACTTAGCTGCCATGTTGTGTAGCTTAAAACTGCAGGCCACGTGATCACTGTCAGCTCCACAGCGATGTACGGACCTGCTGATGGGTGTGCCCAGTGTCGGGGCATTACGTCAAAACCGGAAGTGATGTTGCTGCCGATCTTCTGTGTTTCCATGGCAATTAGCAAATGTCACTTCCCTTTCCCCATCTGAGTGCAGAGATTAACGGGGATTTGCACTGACCACGGAAGATGCTCTTGCACAGCACACCTGTATCTTTGGCGTGATGACACAAGACGTAAACTGACCACTGTAGCTTGGATCAGCTGCCATGCTACCGTAATCTGTTTACTTGTAGGAGGAGCAGCACAGGCAGGATCAACCAGGTATAGTAGAGCATCAGCAGCATGAAATGCAATGCAAGCATGAGAGATCACATTTATTTTATTTAAAGAGAAGGTGCAATTTTTACATTTTTTTACTTTACAAACACTTTAAAAAAAAAGTTAAAGTTTTTTTTTTCCCCCTATCCATACTTACCTCGGTGGATGCAGCATCAGACTGAAGCTGCATCTGTCCCCCGCCATCTCTGCACTGAGAACCGAGCCACCGAACACCACCCATGGCTCGGTTCTCACTCCTCCCTGAGCAGAGCGATGCTGACTGTCAGTCAACATCGCTTTTGCTCTACTTCTCAGCAGCGCTGAGCAGTTAAGGGGCGGGGAGCGGCCGTCTCAGCGTCTCGCTGAGACTGCCATCAATCAGGGCATCTAGCGGATTCAGACTTGGAAGTCGGGATGATGCGCTGCCTCGACTGATGAAAGTGACGTCAGCGAAGAGCAGACTTCAGACGGAGACCCAGAGGAGAAGCCCAGTCTAAAAAGCTCAGGCTGGACTTCTCCTTTAAGCCATAATGTACTAATATGCACCACATACTATTATGACAGACTTACCTGTGCATGGAGCCCTCCAGCGCACCGCCATCATGGCTTCCCAGTGCTTCCATCTTCACCCAGGACCCTGGGTTTGTGGGCCCCAGATGTATAAATGGCCGGGCCCGCGATGACGTCACTCCTGTGCTTGCGTGCTGAAGACCGGCCTTGACTCAGAGCTCTGAAGGTACGGCACTGGTATGCGGTCCCTTTAGAGCGCATGTGCTGGTGATGTCACCAGCTACATCTTCAATGTCAATATCTCCTAAACGGTGCAAGATTAGGAGATATTCACTGTACCTCCATGTAAGCCTTATTATAGGCTTAGCACCTCAAGGTACAAGTTTAAAAGTGTACTTCCCTTTTTACTTTGAAGATGGCGGTGATCTGACGATCTGGTTCCGGCTATCGAGATGGTTCCTGTAAGGACTGCGCAGGCGCAATCCTTGCCGACGGAAATCTCCGAACCTCGGCCGGCATCCAGGGCGACGTGGAATTTGAGGAAAGTGGCCAGTCGGCCTCACGTCCTTGTTTCGCTCGGACGGCTCGCTCCGCTCGCTCGGCCTCCTGGCCCCTTTTTTTAACATCCTCCAATCCACAGGGATGTTAAGGAATGAGCCTGGATGCCGGCCGAGGTTCGGAGATTTCCGTCGGCAAGGATTGCGCCTGCGCAGTCCTTTCAGGAACCATCTCGATAGGGGAACCTTAACGACAAGTCAATGGCGCGAAGAGGTGCAAAGGGAGAATGTTTGCTTTAACCACTTGCCGCCCGTCAATGACATATTGACGTTGGCAAAGTGGTTGTAGAATCCTGAGTGGACGTCATATGACGTCCTCAGGATTCCGAGCCGCTGCGCGCCCCCGGGGGCGCACATCGCGGCGATCGTTGTTGCAGGGTGTCAGTCTGACACCCCGCAACACCGATCAAGGTAAAGAGTCTCTCACGGAGACTCTTTACCACGTGATCAGCCGTGTCCAATCACGGCTGATCACGATGTAAATAGGAAAAGCCGGTAATCGGCTTTTCCTCACTCGCGTCTGTCAGACGCGAGTAGAGGAGAGCCGATTGGCTGCTCCTGTGACAGGGGGGGGGGTTTGTGCTGATCGATTATCAGCACAGCCCCCCCCCGAGGATGCCCACTGGACCACCAGGGATGCCCACTGGACCACCAGGGATGGCCATATAGACCACCAGGGATAAAAAAAAAGGATGCCACCCTAGACCACCAGGGATGAGGAGGACACAAAAAATTTATGCCAATCAGTGCCGCAATGGATGCCAATCAGTGTGGGGATCACTGATTGGCAGGCATTGTTTGGCACTGATTGGCATCCATTAGTACAACACAATAGTGCCCATCTATGCCCATCCGTGCCACCTATCAGTGCCCATCCATGCCGCCTATCAGTGCCCATCCATGCCGCCTATCAGTGCCCATCCGTGCCACCTATCCGTGCCGCCTATCCGTGCCCGTCTGTGCCGCCTATCTGTGTCCGTCCGTGCCGCCTATCCGTGCCCAGCCGTGCCGCCTATCTGTGCCACCTATCCGTGCCGCCTATCAGTGCCCATCCATGCCGCCTATCAGTGCCCATCCATGCCGCCTATCCGTGCCGCCTATCAGTGCCCATCCGTGCCGCATATTAGTGCCACCTTATCGGTGCCCATCAATGCCACCACATCAGTGCCACCTTATCGGTGCCCATCAGTGCCGCCTTATCAGTGCCAGTCAGTGCAGTACCATCAGTGCCCATCAGTGAAGCAGAAAACTTACTTATTTACAATGTTTTATAACAGAAACAAAAAAACGTTTTTTTTCTAAATTTTCGGTAATTATTTTTTTTTTTTGCAGAAAATAAATATCCCAGAGGTGATCAAATACCACCAAAAGAAAGCTCTATTTGTGGGTACAAAATGATAAAAATTTAGTTTGGGTACAGTATTGTATGACCGCGCAATTGTCATTCAAAGTGCAACAGCGCTGAAAGCTAAAAATTGGTCTGGGTGGGAAGGTGTAAAAGTGCCCTGTATGGAAGTGGTTAAACAAGACAACACTGGACTCCAAGGTCTATAAGTATGTTTTTTTTTAAGTCAGGGACAAGTATTAGGGATTTTTTTGGGGGGGGTTAGGCAGAGTGAAGTTCCTGTTTACTGACATGCAAGGAATTATGTTTTGTCTTCTACATGGTGTGCTTTATATGCCAAGGCTGATTTTACTCCCGGGCAGGCTCTGATAGTTGCAATGTATGGTGGAAATGGGATTTTCCTGTGGTCTGTTTGCTCCAATTGGAACTGTAGAAACAGATTAGTGATTCTAAAGGCGGCTGTAATGCAGTTCATGTAGCTGCTGATTGTTGTAAATGCTGCTCTCACCTTGCAGATGTTTATACGGCCTGTCACTATTCGGACTGGTCTTAAATCAAGGCATAAGGACATTGTTTTATAAACACAAGATCAGTGGGAAAAGCTTTATATAGATGTGTGTGGGATTAGGCTGGGGGTGGAAGGGAAAGTACAAACCAACATTGCTGATTGCGTTTGTAAATGGAGAGATCCAACATATCTGACCTGGTGGAGAATCTATAAGCACTATATAGACAACAGCAAGGGCTAAATTGTAATCGCACCTCAAGCTGGGAATGGCGGTTACAGGCTTCCTGAACACCGTACGAGACATACAAGTGCACAGCGTCTAACAGGTTAATATAACCAGCTTACTGTATGAATGTAAGAGCATGGCGCGGACAGATGCGGGCTGTGCTGAGTCAGTGACCATTGATCTCAGAGTAGCTTCCTGCTGATCTCATTCTGAATGCCATTCAGGAATCGCCACCTAAACAACAGCCAAATCAATGGCCTCTCATTTGGCAGCAAGGAAGCAAAACTGTCAATATCGCTGTTTACTACAGTTCCATTAATGTGCACTACCTGCAGTTACACTGAGAAAGTGAAGGTGTAGTCCAGCAGAGTGGCTTCAGGTGGTGGGGGTTTACAGTCAGGAGTGAGGGTCCTTCTGCGGAGGGTGGAAGTCGGCTTCCTTGGCACAGTTTGTGAATGAGATTGCTGTAATCATACAACAAAGCCTGTTCACTAGTCATTGTAAAATAGAGACTTCTCCAGGACACAGTGGAGGCCGCTGAACATTAAGGCCGGGTACACACGGGCAAACATGTACGATGAAACCGGTCCGTCGGACCGTTTTCACCGTACATGTCTGCCAGAGGGCTTCTGTACGATGGCTGTACTAACCATCGTACAGAAGTCCACGCGTAAACAATACGCGGGGCGTGTCCGCGCCGTCGACGCAGCGATGACGCGGCGACGTGGGCGGGCCTGCCTTTTAAATGCTTCCACGCATGCGTCAAAGTCATTCGACGCATGCGAGGGACGGCGGGCGCTCGGACATGTACGGTAGGTCTGTACAGAAGACCATACATGTCCGAGCGGGCAGGATTTCAGCGGACGGTTTTAAAACAAGTCCAGGAATATTTGCACGCTGGAAAAAGGCCCGGCGGGCAAATGTTTGCTGGAATTCTGCCTGCTCGCGCCTACACACGACCGAACATGTATGCTGAAAATGGTCCGCGGACCAGTTTCAGCATACATGTTTGGTCGTGTGTATGGGGCCTTAAGTTCACTTTATTATGAAAAGTATTGGGACAACTGCCTTTACATGAACTTTAATGGCTCTCCAGTAGGGTGACCACGTGTCTCGGATTTGGCATATCTGTCCCGGGCACATTTATTCCAGGACAATACAGTGTCCCGGAATGAAACTGACACAGCCACCCCCCGGGCCAATCTGATGCCCCCAAAAAAGGCCGCAACATCACCGCTTTACTCACTGACAGTACTTGTCCTGGCCGGGAAAGCCTGGAGGAGCACAATCCCGCCCCCTGCTTGTGATTGGAGAAATCATAAATCCCGCCACTTGCGTCCAATCACTGTGCTGTGATTCGTTACTGCACAAGCTGATTTTTGGGAAGGGAGGGTGTCCCAGAATGGTAGTTTGGAAATGTGGTCACCCTACTTCCGTAGGGTTCAATATTGAGTTGGCCCACCCTTTGCAGCTATAACATCCATGTCCTTATGGACTTTGCTTTGTGCACTGGTCCTAGTCACTTGGTGGAGGGGGGATTATGATGTGGGGTTGTTTTTCAGGGGTTGGGCTTGGCCCCTTAGTTCCAGTGAAGGGAACATATAAGGCGTCAGCATACCAAGACATTTTGGACAATTTCATGCTCCCAACTTTGTGGGAACAGTTTGGGGATAGCCCCTTCCTGTTCCAAAATGACTGCTCACAGGTGAACAAAGCAAGGTCCATAAAGACATGGATGAGCGAGTTTGGGGTGGAGGAACGTGACTGGCCTGCACAGAATCCGGACCTCAACCTGATAGAACACCTTTCGGATGAGACTGCGAGCCAGGCCAAAGCAAGGTCCATAAAGACATGGATGAGCGAGTTTGGGGTGAAAGAACGTGACTGGCCTGCACAGAATCCGGACCTCAACTTGATAGAACACCTTTGGGATGAGACTGCAATCCAGGCCTTCTGGTCCAACATCAGTACATGACCTCACAAATGCTCTTCTGGAAGAATGGTCAGACATTCCCATAGACACTCCTAAACATTGCGGACAGCCTTCCCAGAAGAGTTGAAGCTGTTATAGCTGCAAAGGGTGGGCCAACTCAAAATTGAACCCTACAGACTAAGACTGGGATGCCATTAAAGTTCATGTGCGTGTAAAGGCAGGTGTCCCGATACTTTTGACAATACAGCGTCAATGCAAAGCAAGTTACTTAAAGAATCAGGAAAATCAACCCTTAGAAAGGCCGAAAGGTCATACAGCTATCACTGGAGTGAAGGTAGAACAGAAGGAGCTATGGAGAGGCTGTGGAGGATTGGTAGAAGGTGTTCTGTAGTCCAGCATGGAAGCACTGCTTCTGTTTCTGATAAAACACAGAGTGGAGGTTGATTATTTGTCGAAGAGGTGGCGTAATTCTTAAATGTTATTAATAATGGAAGAAACTAATGACTGCTATATTAATACTAAGCATGCATTTGATGGGCACAGATAATGGGCCGTAAAATCTCTGGAGGGGTAAAACATAATTAGTGTGATTTCTTCTGTAGTGTCAGATCTGTGACTTGGAAATGAAAGCCAGAAACTGTTATTACAGCAGCTAGTTATCACCAATAGCTGGATTCACGTAGGGCGGCGTATGGTTGAGCCGGCGTAGCGTATCGTATTTACCGCCGTAAGTCAGAGAGGCAAGTGCTGTATTCACAAAGCACTTGCCTCCTAAGTTACGTCGACGTAGCGTAAATGGGCCGGCGTAAGCGCGCCTAATTCAAATGAAGAACAGGGGGGCGTGTTTTATGTTAATGATTCCTGACCCGACGTGATTGACGTTTTTTTTTTTACGAACGGCGCATGCGCCGTCCGTGGACATATCCCAGTGTGCATTGCTCCAAAGTACGCCGCAAGGACTTATTGGTTTCGACGTGAACGTAAATTACGTCCAGCCCCATTCACGGACGACTTACGCAAACGACGTAAACATTTTTAAAATTCAATGCGGGAACGACGTCCATACTTAACATTGGCTAGGCCAGCTTTTTGTTCGACTAACTTTACGCCTGAAAACGTCTTACGTAAACGGCGTATCTTTACTGCGACGGGCAAGCGTACGTTCGTGAATAGGCGTATCTCGCTGATTTACGCATTCTAGGCGTAAATCAGCGTTCACGCCCCTAGCGGCCGGCGGAACTAGACAGCTAAGATACGACGGCGCAGGCAGTCGTATCTTAGCTACATTTAAGTGTATCTCAATTTGAGAATACACTTAAATGTACGACGGCTTAGATTCAGAGTTACGACGGCGTATCTACTGATACGCCGGCTTAACGCTTTGTGAATCTAGCTATAAATATCCGCCTTCCCTCTCATACAAGGAGCGTCTCCTGGGCTCCCAAATTCTGCAAGGTGTTGGACCAGGGAACGCCAAGCCCTGGAATATGTAGGGGCGATGGGAGGTGATCAAATTTGCTGTTCTTAGGCCTTAGGCTTCAGCATGTAGAAAAGCGGTATGTGAACAGTAAAGTCTGACAAAGCATTTGCAAAGCTTTCAGCAAGCTTTGTTAAGCTCATAGCAGTGCTGATTGGCTACTTATACACTGGCAGCGCCGGCAGTTGGCACTCATTTTAAAAAGTCCCGTTTTGCAATAAATAGGAGACGGTTTTCATATGCTTTGCAGAGGGTATTTCTAGCGCTAAAGCACCTGAAAACTGCCCCAGTGTAAAAGGGTCATGGCTCCATGCACATTAGCATTTTTTAAGCTCCTAAAAGCTATATTATTAAAAAAAAAAATCCCTCAAAGCTAAATAGAGTTAGGCTATGTGTCGATGCACACAACTTTAGGCTAATGGCATTTTTTTTTAAGCTTCAGCGTCTAGGCGCAGAAAAAAATAATCTTTTTTTTATAGGGTATTTTAGCAGCATTTTTCCGGTAGTAAAAAAACGCTAAATGCTACTAAAAAGTGCCAACAGCTTTTTTCAAGCAGGTTTTTTTTCTCTTCATGTAATATAAAAACGCTAATAAAACTTCTAAACACTACTAGAAGCTTCTAACACTACTATAAGCTGGTACAAGAACGCTATTATCAGTTGATAGCTTGTTGAAAGCTTGCTGAAGCCTGCTAGCAGCTTGCTTGAAATTGGCAATCAGCACTCCTATTATTATCTGTATTCAGCATTTACAAACTTGAGTTGAATGCTACTTCAGGCTCCATATTTAAGCGTTAACCACTTAAGCCCCGGACCATATTGCTGGTCAAAGACCAGAGCACTTTTTGCGATTCGGCAATGCGTCGCTTTAACTGACAATTGCGCTGTCGTGCGACGTGGCTCCCAAACAAAATTGGCGTCCTTTTTTTCCCACAAATAGAGCTTTCTTTTGGTGGTATTTGATCACCTCTGCGGTTTTACGTTTTTGCGCTATAAACTAAAATAGAGGGGCAATTTTGAAAAAAAAAAATATTTTTTACTTTTTACCATAATAAATATCCCCCAAAAATATATAAAAAAAACGTTTTTTTTCCCTCAGTTTAGGCCGATACGTATTCTTCTACATATTTTTCGTAAAAAAATAATCGCAATAAGCGTTTATTGATTGGTTTGCGCCAGGGTTCAAGTCCTGCGGGAACGCGTGGGAACGGAGTTCCTGCACTTTTTTCACAGCAGGAACTCAGTTTCCTTTGCAGGACTAGAACAGCCGAGAGCAGCCGAGCCAATCCTTCACTAAGCGGCGATGCCCAGCTCGAGTCACTGTCAGGGGCAGGCGAACCTTAGTAATCCTTTATGTTACTGGCCGCTTCCTGTATATGGATCATCGGTTAGTGTGCGGGTATTCCGTCACTTCCTCGATGCCGCAATGTCTCCTGGGAGCTTTTGTCATTGTTCCCAGGAGACATTGTGGAAGTCTGCTGCGAGTTATCACGGGATTTAGAAAAAAGCAAGTTCTTTCCAAATCCCGCGATATACAGGAAGCAGCTAGTAAAATAAAGGATTACTAAGGTACAGTGGATCGGAAAAAAAAAACATGCGGTTTAGTAATTTTGCATATGAGCGTATTATTTTATTTTTTATTTTTTTGGTGGGGGAGTGGATCTTGGGTGGGAGTTCCCACACTTTTTTCCCCAGGACTTGACCCCTGGTTTGCGCACAAGTTATAGCGTTTACTAAATAGGGGATAGTTTTATGGCATTTTTATTAATATTTTTTTTTTACTAGTAATGGCGGCAATCAGCAATTTTTTTCCGGTACTGCGACAATATGGCGGACACTTCGGACACTTTTGACACATTTTTGGGACCATTGGCATTTTTATAGCGATCAGTGCTATAAAAATGCATTGATTACTATAAAAATGCCACTGGCAGTGAAGGGGTTAACACTAGGGGACGGGGAAGGGGTTAAGTATGTTCCCTGGGTGTGTTTTAACTGTAGGGGGGGGGGGTGGACTCACTAGGGGAAATGACTGATCGCTGTTCATACATTGTATGAACAGACGGTTAGGCATTTCTCCCCTGACAGGACCGGAGCTGTGTGTTTACACACACAGCTCCCGGTTCTCGCTCTGTAACGAGCGATCGCGGGTGCCCTGCGGCGATCGCGACCGCCGGGCACGGGAGTCAGGAGCGAGCGCGGGGCGCGCTTGCACGCCTGCGGCAGCGTGTGCGCGCCCCTATTGGCTGCTGGGAGAGATGACGTAGATCTACGTGATCTTGCCCAGCAGAGCCGACCTGCCGCCGTAAAACTGCGGCGGCTGGTCGGCAAGCAGTTAAAAAATGCTGTTAAAAAAATGCTGGTAATAGATTTTTGTAGTAGCAGTTTAGTAGCATTTTAGGAGTGTTAACCTTTTATTAGTAGGAAAGGAAAAAAGCTTTGGAAAAACGCTATTGGTAGCATTTAGGAGAATTTGGCAGCGTCCAGGAGCATGTCAGCATTTCTGCTGGAAAAATGCTCCAGGACTTTTTCTAACGTCCCGCAAGCGCACCGCCGGATGTGAAAGCACCCATTGCAGGGAATGGGAGGCAGTTTTCAGGCGCTTTACATGCGCTATTTCTAGTGCTAAAATGCCTAAAAAAATACCTTAGTGTGAACGGTCCCTAAGGAAGCAAGTCTTCCTGCTGCAAAGGAAACATGATGGCACCTGGGTACAAATCCCTGTACTGGAGTGCCCAATGGTAACTGCATGACATCATACACGAAGAGTGCCTCTCATTGGTGCACACATCAGATTGTGGGGTGCAGGAGATGTGTGTAAGCTCTGACTTTCTAAAAAGGCCACATTTTTATATAGATTTGGCAGTGTGGTGACACCCCAAACTGACACAGAGAACTAGGAATAGCTTATTTTTCATGTTTCTTTATATGACAGGTGCACTTTACTTTACTGTTGTAGTCAGCCTTTTAGGAATGGAACGTTATTTTCATTAAGAACAAAGTAGCTTTCACATGTTCAGCTAGATCTGTGTTGTGAATTATTTTTAACAATGTAGCAACTCCTTTACCTTTTCTATTAATGCTGCTGTTGGAAATTCAGCACCTTGTAATTAAGCTTTTGACATGAAAGCTGCACGGAGTCGGGGGTTCTCGACATCGCTGTGCCCAGACAATGCAGATAATGTTTCCGATTTGGCTCATGGGTTAGTAATACGTTGTAAAGCATTTCTGAATCGTGTTTCTATCTCTGACTTAAAGAAACCCTGTCACGTCTCTTTCCTCTCTCTAATCTCACAGCTGACAGCCGAATGGAGCTAACCGGGATGCTGTCACACATGACATGCCCCACTCGGAGCGCTGGCATACCTCTGTACACCAGCTCAGAAATGCCACTTTCCTAATTTGCAAACTGGCAGTAAGTCTTTCAAGTGATTCTAGAACTATGGGCAATTTTTTTTTTTCATTTTTGATAGAACAAGTGAGGGTTATAACCCCTGTCAGATTTTTTTTCTGCCATCTGTGTTGTGGAGATTTCCCTTCACTTCCTGTCCCATAGCCAAACAGGCTATGGGACAGGAAGTGCAGATATCTGTCTAAGATAGGTATTTGCACCCACTTCCAGAGGAAGCAGGGACCAGTGCGGGCGCCGCGCTAATTGCGCATGTGCAGTAGGGAACCGGGCAGTGAAGCTGCAACGCTTCACTTCCTGATTTCCTCACCGAGGATGGCTGCCGACATCGTGGGCACACTGTACCGGTAAGTGTCCATTTTTTAAAAGTCATCGGCCCAGATTCACAAAGCACTTACGCCGACGTATAATAAGATACGCCAACGTGAGTGCAAATGTGCGCTGGACCCACAAACTTAGATGCGCCTAAAAACAGGCTTCATCCCACCAACGTAACTTGCCTACGCCGGCGTAGGGTGGGCGCACATTTAGACTGGACGCAGAGTGGCGCTCCAATTGATTAGCCATTCAAATATGCAAATGAGTGAAATATGGCGATTCACGAACATACATGCGCCCGACGCAGTGCGCGTAAGTTGTACATCCGGCATAAAGTTATTCCCCATAAAGGAGGTGTAACCCAACAGCAGACATGCAAAGGTCTGCACCAGGGAATACAAGCCGGCGTATTTTACGTTGGACGTGTCTGGCTGGGCGTAGGTTATGTTCACTTTGTATGCAGTGATCCGGCGTAGTTTAGGCAGTTGTTCCGACATGGTTGTGAGCATGCGCAGGGGGATGCGTCCACTTCTCGGCGCATGCGCAGTTCGTGATACGTATCTGTCTGGCGCTCGGCCCATCAATTGCATGGGGTCACGCCTCATTTGCATGGCTCGAGCCCACTTCCCCCTACGCCGGCGTACGCCTTCGAAACCCAGCGCAGCGTTGGGAGCACTGTCTTGGTGAATTCCATGCTTGCCTCTATGCGCTGCGTTGGCGTAGCGTACATTGTTTGCGCTACGGCGGCGTAATGTGTGCCCGCTCTCTGTGAATCTGGGCCATCAGCTGCAGTATTTGTAGCTGCTGGCTTTTAAAAAAAAAATTTGGGTGGATCTCGGCTTTAGAGCCAGGTTCACACAGGGGCAACAGGACTCTGGGCGCGACTTTGCGAGGCGACTTGGGGCGACTTACAAGGCGACTTCAAGTCGCCTCCAGGACAGGCGACTTTGTCAGTGGCCAATCAAACAGTAATCGGCTCTGGGAGTGAGGGGTTTGCCTGAGAAAACTATTTTCTCTTCCTGTAAGGTTGCTTCAGTTAAGACAGGGGATCCGACTTGGAGGCAACTTCCATTGAAATCTATGGATACAAGTCGCCTAGAAGTCGCCTTGAAGTAGTACAGGAACCTTTTCTGAAGTCGGAGCAACTTCAGTAGTGTGCATTAAGACAGGTCTCATTCACTTGCATGTAATTTGTCATGTCGGGCGACACAAGTCGCCCCCCCAGGTCACGGTAGATTGAACCGTCTCTTAAGGTCACCAGAACTAGTGTCCCCATTGGAAGATTTTCCCTCCATTACTGGGGACAACCCAAAATTTACGATTTTCTTTTACTTTCACTTTTTTACTTTAACATTCAGGGTTGAAAGCTCATATTGTTCATAGACAAACGTTGCAAAGCAAGTCAGTGTATTTTCTTTCAGAAATGTAATTGATAGGAAATTGCGAGAATGGATTTATCAAGTAAATTTGAGGAAACGAGAAGCAGCTAATTAGCTGCTACTTCACACCTTTCTATGGCAGAGAGCTGTGCAACTCACTGGAGCATCGAGTTTACACTATCAATTAGGATGCTTGAATGCTTTGGGATGCAAGTTGGCTGGAATTAGCTGCCACTGAACAGATGGTCAAAGTAAAATCATATGTTCTACCTTTTGCTAACACTTCAAAAGTCACTGCATTGGTCAGCTTTACCGAAGACTGTATATGAATATATCTGGATAGAGTGAGGGAGGGTTATAACCCCTTAAGTCGGCCATAGACAGACCGAAATTCATCCGGTTCAGCAGGATCCAGACCAATTTCGACCCATCTATAGGCAGACTGGTTGTACTGAAATTGATCTATCAACTGTCAGGGTTTTTTTTGTGCAATCATTGGGGGAGATTAACTAACGCTGGAGCATTCAAAATATGGTGCAGGTCTGTATAGAAACCAATCAGCTTCCAGTTTTTTTTTTTTTTTTGTCAAAGCTCTAAATTCAGCTGAATAAACTGAAGTTAGAAGCTGATTGGCTACCATGTACAGATTCACCAGATTATTTGTGCTCTGTTGAACTAGAGAAATCTCAATGTGTATGACTGGCCAGAAAGGGGGTAAACGTTAGCCCACCCTAGGGCAAGAAATGTGTTACTGGTAGGATCACCTGGTGAAAATGAAGAAAATAAATCGAATGCAGCCACCACATTTATTGACCGATTGTTTTTGGCTTTAGGTTTACTTTAACAAAATAGTATGTACATAGTTGTCTGGAGAGCAATGTCATTTTCACTTGGAGATTAAAACATTTGCGCAGTGAGCTGTAAAGAACAGCAATAGAAACTATGTTACTGGAATTTAATTTTAAGTGACAAAATTAAATTAACAGACATCCTTCTCTGTGTTCTACTGCAGACCGCATACTGAAAGTGTGCCCCTTTATATAAATAACTACTTGTGTATCTTTGTTAATCTGCTGTATTTTATTAGTCAATTTGTGGTCTGATAGGAGATGAGCCACGGTAGCGAGTCACGGCTCTGTCTGATTCATTATCTTACCATCAAACTGTGAAAACATTTTCAGCCGAAGCTATGGAGAAAATGGACAACACATGATAAGATGTGCCCACAGGTTGGCACAAAAGACGATTATAAAAATGGTAACGTTAACTTTCATATTTGCCTAAAAATATATATTTTTTTAAAATAGACATTTCCTGGGGCCGACACCAAATTTGATTGAAAATGGTTGGTTGCTCGGCAGTGGCGTATCTAGGGTATGGCAGCCATGGCAAGTGCCATGGGCGCCATGGGGAGGGGGGCGGCAAAAAGTTACCCCCTGCATGGAAAAAAAACCCCACCCATCCTCCTGTGACTGCCTCCCGCACTAATGTAGCTCCCGGCATCGCGGCGGGCCTGCTGAAGCTCGGCACTGGCACAGCAATTGCTAATGTTCCTGGGGAGGGGAGTGACAGGTGCCCCCCATGACGGCCGATGACTGGCCATTGATGGCACAGTGGCTGCTTTTGATGGGCACAGTGGCTGCAATTGATTCTTTTTTTCAGTTTGTTTGCGCCCCCCAAAATTTTCAGCACCAGCCGCCAGTGTTCCCCAGTGTGCCTCTCTGTCCTCGTCGCACTGGGTCCCTCTCTGTCCCTGATTATCTGAAAGGTTTCAAATGTTTTGACATGGGCGCAGTTTGAGTGCTTGCCATAGGCGCCATTTTCACTAGATACGCCTCTGTTGCTCGGACCACCTAGCAATTGATTGGCAGCTTGGTAATAAGAAAAGTTAACTTTGGCAGCTCTCGCTCCCCCTGTCCAGTACTGTGCTCCATTGTAAAGCCTCGTACACACGATCGGACTTCAAACAAACTTTTCCTTGGATTTTTGTCCGAAGGGAGTTGGCCGGGCACACCCATAACATACCAACGCTCGGACTTTTCTGCCAACTTTCCTAAATCTTTCCCAACATCACGTGGTGTTTCTGCTCTTTTCTGCTCTTTACCGCCACCCTTTGGTCAACTTCTGCTAACATGCGTATTTGTACTTTGTACAAAAGTCCGATGGCTTGCTGTACACATGGTCACCATCGGACTTTTGTTCCCAAAAAGTTTGTCCGTTTGCAGAGCGAACTTTTGTCCGATGAAAACCGAAAAAGTTTGTCAGAAGAAACAGAGAGATCGTTCCCTCTGTACAGAGCGCTATGTTAATTGTAAACACAGGGCTCTAGCACACCTCCCAACTTTTTGAGATGGGAATGAGGGACACCTATTAGCAAAAGTATGTAGGCATAGGGCACACCCCTCCCTTGCCACGCCCCTTAAAGGAAAATTATACAAACAAATTATTAGTTCAACCCACATGTGCTTTTTTTTTGCCACAATTCTTTCATATTGGCTAATGGAATTTACAGATGCAGCAATTTAGAAATTGGATGGCAGGTTTAGCACCGGGAAACACTTTTTGAAAGATAAAACATGCATTTTATATACATCTATATGGGGGGGTTGGGTTGGGCAACAGAAGGTGGTGGTATTTACTTTATTTACTTTTTGTAATGAGTGGCCATTACTTTTTGCATGAAAAGAGAGTGGGGTAGATTCAGATAGATTAGCGGATCTTTAGATCCGCGTAATCTATCTGATTTACGATCCGCCGGCGCAAGTTTTAGAGGCTAGTGCTGTATTCAGAAAGCACTTACCTCAAAACTTGCGGCGGCGTAGCGTAAATCCCCCCGCGGAATTCAAATTCCGTGGCTAGGGGGAGTGTACTATTTAAATCAGGCGCGTCCCTGCGCCGATTTAACTGCGCATGCGCCGCCGGCTAAATTTCCCAGCGTGCATTGCTCCAAATGACGTCGCTAGGACGTCATTGGTTTCGGCGTGAGCGTAACTTGCGTCCGGCCGTATTCTGAATCGACTTACGCAAACTACATAAAAATTCAAAACTCGGCGCGGGAACGACGGCCATACTTAACATAGGATACGTCTCACATAGCAGGGGTAACTATACGCCGGAAAAAGCCGAACGCAAGAGACGTAAAAAAAAAAGCGAAGGGCGGGCGTTCGTTTCTGAATCGGCGTAAATTTTCATTAGCATATTCGACGCGTAATAGACACGGAAGCGCCACCTAGCGGCCGGCCTGGAATTGCAGCCTAAGATCCGATGGTGTAAGTCACTTATACCTGTCGGATCTTAGGCATATCTATGCGTAACTGATTCTATGAATCAGTCGCATAGATACGACCGGCCGGCCTTAGAGATACGACGGCGTATCAGGAGATACGCCGTCGTATCTCCTATCTGAATCTGGGCCAGTGAGTTTTTGATTGTTTACTTTATTCAAAGTTTGTGTGTTGCATATATGCATGAAGCAATCAAATTTTAATAAAATAAAGTACATATATTCATTTCATACAAAGTATGTGAATATTTATGGGGAGGGGGTCTCTAGCTTAAATCAGATTCCTAAAGAGGTCCATAACTCCATAGGACCACTGAGGCAGATGATGCTGGATGTCCTCCAGCCAGGCAATGATGCAGGTTCAATCTAACTTGCTGCAGCTTCTGTTGTGAGAAGCTCACAGTGTGCAGTGGAATCCAAGTAAAACCATTTCAGTACAGGAGTGGATCCTGTACAACTGTGCAACACTGAACAATTGAACTTTAACACATTCAATGACATTGTATTACCTTGCTGTGCTGCAGCAGTAGTGGCTTGGAGATAAATGCTAAAGAGTAGTACTATGGAGGATGCCGTTGCCAGTGGCTGATGCACTAATTGCGCAAGTTATAAAAAACAGTATATTTTGTAAAAGGGTGTTTTCCTGCAGTAATTTGTTTTAGGGGAACATGCCAAATCCATCTCTTTGTCACTCCTCCCCCTGCTTTCTTCTCATCTCAGGCTCCCTGCTGTTCGTTGTGTTTATATAACCCCTACGCATTGCGAGCCTCTCCTGTAGTGGAGGGGGTCATTTTCTGCTCCCATGTGCTGCTTCTACACAATATCATATGTGAAGCTTTCTACCAATTCATCCCGGCTCTGTGCTTGTTTGCATTTATGATTTTTTTCATTGTCTTGTTATTGTCTTTCTCTTTTGTTATAGACGAGCTGTGGCCTACCTACATTTTCGAGATTTTTTTGTTCAGTTGTGTTCAGCAAATGTTTCCATTTAAAAACATGATTGCGTTTGTAATTTTAGAGGCCAATGTGCAGATTTGTCCTTTGTATACAGATGTTGACGATGTATCTTTGGCGTTAATTTACTAGGACGCCGAGAGTGCAAAATCTGGTGCGGTTGTGCATGTTAGCCAATCAGCTTCTAACTTCAGCTTGTTCAGTAATGCCGCGTACACACGGTCGTTTTTTGTCTTGTAAAAAAAAGGTTGTTTTTTCTCGCGAATTCCCGAACGTACGCGCGGCCGACGCAGTAAAGTTACAACGTTTACGTTAGGCTTTTCCCGGCGTAAAGTTGCCCCTGCTATATGAGGCGCAGCCAATGTTAATTATGGCCGTCGTTCCCGCGTCGAAATTCGAAAAAGTTACGTCGTTTGCGTAAGTCGTCCGTGAATGGGGCTGGACGTCATTCACGTTCACGTTGAAACCAATGACGTCCTTGCGGCGTACTTTGGAGCAATGCACACTGGGAAATTCCACGGGCGGTGCATGCGCCGTTCCGCAAAAACGTCAATCACGTCGGGTCACGAATCATTAACATAAAACACGCCCCCCTGATCCAAATTTGAATTAGGCGGGCTTACGCCGGCCGATTTACGATACGTCGCCGCAACTTACGGAGCAAGTGCTTTGAGAATACAGCACTTGCCTGTGTAAGTTGCGGAGGCATAACGTAAATCAGATACGTTACGCCCGCACAATTTTACGCGGCTCTACGTGAATCCGGGCCTTAGTGCATAAATCATTTACTTTAAATTTTCATCATTAACTACACGCCAGATGAAATTTTAAAGCAGAATTCAGGACTAAACAAATATGATCTAAATACAAGAGCCATATTCTTTTGGGTGTGTGTCAGGCCCGGACTGGCCATAGGGCCCACGGGCATTTGCCCGGTGGGCCGCGGTCCCTGGGCTGCATGTTGCAGGAAGAGCGGCCTCTTGATGACTGGACAGCACAGCGGGAGGTAAGCGGCAAACCGTGGTCAGGATGGGGTTAACACAGACCGCGGCTGCCGCTCACCTCCCGCTATACGGGCATCTCTAAAGCAGGTCCGGCACCAGCACACAGGTGCAGAAGGAGGTGGGAGAAAAGGCTCCTGTGACAAACAGGAAGCACATGCAGGGTACAGACAACGTGCGGGCCGGCCGCGCTGGAGGTATAGCTAGCGACACTGAAGGAGACAGCAGGCTCTCTCCCAACGCCGGCTGGGATGGCTGCACAGGGAGGACCCGGAGGGTGAGTGCAGTGGAAAAAAAACGAATGTGCATTACATTCAAAGTCCCGCTCTATAGTGGCGGGGAAAAGGAGTGGATTGGGGCTGTCTCATTGCTGTTATGGGGGCTGTCTCGTTACTGTTATGGGGGCTGTCCCGTTACTGTTATGGGGGCTGTCTCGTTACTGTTATGGGGGCTGTCTCGTTACTGTTATGGGAGCTGCCTCGTTACTGTTATGGGGGCTGTCTCGTTACTGTTATGGGGGCTGTCTCGTTACTGTTATGGGGGCTGTCCCGTTACTGTTATGGGGGCTGTCTCGTTACTGTTATGGGGGCTGTCTCGTTACTGTTATGGGGGCTGTCTCGTTACTGTTATGGGGGCTGTCCCGTTACTGTTATGGGGGCTGTCTCGTTACTGTTATGGGGGCTGTCTCGTTACTGTTATGGGGGCTGTCTCGTTACTGTTATGGGGGCTGTCTCGTTACTGTTATGGGGGCTGTCTCGTTACTGTTATGGGAGCTGCCTCGTTACTGTTATGGGGGCTGTCTCGTTACTGTTATGGGGGCCGTCTCGTTGCTGGTCTGGGGGCCGTCTCGTTGCTGGTCTGGGGGCCGTCTCGCTGCTGGTCTGGGGGCCGTCTCGTTGCTGGTCTGGGGGCCGTCTCGTTGCTGGTCTGGGGCCGTCTTGTTGCTGGTCTGGGGTTGTCTCTTTGCTGTATTGGGATGGTTCTCAGGATGACTATCTGGTCACCAACCACCACTGCGAACGCCCGCCCCACATCTCCGACCTACTCCCTCCAGGGACTGGGCTGCTCAGTTTAAAATGCGCAGGCCTATTTCTTGTTCCAGTCCGGGCCTGGTGTGTGTATATAAAAAAAAAAAAAATTAAAATTGCAATTCGCTGAGTAAAAGTTCATGTTCGGTTCCTATCAATAGTAGTTTATGAAGAAATATGAATATTATAAATATTAGTTATATTATATTAGTTATGAAGAAAGGTGAACTTATTCTCTCTGGAGAAGAGACGCTTGAGAGGGGATATGATTTCAATTAACAAATACCACACTGGTGACCCCACAATTGGGATACATTTTTTTTACGGAAGGGAGTTTAACAAGACATGTGGTCACTCACTAAAATTGGTAGAAAAGAGATTTAACCTTAAAACTACGTAGAGGGTTCTTTACTGTAAGGCCCCGTACACACGGTCGGTTTGGTCCGATGAGAATGAACCGAAGTTCATTTTCATCGGACCAAACCGACCGTGTGTATAGGCCATCGGTCTGGTTTCCTTCGGTCCAAAATTTCTAAACATGCTTCAAAACCGAACCGATGGACCGCTGCCCCATCGGACCAAACCGATGGTTAGTACAGAAAAGCATCGGTTCAAAACCCGCGCATGCTCAGAATCAAGTCGACGCATGCTTGGAATCATTGAACTTCGTTTTATTCAGCACGTCGTGTGTTTGACGTCACCGCGTTCTGACCCGATCGGATTTTGGACTGATGGCGTGTACACATATCAGGCCGTACGGCCACTTCAGCGGTGAACCGATGAAAACGGTCCGACGGGCCAGTCTCATCGGTTTGGTCCGACCGTGTGTACGGGGCCTAAGAGCGGCAAGGATGTGGAATTCCCTTCCACAGGCGGTGGTATCAGCGGGGAGCATCAATAGTTTCAAAAAACGATTAGATAAGAACCCGAATGACCACAACATACAGGGATATACAGTGTAATACTGACATATAATCACACACATAGGTTGGACTTGATGGACTTGTGTCTTTTTTCGACCTCACTTACCATGTAATAGGCCAAAAAAACAAACAAATGTTAGTTGATTTCCTCTGATGTTCGATTGTTATTGCATTTATTTAAAATGGAAAATATGTACTCAACAGAAGACAAATATTTGATTTCTGACAAAGGGACATGTCAGAAAATTTCCAGATGATCAGTGGAAGCAGCCAATCCGCTGTATTCTGATAGTGGTATGTGCTGCTGTCAGAATACAATGTCCCGGTTGCAGGGGATCCCTTCATGCATCACGTTTGTGATAGGGTGACCACATTTCCAAACTACCATTCAGGGACACCCCCTCCCTTCCCAAAAATCCAAAAATCCAAAATTCAGCTTGTGTTGTAACGAAATACAGCACAGTCATTGGACACAAGAGGTGGGATTTATGATTTCTCCAATCACAAGCAGGGGGTGGGGAATGTGCTCCTCCAGGCATCCCTGGGCCGGTGATCTGCCGTGCTGGTTCCAGGTATCATGGAAGTTCCAGCGCACGCGCGAACTGATGCGCTGAGATGGTTCCAGCTATCGGGAAAGTTCCTTCAAGCACTGCGCAGGTGCAAACTTGCTGACGGAAATCCCCGAAAGGCGGCCGGCATCCAGGGCGACGTGGACTTAGAGGAAAGTGGCCAGTCGGCCTCACGTCCTCGCTGCGCTCGGACGGCTCGCTTCGCTCGCTCGGCCTCCTGGCTCTTTTTTTAACATCCTCCAATCCACGGGGATGTTAAAGAATGAGCCTGGATGCCGGGCGAGGTTCGGAGATTTCCGTCGGGAAGTTTGCGCCTGCGCAGTCAGTGAAAGAACTTCCCCCATAGGGGAACATTGAGGACAAGTCACCGGGACAAGTAATGTCCGTTAGTAAAGTGGTCATGTGGCAGCCTTTTTGGGGCCATCAGATCGGCCCAGGGGGTAGCTGTGTCAGTTTTTTTCCGGGACACTGTATTGTCCTGGCATAAAGGTACCCGGGACAGACCTGCAAAATGCGGGACTGTCCCGGGGCAGTCTGGGACACGTGGTCACCCTAGTTTGTGAGGATGGGGAAATCTATTTATTTTTCTGTTGTCTTTTTAGTTTTGGACCGAGTAAGGAAAAACTGAACCTCTATAAGGTTCTTAGTGGTGTCTGTTCCCATCAGGGACACATCCTGTTGCTTCCTATCTTGGTGATAGGATGTTATCAGGACAGGAAATGATGGGAAAATTTCTCCCATTAAAGGCAGAGACAGCTAAAAACATTTTACATGTGGAAGTAATCTTAGTTATTATATATATGTGTTTCCTGGCCTGTTTCACAGGGGCACAAAGAGCAGGAATCCCAAGTGTGGTCACAGATAGCAATATGAACCTGACATTCTGGCCTTTCCACACACATTTAGTAGTTGTACCCAACGATAAAAACTGTTTTTGATTTAAAAATCCTCTTCACTAAAACTAACAAAAGGCTGTATGTTATATCATTTTATAGAGGTATTCTTTGTGTATATTCTGTCATTTCTCAAGGCTGTGCTGAGAAGTATGTGAGGTCTCGTACACGCGATCAGTTGACCAGAGGACATCGGTCTGATGGACCGTTTTCATCGGTCAAAACCGATCGTGTGTGGGCCCCATAGGTTATTTAACTATCGGTTAAAAAAAATCCAACTTGCTTTAAATTTTAAACGATGGATTCCTAACCGATAGGTCAAAACCGATCGTTAGTAGGCACGTCCATCGGTTAAAAATCCACGCATGCTCAGAATCAAGTCGACGCATGCTTGGAAGCATTGAACTTTGTTTTCTTCAGCACGTCGTTGTGTTTTACGTCACCGCGCTCTGACACGATCGGTTATTTAACCGATGGTGTGTGGGCGCGACGGACCATCAGTCAGCTTCATCGGTTAACCACTTGCCGACCGCCGCATGTATATGTACATCCACAGAATGGCACGTACAGGCATATGGGCGTACATGCGGCGGTCGGATACCCGCGGGGAGCGATCCGGGATGACGGCTATTCGTTTATAGCCGCTCCGTCGAGATCGCTCCCCGGAGCTGAAGAACGGGGAGAGCCGTATGTAAACACGGCTTCCCCGTGCTTCACTGTGGCGGCGTATCGATCGAGTGATCCCTTTTATAGGGAGACTCGATCGATGATGTCAGTCCTACAGCCACACCCCCCTACAGTTGTAAACACACACTAGGTGAACCCTAACTCCTACAGCGCCCCCTGTGGTTAACTCCCAAACTGCAACTGTCATTTTCACAATAAACAATGCAATTTAAATGCATTTTTTGCTGTGAAAATGACAATGGTCCCAAAAATGTGTCAAAATTGTCCGAAGTGTCCGCCATAATGTCGCAGTCACGAAAAAAATCGCTGATCGCCGCCATTAGTAAAAAATAAAAAAAATAAAAAAATGCAATAAAACTATCCCCTATTTTGTAAACGCTATAAATTTTGCGCAAACCAATCGATAAACGCTTATTGCGATTTTTTTTAACCAAAAAAAGGTAGAAGAATACGTATCGGCCTAAACTGAGGAAAAAAAATAAATTTTATATATGTTTTTGGGGGATATTTATTATAGCAAAAAAAGAAAAATATTGAATTTTTTTCAAAATTGTCGTTCTATTTTTGTTTATAGAGCAAAAAATAAAAACAGCAGAGGTGATCAAATACCACCAAAAGAAAGCTCTATTTGTGGGGAAAAAAGGACGCCAATTTTGTTTGGGAGCCACGTCGCACAACCGCGCAATTGTCTGTTAAAGTGACGCAGTGCCGAATCGCAAAACCTGGCCTGGGCATTTAGCAACAAAATGGTCCGGGGCTTAACCGATGACAACGGTCCTTCAGACCGTTATCATCGGATGGACTGATTGTGTGTACGAGGCTTTAGTGGTATATAAATGAAGCATAACTGTAATAAAAAACTAGTGCTTTAATAGAGCCATCTGTATTTTAAATTGTTCCCTAAGGGGATACATCAGTGATTATTTAAGTGGCAAATAGCATTTTTTAAAGCTAGTGATGAAAGCACATGCTGGGACAACTGCTAAGTGAAATTGCTTTTGCTGATCACATAGCTACCTAAGCGGTTTTGTGTCCTGATATTAGGAATATGCTGTGGTTGCCCGCATTTGATACTTGTGTGTCTAGGCCTTCCCAGTTGAAAGGATACAGTATGTGAACACTCAGATAAAGTACATGCATCGGTCTACCCGACTTCCAAGGGCCTGATGGTAACCCCCAGAGCCAGGGAGAACTGACATTCCTCCTCAGGGTGTAGGTTACTAGGTATAGTAAGTGTAGTACAAGGTGGAAAGATTGGGCACCAGTCACTTTTTGTAAAAATGAATAAAGAGAGTTTCATTTCTCTTAACAGGAATGTTGGGGAGAGAGGGTTAGGGCACAGGAGACCCTTAGGCAAATGCAATAGCAATTAAGGCAAACTCCACAGACAAAAATAGAACTAGGCAGACAGCAATACAGAACAAGGGCCTTTAAGCTGAATGCAACAATCTGTATCTTGCAGCAGCTGCTGTCTCCTATGGCAACAACTTCTCTCACAGTATCCTACTGTAGATCTTCCAGATTAACTCACAGTATCCCCCTGTAGAGCTTCCAGATTAACTCACAGTATCCCCCTGTAGAGCTTCCAGATTAACTCACAGTATCCCCCTGTAGAGCTTCCAGATTAACTCAGTGTCCCCCTGTAGAGCTTCCATCTTAACTCACAGTATCGTCCCATAAATGGTGCTTGTGCTGAGGAAGTGACCCTCTGTGTTCATTAAGCAGCAGGGCAGCCCCTTGGCACAGGACCTTGGAAGCTAGCAGCACTCACTGTGGTAGCGGTGACTACTAAAGTGATTTATAGCTTCTACAGAATTCAGCTTTAAAGAGGAAGTAAACCTGATTTATTTTTTCCTAAAAAACCCTGCAAGAGAAAGGCATAATGAGCTAGTACTAGCTCATTATGAATGACTTACCTGAGATCGAAGCCCCCGAAGCACTCCTCGTTCCCCTCCGCCGCCATCTCTCCTCCGAGTGCCTTCCGGATATCGCTGCTCCGGCGCTATGACTGGCCGGGGCGACGATGACGTCACTCCCGTGAATGAGCGCGGGACCGGCATGATCCCATTCAGAAATCCGGCACGCTCAGTGCGCCTGCACCATTGTCTACGGCACGCATGCCGTAGACATCGCTGCATTCTTGGTGGCAAATATCTCCTAAACCGTGTAGGTTTAGGAGATATTGCAAACACCCTACAGGTAAGCCTTAATCTAGACTTACTAGGTAAAAGTTGGTTTAGAGGGTCTACAACCACTTTAATGTCTACCCTAAAGGCAAATCCTTGTTTTTTTTCTCTTTTTGCCATATGGGAGATTTCCCTTCACTTCCTGTCCAATAACCAAAACAGGAAGTGAGAGGAAATCCCTCCAAAGTGAGGGAATGCCAGAGTGTCACCAGAACAAGTGTCTCCATTGGAAGATTTGCTCTCTGTTACTGTCCTGGTGTCAACCCCATTTGGGATTTTCCTTTTTTTTTTCTTTTTTTTTTAATCAGAAGAAAATTTAATTTGAACACGTTCAACCATACATGTTCCATAAAGACTCACAAAAGAATGTAAAATTGTTATGTAAAAAATCCGTCAATTACAGCTTAAAACTTCATAGGGCTACATACAGACATCAGCTCACTGAAGAAAACATACAACTCCACCTAGTGGCTGAAAACAGAAATTACAGTACCAGTAGAGCACCACTATGGCACATTCCAAAGTCAGGTCTACTGGAGCCAATCCTGGTACATCAAGCCAACTCCCCCAAAACCCTCTCAAATTTAGTGGGGCATTCACGGTGCTGGTAAATAACCCATTTATATCTTAATCACTTCAACCCTGGAAGGGTTTGCCCCTAATGACCAGGCCATTTTATGCGTTATGGCACTACGTAGTTTTAACTGACAATTGCGCGGTCATGCGACGTTGTACCCAAACAAAATTGATGTCCTTTTTCTCCTATAAATAGAGCTTTCTTTTGGTGGTATTTGATTACCTCTTTGGTGTTTAATTTTTGAGCTATAAACAAACAAAACGTGACAATTTAAAAACATTTTTTAAACTTTTTGCTATAATACATATCCCCCAAAAATATATATATAAAAGAAAATGTATTCATCAGTTTAGGCTGATATATATTATTCTACATATTTTTGGTAAAAATTGTCATATATTGATTGGTTTTGCAAAAGTTATACCGTCTACAAAGTAGGGGATACATTTATGGCATTTTTTATATTTTAATTTTTTTACTAGTAATGGTGGCGATCTGCGATTTTTAGCAGGACTGCGACATTGTGGTGGACAGTTCGGACACTTTAGACACTTTTTGTGACCATTGATATTTATAGAGCGATCAGTGTTCTAAATAGCCGCTGATTACAGTGTAAATGTCACTGGCAGGGAAGGGGGCGATCAAGGGGTTAAATGTGTTCCCTCAGTTTGTTCTAACTGTAGGGGGGGTGGGCTGCCAGGGACATGAGAGAGATCATTGTTCCCGATCACTGGGAACAGTAGATCTGTGTCATGTCATGTCACATGTCACTTGTTTACAAAGGCAGTTCCCCCTGTTATGCCTGTTAGGCCTCGTACAGACGACCGGACTGTTCGCTGAAATCGGTCCGCCGGACCAATTTCAGCGGACATGTCCGGCCGGAGATTTCTTTCTGATGGTTGTACACACCATCAGACAGAAATCCGCGCGTACACCATCTGCGCTGACGTGGCCGTGCCTTTCGCCCGCGACGATGACGCGGCGACGTGCGTGGCCCTGGAAGTTCAATGCTTCCACGCATGCGTCAAAGTGATTCGACGCATGCGAGGGATGGCGGCCGCTCGGACATGTCCGGTGAGTCTGTACAGACGACCGAACATGTCCGACGGACAGGATTCCAGCGGACATGTTTCTTAGCATGCTAAGAAACATTTGTCCGCTCGAAAACGGTCGGGTGGACAAATGTTCGCTGGAAACCTGTCCAGTCGGCCGTACAGACGACCGAACATGTCTGCTGAAACTGGTGCGCGGACCAGTTTCAGCAGACATGTTCGGTCGTCTGTACGAGGCCTAATAGACAATTGTGGGTCCCCGGCAGACAGCGTGTCCGCCTGACCCACGGGCACGCTCCCGTAGCATACAGCTACGGCGATTTGCGCAGGAGAGCCGACCTGGCGCTGTATAATGAAGACGGCTGGTCGGCAAGCGGTTAAAGTGGTTCCTACGTGGTCTGAGATTTTCCTTTACTTTCACTGTGGATGATTACGGTAAACAGGATAAATAGAGAGGGTGAATCTCCATAATGGGGGCACAGACAGAAATGAAAACTGACAGGTGTTCTAATCCACCTCCACTCTATCCAACACTATAAAAAAGGTTTTAACTTTAGTTTCACGTAAATCCAACGATACATTGTCCACCACTTCTTTCCCTGCTAGCTTAAAGCGGGAGTTCACCCATAAAAAATTTTTTACCCTTAGATTGATGCTCATTTTGTCTAGGGGAATCGGCTAGTTGTTTTAAAATCGAAGCTGTACTTACCGTTGTAGAGATCGATCTTCTCCGCCGCTTCCGGGTATGGTCTTCGGGACTGGGTGTTCCTATTTTGATTGACAGTCTTCCGACAGGCTTCCGACGGTCGCATCCATCGCGTCACGAGTAGCCGGAAGAAGCCGAACGTCGGTGCGGCTCTATACGGCGCCTGCGCACCGACGTTCGGCTACTTTCGGAAAATCGTGACGCGATGGATGCGACCGTCGGAAGCCTGTCAATCAAAATGCCTGCAGCACCTTCTGTTCATCATGTAAGAATTAGAACGGCAAATACATTTTATGTCATCCTCTACTGGGAAAGATATCTTCCTCACTACAAGATATGTCAGAGGTGTTTCTGTAGCCCCCGCCGGGTAATTTGCTCTACAACTTGTATTTCTGTCTTATAGTAGTGCCAGTCGCAATAATTTAATTTTAAAGTTCTCTTGACAGAAAAGGGGTACAAGGCTTCCACCCACTCACTGTTCCCCAAATCAATACTTTGGAATAAGCCGTCCTTCTGTAGCATGCAGACAAAACATTGAGGTGATGGCAAAGAAAAAAAATATATTTTCACTTTTCATAAAGGTGTTTTCCTTGGGGGAAAAAAAATGTAATGCGATTTTCTTAGATGAAGGTAAGAGCTGAAATATGATATAATGCAGGACAGCTCAGGACCCTCATCTAGTGTGAGCACAATTGGCATTTCCCATGCTGTGATATTGATCTGTATGGTAAGGGCATTTTCACTGACACTTGTTTAAACTGCTGGCAAGACTGTATCGGCTTCTTTTTCATAGGCATCAATATTGTCTACAACGGCATCTTTTAAAGTTGCAGTCATCACAGCGAGTAAAATAGTATAGAAGATATGTGTATATTAACATACAGATTTTATAGACAATTAAATGTGCTTCCCTTGGGATTATTACTGATTGTACAGGGTACATTTTAAAAAGGAGAAAAAACGAATCCAAAAAAATATTATTATTTTTTTTTTTTTTTTTTTAACATGGGCTACCCGTATTTGGTTTCCTTTGGTAAGTGCAAAAAAGACCCCAAAAAAAGCCTAGTCACCTAATAACTGTGATCTTTGCCTGTGCAGGATTCCTATTAGTTATACAGTGATTTTCCAAGCTATCTCTGAGGATATCTGAGTATAGTATATATAATGCAGTTCAGAGTACTGTATACAGTACCATCTGTATAGTATATATAATACAGTTCAGAGTATGTAGTAGAGCTGCACGATTAATCGCTGAGAGAATCGCAATCTCGATTCTCCCCGTCCGCAATCTCCCCGCGGGATGACCCGCAATTCTTTTGTGTTACCGCCGGTTCCACGTAACCAGCGTGGAACGCAAATGGCACCGATATCGGAACCAACGTCAGCAGCCTGCGCCGCTGGATGGATGCCTGGGCTTCTCTCACAGTTCTGTACAACTGTAGTGTGTATCCATGCGCCACCCAGTGGTTGCCGGCGGTACTGCTTCTGATGTATAAAAAAGAGACCAGTGATATGTCTAAAATGTTAAAGACCATATAACTCCTAAGAAAAAAGCAGAATCAAAGTTTGATTCTGCTTTTTTCATAGGAGCTATATGGTCTTTAACATTATAGACATATCACTGGTCTCTTTTTTATATATTCATATTTTCAGATAAATCACAGGTTTATTTATTTGGGGAGGGGGTTCTGGCATTCAGTTTTTGAGAATCGTGAGAGAATCGTGATCTTTAGTCTAAGCAAAATAATTGCGATTCTCATTTTGACCAGAATCGTGCAGCTCTAGTATATAGTGTAGTTCAGAGTATATAGTGCCATCCGTATAATATATATAATACAGTTCACAGTATATAGTGTAGTTCAGAGTATATAGTGCAGTTCGTATAGTATATAGTGCAGTCCATATTGTATATATAGTGCAGTTCTGAGTATATAATGCAGTCCGTATTGTATATATAACACAGTTCAGAGTATATAGTGCAGTCTGTATAGTATATATAATACAGTTCAGAGTATATAGTGTAGTTCAGAGTATATAGTGCCATCTGTATAGTATATATAATACAGTTCAGAGTATATAGTGTAGTTCAGAGTATATAGTGCAGTTCGTATAGTATATAGTGCAGTCCATATTGTATATATAGTGCAGTTCTGAGTATATAATGCAGTCCGTATTGTATATATAACACAGTTCAGAGTATATAGTGCAGTCTGTATAGTATATATAATACAGTTCAGAGTATATAGTGTAGTTCAGAGTATATAGTGCCATCTGTATAGTATATATAATACAGTTCAGAGTATATAGTGTAGTTCAGAGTATATAGTGCAGTTCGTATAGTATATAATGCAGTCCATATTGTGTATATATAATGCAGTTCTGAGTATATAGTGCAGTCCGTATTGTATATATAACACAGTTAAGAGTATATAGTGCAGTCTGTATAGTATATATAATACAGTTCAAATTATATAGTGCAGTTTGTATAATAAATATAATACAGTTCAGCGTATATAGTGTAGACCGTATAGTATATATAATGCAGTTCAGAGAATATAGATCAGTCCATATAGTACAGTTTAACTCTATGTTGTGGAGAAGAGGAGAGGGGGGAGTTATTTGTAGTCCTGTCCTATGTTGACAACGTTGAAAATCCAGAGATTTTAGCTGCCCTGCCTCTGCACTGCCTCCTGGCGTGGTGGCCATCTGTAAGCCTGGGGACCCCATCAGTTGTCAGTCTGCCCCTGCTGATCATGGAGAAGTGGGAATGAAATACAAGTTTGGATGAAAATTCTGCTTATTTGTTATAAAGACTAGCTTTCGAAGCAAATGGCGCTAAATTAAGACAAACTCAGATTGTTCTATTATGTTGGCCCTACAATCAGAATAGTTGTACAGTAAAATGTGTTCAGGCATTGTGGCTTGTTGCTCAAGAACGTGTTGAGTAAAGAAGCATACATATTTAATGAGGTTTTATAGAATATAATATATTCTTTAATGCCTACCAGTGTTTTAACCCTAATGCTTTTCCCAAGTGAACCAGGTGTTTTCACAATCTTTTTTGTAATGCAGCGGGTATAGCCTCTTCAGATAATAAAATTACTGTTGATTAGTTGACAGCTCACTTGTAGTAATGCCATCTACACTGGGGGTACTAACGATGAGTCAGAGGCTTGAAAATGTCCTCTTTGGTCTGTAAACATTCTGATTCCTCTATTATGTTACATTTTATCCACAATAAGGGAGGGGAAACTAAATACTGTATATTGCCAACTGACAGTGACGGCAATAAAAGAGCTATCACATCACAATCAATAAGCCATCACTGATCTCCATAGCAGCAGGCATCATGGAGCGGTTCATCTTCAAAATTCACAGCAGAAGCACTCGCGTTGTTTTTTTAGTAACTCACTTTCCCATGTCCCCCCTTCCCAAAAGTTATGTGAAACTCCACCAGCCTTCTAATGTAAACACATAGCAGGTGCTGGCCTGGAAGGCTGCCAGTTCAATGCTCATAGATGGAGTAGGATGAACTAAAGTGACTAGAAGAGACTGCTGTAGTGCTTCTATGAACTTTTATCATGATTTGTTCCACATTGCCCTCAGCTACAGAGGTCAGTGAGGGTTTGTTTTAAAGTGAACTTACTTTTACTGCTATGAATATGTAAATACTTAAATGTCCATAGCCTGGCCACAGGTTTACTTTAAATTTAATCTTTGCATGTACCCATCCTTTATATTGCATTCTACATAATACAAATTAATAAATTATGACTGGAACAGGGACAGTAAGAATCCCTTATATGACTGTGGAATGTGCAGATTCAGAAGCTCAAGAGTTTTATGTTGGAATATTTGAGAGATATAAATAAAAATAAATGTTAGGTTATTTAAAGGGATAGTATACTTTTATCCAACAACTGCCTATGCAGGTAAGGTGTAACGGTAGATAAAAACAAACTGTGCAGCTTTGATCAGAGTTGGATAATGCCCTTGCTATGGGTATAGGCCATTTGTGTACCTGACTGAAAAACTCCCAGAGATATCATCATTCTCACTCTGCCTCTTTGCTAGGAAGTTGCTAAGAGTCTCCCAGCTGTTACTGTTCACCCCCGTCATCACAGAAGCAAGCCCTCAAACGCTGAGAGCCACTGTTTCAGAAAATATAAACCACACATGAAGGGGTTTAAATCGGAGAAAGAACTTGCTCCTGTGATGGTGAAATGGCGGGGAGTCTCTTAGCAGTGTGCTAGCAGGGCAGGACAGGATGAGGCAATTTTTGGGAGTTTTCAGCCTGTTAACCTGAAATTTAGCATTTTTGTTTTGGCATACAACACAAAGCACATTCGTTATTTGTATAGGTGTGTTATCTTCAGACATCTGCTTCTTGAAAACTCTTTGCTTCAATGCCTTTTCATAGTCACCGGATACTGTTGTGAGCAGCTGCTAATGAAAAAAGTTATGCCGCTCACCCGCCTTCTTCTACCCTCTCGGCCGGTGACAAAACAGACTACCGTATTTTCCGGCGTATAAGACGACTCGGCATATAAGAAGACCTCCTAATAGTCTGCTGAAAACTGTGGTTTTGTGGTCTACTCACCGTATTAGACAACCCCCTTGTACGGTAGTAATGCCTTTTAAATTAAACAAAGAGGCCGCCGGGTGCTTTGTAAGGCTGTATGTAGTCTGTATATGCGCCACTCAGCCAATCCCGATGCACTGTGTTGATGACAGAGCATGCTAAGCCTGCTCGGATTGAAGTGACAACCTCTGCCAATCCGAGCAGGCTACATAATGTAGCCTGCTCGGATAGGCAGAGGTTATTACTCCAATCCGAGCAGGCAGTTACTCTAGGAGAGCTGGATAGAGCCGTAGAAGGTTCGTAACCCATCAGCGGGACCGGTATCTGCTCCTTTGTGCAAGGAGGAACAGGATGAGCACTGCCAGAGCCCTACAAAATTACCTCCAGCATTTTCCATTGAACACCATAATTGGCAGGTCCGCCACTAGTGCCCCATGCTTTTCACAGATGAGAGCAGGTTCACCCTGAGCATATGTTACAGTCACTGACAGACGTGAAAGGATCTGGAGAAGCCACTGAGAACTTTATGCTGCCTGTAACATCGTTCAGCATGATCGGTTTGGTGGTGGGTCAGTGATGGTCTGGGGAGGCATATTCATGGAGGGACGCACAGACCTCCACAAGCTACACAATGGTACCCTGACTGCCATTAGGTACCGGGGTGAAATCCTTGGACCCATTGTCAGACCCTACGCTGGTGCAGTGGGTCCTGGGTTCCTCCTGGTGCACAACAATGTCCGGCCTCATGTGGCGAGAGCATGGAGCCAGTTCCTGGACGATGAAAACATTTATACCATTGAATGGCCCCCACGCTCACCTGACCTAAATCCAAAAGAACACCTCTGGGACATTATGTTTCGGTCCATCCGGTGCCGCCAGGTTGCACCTCAGTCTGTTCAGGAGCTCAGTGATGCTCTGGTCCAGATCTGGGAGGAAATACCCCAGGACACCATCCGTCGTCTCATTAGGAGCATGCCCTGATGTTGTCAGGCATGTATACAAGCACTTGGGGGCCATACAAACTACTGAGGACCATTTTGAGTTGTTGCAATGAAATTTCAGCAAAATGGACTAGCTTGCTGCATAATTTTTTCACTTTGATTTTTGGGGTGTCTTTGAATTCAGCCCTCTGTAGGTGGATAATTTTCATTTCCATCAAATTATGTGGCATCCTTTCATTCCTAACACATTACCCAGTCCATATCAGTATAGATATCCAGCATGAGATTTTTGCCGGTTGAGATCTCATTTGTTTTCAAAGTGTTCCTTTAATTTTTTTGAGCAGTGTATATGAGTAGCAGATCAATGATTCAATCCACCATCATTCTCTCCATTGCCAAATTGTATTTATGCCCCCGCTTTTACTATCTAAGGTCTCTAACTCACAATCACAATACATGTAACCGGGCCAATTTAGACAGGATCCAAGTAACCCACACAGGTAGAACAAGCAAACCCCATACAGGTAATGATGTGGTTGAGATTCAAACCATCAATCCTAGTGCTGCAAGGCAGAGGTGCTAACGACTTTGCCACTGTGCTGCCCATTGCCAAATCATCATCCTTTCCTTTTCCTATGTCTGCCTGAGCTTAATAGCAATGAGAATGACAAATACAGCCTTGCACAGGAAATGATTATCCTTTATGCAGTTACAGCTGTGCATACAATATCCAAGAGCAGCGGCAGTAACAGCGTTGCAATGCTCTTTTCCTTTATCAGGACAACACGCTACCACAACAGGCAATATTTCATCTCTACACGAGTCTTAATGAAAGTATATGTTTGATTTGAAAAGACCCAATGGGGCTGAAGTGTTGTCTATTACGCCTGCATCCCTTTTCTTATTATTAGACTTCATAGCTTATTTTATATCACGTATTTCTGTCTACAGTTTCAGGTATTATTAGTGCAATAATACCAAGGCACTTACCCACACACCCTTTTATCTGATGTATTATTACAAAGATGTTAAAGGACCCTAAATCCTTTAACAGAAACATTCTTTAGTAAGTTTATTCGTTGTGCTCTTATTCCTCCATTCCCTGCTCTCAGATGTACACAACAGAAATAGGAGAAATGCTCCCCCAGGTTACAGCAGATAAAGGAAAAATTAAGTGGTAAAGAGAGGGGGGAGAGTCATTTAATCTTAATTAGGATCTGTCTATATTATTGCCATGTGTGAACATTATAAATCTTCAGGAGTAAATGTGAGATGTTTAATCACAGCTGTATTGATGGATGTCTAGCAAAAGAGATAAAAAATACAGATCTGCTGAGAAAGATTGCACACAATATCATGCAGTATACAAAGAAAAAAGATTTATGCCTCGTACACACGATCAGGTTTCCCGGCGGATTTTTTACTGCCGGGAAAGCCGAGAACCTACTCGACAGCTTTTTCCCCCTAAACATGGCCGGTTTTCCTGGCAGGAAAACTGCCATGAGAGCTTTGGTCGGGAATCCCAGCCGGGTGTATGCTCCCCCATAGGCTTTCCCCATAGGAAACCTGCCGGATTAAAAACCGGCGGGAAAAAAGGAAACATGTTCTCATTTTTCCCGCCACGGGAAAACTGCCATGAAGCATACACATTGCCAGTTTTCCTGGCCAAAAGCTGTCGTGGCAGTTATCCCGATGGGAAAACTGGTCGTGTGTACGAGGCTAAAGGCTTCATTCACCTCTATGCATGTTGCTTTTGAGCATTCCTGCAGAGCTTTTCGATCTGCTTTCCAAGTTTTTTACCACGATTTTCCCGGTTTTTGTTGTTGGGCAGATTTAAAACCGCAAATCGTGGTTAAAACACACTACATGCCTTTCTGCAGCTTCTCCATTGAAGTCTATTGAAGCAAAAAAAAGTCCCTGACCCTTACCAAAAAGGCAGAGGCACAAAAATGCATCGATGTGAACGTGTTCCATAGGAATACATGTAAGAAAAAAAATCCTGCATGAAAGTTTTCGGAAAAAAACAGATTGGTGTGACTGGAGCATTTTACTGCGTTCCAGTACAGCTCTTTGCAGAATTTATTTTTTTCTGCACTGTAACTGACCGCACTGGTGTGAATTAGGTCATTGGAACCCATATTATTTAGGGTTGAAAATATATTTATTGGTATTTTAACAAATAAAACAAATAACATGAAGTGTTACAATCGAAGAACAGTCATAAATGTGCAGGGGTAAAGAGTCAGCCCAATGGCTATCGCCCACAGCAGGACTCCTATCAACGTGTAACAAAATAAACACAATAATGACTTCAACATAAGACTATAACTAGATGTAACCACACGGGCCCCATCGTAATAGGTATAATTGCAACCAGGATTTCTAGTAGGAGAACAACAAACAAACAAACAAAAAAAAAAAAAAAAGCCAAACAGGACAAAAACCGAAACAAAATTGGGGAATCAAGGATCTAGGGTATTAAAGTATAGGAAACGAAAGGGGTAGAGAGACGAGAGAAGAGGGGGGAGAGGGAGGAAGAAGAAGAAAGGAAAAGAAGAGAAAAAAAAGGGAAAGGCTAGGGAGTGATCAGAGTAAAGCGTTCGAGTCGCTGACAGTACAATCGGAGGAGATAATATAGGAAGAGCGGGGAAAGAGAGACCCAACCTGACCCAGGGCACTGAAATATAAAGTAGCGATCATGTCTGGGATGACAACATGTTCATCAGCATGTCAGAGGATGAGAAGCGGAGCCAGATGAGCCACAGCAGTTTATAATTATCAAAGGTGTCGTTATCAAGAGCCAACATCTCCTCCATTCTCATAGTGTCGTTCATAATTGAGACCCAATGTGACAGGGGCGGGATTGTGGTTGACTTCCAATAGGAAGGTATGAGCTGTCTCGCTGAGGACATAAAAAAACGGAGGAGATTTCGCTTCTGTGACGGAACTGAGCCTGGTAGTATAGAGAGAAGGGCAATCTTAGAGGAGGGGACCAGTAATTCATCGTACATTTTGTTGTAACACTCAAATACCTGAGTCCAGAAGGGGCGGATCCTCTCACATTCCCACCAGACATGAAGGTAGGTCCCCTCAGCAGCAGAACATCGCCAGCAGGTTGCCGGGGTGGACGGAAATATTTTGTGCAACGCGGAGGGGACCCTGTACCATCTTGACAGAATCTTGTAGTTCTTTTCCTGTGAGTAGCAGGAAATTGTGGACTTGTGAGTAAAATAAAAAGAAGTCTATCCCATATTATTTACTGTCCATGCATTTTTGATGCAGAAAAAATGCACTTGACTGCATCTGGTGTGAAATGGCCCTAAGTCCCCTTTTACACTGAGCCGCGGGCAGCGTTAGCGGTAATGCGACACTAGTTAAAAACAGAGCTTTACCATCGTTTTTGCAGCGCTATTCCGCCACTCGTTTTTAACCCCAGCTAGCGGCCGAAGAAAGTGTCCGTGTAGTGCCACTTCGCAGGCGCTTTGGCAGCAGTGCCCATTCATTTCAATGGGCAGGGGCTGTTTAGGAGCGGTGTATACACCGCTCCTCCATCACCCCAAAGATGCGGCCTGCAGGACTTTTTTTAATGTCCCACCACCGCAGTGCCCCAGTGTGAAAGCACTCTAGCTCTCACAGTGGAACTGCAGGGGTGGCATTTTTCAGGTGCTATTTTTTTCCCTTTAGCGCCTGAAAAACGCCCCAGGTGTTAAAAGGGTCTTGTATATATTCACACCACATGCTTTACTACATACACGTTGTTTTGCTTTTTTTCAAAAACACTGTTCTGCGCTGATGTGCATTTTGCGTGTGCTTGCATTTTTATAAAATTTTTGGGAATATACTGCAAGACCATTCACAAAGTGCAGCGGGCAGCCAGCTTTTAAGCTGCAAGGAATCCAAGCCAGCAACCCACAGTAAACACACTGGGGAGCTGAAGACTGGCAAGACGTTTTTTCCCCTAGGCATATTTTCACCTGGTGATCTGCCAATAACACACTTCCTGTCCTAGGTAAGAAAGCTCACCCTACTGTGTCAGGACAACAAAAATAGGAGAGGACTACTGAGAATCCCTTGTACAGAACATAGAGTAGATGGGTAGGGTCCTGTAGTAAGCCTTATTCACTGTCATGTGAGTAAGCACTGCTGTGTCACACATTTCACAGAGCCTGCCTTCTGTACTACAGAGGTGCTGAGAGGAGGAGTTTCAGGAATCATTGCTTGCAGGCAGCAATGTACCATGGGATATATAGTCCTTAGAAATGGAAAGTAAGTAAGTGTCAAGATCATTGTGACATTACCACAGACTTTTTACGAAATAAATGTTTGAGTGGCCTGGTGACGCGAGGCAGTATCTCAGAGTTCTAAACCTTCTTACCAACTAGCTTGGGAGGCAGATCTGGCGGAGACTATAGATGAGGATGTTTGGTTCCAGTGGTTGACCATGGTGCACAAGGGAACTATAAATACTTCCCTGGTGGAGGTGAGTTAGGTTCAATAAAGATTTATTGAGTTTTTAAGACAGAATAAACAGAAGGGTAACATAATGCAACCGAGCGTCCGACAAAGGGCGACCCGATCGCCAAGTCTAAAGACATAAACAATCTGTATTTCACAACTGAAAATGGTACAAGCAGTTATTACAACCAAAGATACATTCAGGATATAACAATTCTTGAGAGGTGCCTCCTCTGCTCGAGGAGTCCTCCCCTGACCTGGACGCCCCTATGGGATCCAACTGCGTCCATGGCCCAGGGGAGTGGGGGGGGTCGAAATGCCCCAAGTAGGCACTTGACTAGGACACCCTCACTCGATATTACCATATGCAGTAAATTTTGGCAAACAAAAATGAAATGAAATGCAGGAGCTATTTACCATATACAACAATCTGATTGTGCGTAAATAAAACCCAGATGTGGCCAGAAGGAGTCAGCCAAAAGGGAAAGCGGAGAAAAGGAAGTAGAGAAAGGAAAGGACCTGAGAAGAAGTAAGGGATGGTGGAGGCGAGTTAAAAGGTATTGCCACGATGTTACCTTGTTCCGACACGGTTTAGCAAAAATGTATCCGAATGCAGCCTGGTGGGAAGCATGCTCCACATTTGGTGGACATGCCCAAAAGTAAAATGCTATTGGACAAGAATAATACATTTGGTATATTCAGTGACTGGATTGAATAATTGTAAAAAAAAAATGTAAACTCAATTTATCGAGTGAGTTACCTATAAATTTTTAGGACTCCCACCTTCTTTATTTTTCTGGCAGCTAAGATCACCATAACACGAGCATGGTAAACTCCTGTAATAAATCTAACATTGGTGAAAAACAAAATCTCCTGGTTAATGATAAATTAATAGTTTTCTAGCATTCTTCATGATCAACAACACCGATTCAAAAAGGTCTAGAACCCCTGGATTTGATATCTTCAGTCTCTGTAGGGGGTAAGGTGGAGGGGGGGGGGGTCAGTGGTCTGAAACATGGCAATCGGTGGTAAATCTTCTTTCCTCTTTTCCTTCTTATCCTTTTCTTTCTTTTAACCTCTTCCATAATTTCACATTTTTACCTGAACTTTTTTTCTTTACATTTAAGAGTGGGCTTCAAGTTTGCTCTTAGTCTGGTTCACACTCGGAAATGTGGCAAATTTGGTCCAACCATGTAGAATTTATTTTGCATGACTTCTCTCTCCCTCCCATCCCATTTTAAGAGGCAGGCATCATTCAGATATCCACACTCAAAGCCACACTCAGTAATAAGTGAAAACTAAAGTGGTTGCAAACCCTTACATATACCCAGTGAAGTGACTGTGCCTGTGTATCTTTAGCTGTCTTTCCCATACATCCATTCAAAGTGTAGACTTAAAGTGGTTGTAAACCCTTACACACCACTTTTACCTATTGTTAAGCCTATAATAAGGCTTACCTGTAGGTACTGAAAATATCTCCTAAACCTGCAACGTTTAGGAGATATTTACCATATACATTTGCGCCAACGTCATTGGTGCATTCGCACTGAAGAGAGTGCACTATCATGCCGTTTCTAAAGGGCCCCCATGCCATGGCCATCGGCTCCCTTGTGCATGTGTGGGAGTGAGGTTACGCGACTCCTGACAGTCACAGAGCCGGTGGTCCACGGCCTCGGAAGCAAGAGGGGTGAAGATGGACAGGGCCAACAGCGGGGACCTCTGGGACATTGCGGGCTTCGTTTGCAGGTAAATGCAACATAATGGGCAAGTATGTGATGCATACAGGCCCATTATGCTTTTACTTTGCAGGGGAAAAAAGAGGAAGTAAAACCCACCAGGGTTTACTTCCTCTTTAACATCTCTTAGCTCTGAAAATCAGGGGGCGGGTAGCTAAAGTTACATCAGTGAGATAAGCTCTGGTAGCTGATTGGAGGGAAGGAACCCCCCCCCCCCCTTCCCACAGCACAAAGGAACAGAGCTCAGGCTGTCAGTCATAGAATATTCCCTCCCCTGTCACCATTTTTCTCCTGGTGTCAGGAAAACTTGTCAGGAGTTATTCATGCTGATAGCAAAGGAATGAGGCAGCAGACAGAAATTACACTTCGTACTCTGGATTGAGACAAGCACATACTATAGAGGGAGGTGCTTTGTTCATATATCATGTCTAAGGTTTACAACCACTTTAAAGCCGATTTCTAGGCCCAGGGCTTCTCTTTTTTTTTACCCCCAGCATGGTTAGTCCTCCAAGGCTGGCTTACTATAGTTATTTCAGTCTACTGTATACTGTATATGTTTTTTTGGTGCCATTTAGAATGAATGGCCACATGCTGCAATGCACATATACCATGATATACTGTATGTTGCCTGTGTGTTTTTTTCTTCTTCGGTATGGTAGGGATTTTGGGTGACACCCTGGCTGGTTCTTGGTAAATATAGGGATTGGCAAAATGGGAGCATTCCAGTGCACAGAGTTGAGGCTGCAGTGAAAATGAGTTGGCATGTCCTTTCTCTTCTTTTTGACATTCCGTATTTGGAATTTTATAAGAGACTGTATATGTTACATGAGATGTGTAGCGTAATACAGAATGCACTGTATGTGAGGTTGTTGCTAAGATACTAGAAGAATCATATACAAGTTCTCCGATCCCTCGCTAACCAAGCCCGCTCTGCAGAAGATGACACACACGCCAGACAGTTGGAGAATTCCCCTTTTATCAAGTGTTGAGTATGACTACATTGGACAAGCCTAACTGGGGATGACCCGGAGAGGTGATTCTGAAGATCTGGGAGGAGGGAGCAGGATCCAGAGCAACAGCAGCTGCTATGGCAACAGGTTAGTTTAAATATTTAACTCATGCACATCCAGTGGGGAATAAAACAGCTAGTGCTGGTACTGAGGTGGGGAAGGCAAAGGTTGTATATGTCCATCCCTGTAACGTGTAGATATCGGCATTTAACAGGTGTCATTGGATCAAACCAACTTTAGTCTGTCATTGTGGATCCTTCAATGTTAGGTACTTGTAGCCAGATTCAGAAAGACTGGCTTAAGTTTGTGCGGGCGTAGCGTATCTCAGATACACTACGCCGCCGTAACTTAGAGAGGCAGGTACCGTATTCACAAAGAACTTGCGTCCTAAGTTACGGCGGCGTAGTGTAAATGGGCCGGCGTAAGCCCGCGTAATTCAAAGTAGGCTGGTAGTGGGCGTGTTGTATGGTAATGAATTGTGACACCACGTAAATGACACGCCTAACGAATGGCGCATGCGCCGTCCGTGGACGTATCCCAGTGCGCATGCTCAAAATCATGTCGCAAATAGTCAATGCTTTCGACGTAAACTTAACCTACGCCCAGCCCCATTCACGTACGACTTACGCAAACGACGTGAAATTCGATGGCTGTTCCGATGTCCATACTTAACATTGACTGCGCCATGTTTTTGGTGGTTTATCTTTACGCCTGAAAAACACCTTATGTAAACGGCGTATCGGGCGCAAGTACGTTCGTGAATAGGCGTATCTTGCTCATTTGCATATTCTAGGCGTAAATCAACGTACACGCCCCTAGCGGCCAGCGTAAATATGCAGCTAAGATACGACGGCGTAGGAGACTTACGCCGGTCGTATCTTAGCAACATTTAAGCGTATCTCAGTTTGAGAATACGCTTAAAGATACGACGGCGCAGATTCAGACTTACGACGGCGTATCAATAGATACGCCGTCGTAAGTCTTACTGAATCTAGGTCATGGTGTTTACTGTTGTATTGGAAGATCACTACGGTGCTGCCCGCTTATTTAATAAAGCCATACGTATATGAATAATGACGAGACATAAAACGTGATAACGAACTGGTCTCCTTGTATTGCTATGGTTGGATTCAGGGCTATATATATGCTTGTTAAAAAAATATTGTAAGTCTAAAACCACATCTATCGTTTTAATGATATGTCTTTATTTATCTACAAAATAGTAGTATTTATTCTAAGGCCTAGTACACACGAGAGGATTTATCCGCGGATACGGTCCACCGGTGGAGTGTACTCACCATAGGATCGAAATCCGCGCCGAAATCCCATCGCGATGACGTGTCGCGCCGTCGCCGCGATTATGACGCGGCGACGTGCTCGACGCTGTCATATAAGAAATTCCACGCATGCGTCGAATCATTACGACGCATGCGGGGGATCCATTCGGACGGATTGATCCGGTGAGTCTGTACAGACCAGCGGATCAATCCGTTGGGATGGATTCAAGCGGATAGATTTTAAAGCATGTCTTCAAATTTTTATCCGCTTGAAATCCATCCCAGGGGATAAAAATCTGGGGAAACAGATCCGCTGGATTGTACACACCAGGGGATCTATCCGCTGGAGCCGGTCCGCGGATCAATTCCAGCGGATGGATCCTCTCGTGTGTACGGGGCCTAAGAGGTCATCTACCAGATTTTATTTATAACGAGATGTACCGTAATGTACTGAATTGTCATATTTATTTTCTGAAAAGAAAATATTTTGAAAGAAAAAAATATTGTAATAAAAGTTGCAGTGGTGGGGAACTGCAGCCCGCCAGCTGTTGAACTACAAGTCCCATCATGCCTCTGCCTCTGGGAGCCATGCTTGTAACTGTCAGTTTTGCAATGCCTCATGGGGCATGTAGTTCCTTAACAGCTGGACGGCCACAGTTGCCCACCCCTGATTTGGAGTTGGGGCTCTTGCACTTGGTTACCTTGAGTCCATTAACATAACCTATGGTGTATTTCCCCTGCCTGGGAAGCCCTGGAGTAAAGCTGCCGCAGAGATGTATGGCTGTACACAGCTGTAAATGGGTATATACCGATACTAGTGTAAGCACTCATATAGCATACAGGCATATTTGAAGAATAGAAAATTTGCTATATGAGTGTACTGTATATGCATGTACAACTGTGTACCCAAATACAGCCATGCACTTCCATTCATGTCAGCTCTTTTAGTAAATAATAAATTATATGGAACTACCTATAGTACCTACAAAACATAGCCTATATAAACTTATGAGATATATGCTGTGTATGTGTATATATATATATATATATATATATATATATATATATATATATATATATATATATATATATACCGTGTGTATATATATATATATATATATATATATATATATAGATATATATATATATATATATACCGTATATATATATATATATATATATATACCGTGTGTGTATATATATATATATATATATATATATATATATATATAATCAAATAGATATATGAATAAATTATAGTCTATATACATTTATATCTATAAACATATTACAGAACTATCAGTTACTCGTTGTTGTTTAAAAACATGATTAACTGTTTTGGTAATGATTGACATGTTAGTGCCTGTTCACACTACCGCAACAAGAGAAATTACGAACAAAAATGGGGAGTATTGCCTCAAGTGTATAAATTAAAAATAGTACCTTTTCATCCCGATTATGCATAATAAAGAGGGGGCGAGTGGGGGGCGAGGGACCAGTAGCTGAAGTTGGACCCCGCGCCACCCACTCAATGGTTTGGGAGGGACTATCTCGGTACTGATGAAATTACATAAAACATAATGATATAAAGAAGTTTATTTTTGTATAAAAATTGCAAAACAAATAAAAACATTTCAATGATTGGTCAAACGTCGACTAGTTTCGCGGGGTTGCCGCTTCGTCAGGACTGCCAATCTATAGAGTAATGCAATAAAAATTTGTAACAAACATCAGCTATACAATAAACAAATGATAAAAACATTAATAATCGCTTACCAAATGAGTCAATTGATAATATGCGGAAACCAGGCTGCCCAGGGGGTTCCCCCCGCGGCGGACAAGGGGATGGTTGATTGTGGAGATCTGGGTGTAGATAAAAATGTATATATATATTTTTTAGGCCTGTTCAATTAAGTGAACTGGGTAGGATAAGGGTGGGGGGGGGGGGGGTTTGGAAGGGAGAAGGGGAATGGGGAAGGGGAGGAAAAGGGGGAAAAAACAAGAGGGGAGAGAAAAAGACAGGAGGAGAGGCAAAGGGGGATAAAAGGGAGGAAAAAGGGGGGGGGAGAAGGGAACGGGGGAGGAAAAAGGGCATGGAAAACAGGGGTGGGATAAGTAAGAGGAAAAGAGGGACAGGAAAACGCGGGAAGAGGAAAAGAAGGGTAGAGGAGAAGGGGAAGAGGGAAAGGGGGAAAGAAAAGGGACCCTTTTCTTTCCCCCTTTCCCTCTTCCCCTTCTCCTCTACCCTTCTTTTCCTCTTCCCGCGTTTTCCTGTCCCTCTTTTCCTCTTACTTATCCCACCCCTGTTTTCCATGCCCTTTTTCCTCCCCCCCTCCCTTCTCCCCCCCCCTTTTTCCTCCCTTTTATCCCCCTTTGCCTCTCCTCCTGTCTTTTTCTCTCCCCTCTTGTTTTTTCCCCCTTTTCCTCCCCTTCCCCATTCCCCTTCTCCCTTCCAAAACCCCCCCCCCCCCACCCTTATCCTACCCAGTTCACTTAATTGAACAGGCCTAAAAAATATATATATACATTTTTATCTACACCCAGATCTCCACAATCAACCATCCCCTTGTCCGCCGCGGGGGGAACCCCCTGGGCAGCCTGGTTTCCGCATATTATCAATTGACTCATTTGGTAAGCGATTATTAATGTTTTTATCATTTGTTTATTGTATAGCTGATGTTTGTTACAAATTTTTATTGCATTACTCTATAGATTGGCAGTCCTGACGAAGCGGCAACCCCGCGAAACTAGTCGACGTTTGACCAATCATTGAAATGTTTTTATTTGTTTTGCAATTTTTATACAAAAATAAACTTCTTTATATCATTATGTTTTATGTAATTTCATCAGTACCGAGATAGTCCCTCCCAAACCATTGAGTGGGTGGCGCGGGGTCCAACTTCAGCTACTGGTCCCTCGCCCCCCACTCGCCCCCTCTTTAACAAGAGAAATTACATTAAAGCGAATGAGAGCCGTCTTAATATACACTACTGAAGTCGCTCCGACTTCAGAAAAGGTTCCTGTACTACTTCAAGGCGACTTGTACCCATTGATTTCAATGGAAGTCGCCTCCAAAGTCGGATCAGTGTCTTAACTGAAGCAACTTTACAGGAAGAGAAAATAGTTTACTCAGGCAAACCCCTCCCTCCCACAGAACTGATTATTGTTTGATTGGCCACTGGCAAAGTTGCTTCGAAGTTGCCTCAAAGTTGCCTCAAGTCAGCAGGACTTTGCGAGGCAACTTCGAGGCAACTTCGAGTCGCCTCCAGGACAGGCAACTTTGTTAGTGGCTAATCAAACAATAATCAGCACATTTAATTTATTTATCTTTAAACACCTGAGGGCTGCATATAGTTCAATAAGCATTAGTCTGCCATACCAGTTTTAGGCTAGGACCCACATGGTTCCTACTGTGGGTCCGCACCTGTTCCTGCAACCACCCACCACATGCATTGGAAATCACACCTGCACTGGGAACCGCACTGCACTTGCAGTTCCCGTGCGGGCTGCGATTTGAAAAATACTGAAGGGGGACCTTTTAGCATTTCAGGAGGAACGGCAGCTTACTCAAATGCAAGGGTTGCAAAACGCAGTTTGCAGAGCTACGTATATGTGAACCTAGCCTTTAATGTTTTTCTTTTTTCTTTTAGATTTTTTCTCCCTGGGGACTGAAAGTGCAATGCGTATCATACAGAGTGCAGGGTTTAGGAGTTTGTGACACACAGAGCACAGGGGTCAGAAGAGTGTAAGACACACTTAGTAGAAAGGTTGCAACAAAATATTATCTCCTCCCTGAGCCAAAATTTCTATAATGCCTTTCTCTCTGAGGATTCAAAATGATTAGGATTAGTGAGCGATCCTGGGCACACTCTTTGACATTGCTGTTTAATAAACGTTTTTCACATGGGCATACCTATCCCGTACTCCTGTGCCAACGTCATCTTTGCCCGTATGGGATGCACAGGTGTGCCTATGCATGCAGGCAGTTCCATTCATGTCTATTGATTCACAGACACAACCACTGGTCCCAATTTTTACAGCTGTATGGGTGCAGGTGCTTGTTCCTTAAAGTGCTTCTAAAGCCTTAAGGTCTTTTACATTCATGTATTCTATGTATAAAGGTAAAAAAAAAAATGTGTGCTTTATGTGTCCCCACCCCTCCCTATACTTATCAGAGCCCGATTTTAATCCAGCGATGGACATTAGAGTAGCAGCTCTCTCAGATTGAGAGCAGTGGGAGCCATTTGCTCCCACAGATGTCAAATTCCATGACAAGGGGCCGGGCCGAGTTATACTGTCTGTAAATGGATGCAGACCGAGTGGTTTGGGGGCAAGTTTGCTTCCGATGGAGGCACTTGCTGAAGAGCCAGGTGCACATGCAGGGGACCCCAAAAGAACAGGACTGTGGATGCTCTGTGCAAAACCATAGCACAGAGCAGGTAAGTACACAATGTTTGCTATTTTAATGCAAAAAAAAAAACCTGACTGAGTTACTTCAACTCACACGGTCTACTTTTTTTCCACATCATAGCTATCACAGGCCAATGACTGACCTTAGTTTGAGCTTCTTGAAGCCATTCCTAGCTACCCAAGAAATAGATAATTCAATAAATATAAAATGTTGTCCTATTGAAGACAAGTGTAACTCACTTGGTGCTCATACTTGTCATTATTACCTTTTGCTATATTGTGTTGCGTAGGCATGGCAACTGATTCTTCTAGTTGTCGACTGGATGAGAACAAAGTGTATTCCAGCTCAATGGTTATAAACTTGCCTATTGATTCGAAAATTACAAAAAATCACTGCATTAATAATGACATTGGATAATGTTTGTTACACACAGATGATGAAAATTTGTTATACAAGTTTTCATTGATAACGGAAGCAGTTGTTTAAACATTTTTTAATAAGCACACCAGACTTTCCATTTCTATACTTTAATTGCTGTGTTATACCAAGAGCAAGAAATATGTCTGGGGCCTGTATACACAAAACACTATACACTGCACTCAGGGGGCGACCCCTTCTATTAAGGCCGCACGGGTGCCACCCCCTCTATCCATGCCACCCCTATATGATTAAAAGATAGATTCATGCATAGTATGAATCTATCCACAGCCGCCGTGACCACCCCCTATTCATGCGTCCGGCCCCTTTCAGGGGTGTTTTTTTGAAGCACCTGATTAGAGCCATAGGCTCTAATAGTTTTCAAAATAGGGTGGAGTGGTGGCGCAGAGCATTGCACTCGGAGCCCACCCAGGTGTGTTAGAAAAGCAAATGAATATTCACTTTTCTAACACTGTTGATCCAGATGTGTGGGCCTGATACCTATTTCCCGATTGGCTGAAAGATCAGTCAATCCTATTGGACACCCAGGAGGAGGAAGAGGAGGGGGATGCATGGCGGAAGCTGCCATGATCCACACCACAGGAGGAGGAAGAAAGCTGGCGGACACACTGCCCGACCGCCCACTTCCTAGATGGGGTAAGTGCCGGGCTTTGATGTCCCGACTGTCCACCGGGGGGGGGCGGTTGTCCCACGAATCTATGCCGTGGGACGTACATCATTACAGGTAAGTAATACAACTGAAGCCGTAGAGTAAACATCTTTTTAACTAAACTTCAGCTTTAATGGCTAAACTGTACTATCCTGTAAAAGGGCTAAACTGTACTTTAAGGTTTAATGATGAACTGGGGCATACTGTAATTCTAAAACAAAGGAAACTGATGTCGGCAGAAATTATATTGGTGGAAATAAAAATGCATCCCTCAGTATGTTACATCCTGATCAAAGACAATTATCATCTCATCGCAGCTGGTAATTGTGAAATGAAAGTTAAAAAGAAAAATCATCCCATTCTTCAACACTTGTAAAGGTTACAAAGTCCATGTGTTGTGTAATAAAATATATAGTTGATTGTTTCATGTTCCCAGATGAAAAATATGACAAAACAGAACAAATAAGGTAGTGTCAGAAAGTGTCCCAAGAATAAAAACATTTCATAACTACAGAGTTAAAGGAACACTAAAGGTTCCCATTTAATAAAAAATAAAATAACAAACTTGTTATACTTACCTCCACTGTGTGCAGCTCCTTTTGCACACAGTGGCCACAATCCTGGTCTTCTGGGGTCCCTCGGCTCCTCCCCGCATCAGCTAACCCCCTTCATGGAAAGCGCTCTCCCAAGGGGATTAGCTTGCGGGCGCGCCCCCGTGATACAGCTGATGGCCATAGCTGCTGACTGTACAGTATGGCCCCGTACATACGACCGAGTTTGTCGGCAGAATTCAGCCAGAAACTCGATCGGAGCTGAATTCTGCCGAGAAACCCGGCCGCGTGTACACTTTCGGCCTCGTCGACCCAAATAGAGAACATGTTCTCTATTTCCTCGTTGTTCAATGAGGAAAGTTGGCTCGCCGAGATCCTTGGCGGCTTCACACAGAACTCGACGAGCAAAACGATGAGTTTTGCCCGTCGAGTTCCTCGGACATGTGTACGGGGCCTATCACACGGCCCCGCCACTAGTGTCAGTTTTTTTTTCTTTTTTTTACCATTTTATTTTTTTACAATTTTATTTTTTATTTTTTTCTTTACCTATTTTTATATTTTTAGGAAACCCGTTGGGGAGCTTTGGTGAAATATCAAGGGTCTAAACAGACCCCTGATGTCTCACTTTTGAGACAGAGAAAAGGACTGAGGACAGAATGAATGAACAGAAATAGCTATGTACAGAGCTTCCCATTCATTCATAAACAGAGGCACAGAAAAACACAGTTTACTATGCCCCAACTATGAATGAATAAACCCCAGCCCCCCCAAAATAAAACAGTCATTAAGACAAGGAAGAGGCCAGTAAATGACACGTTAACCGGCCCCTTGCCCATTACATGTCACTGCCCCTGCCGCCCTCCTATCCAGACATACAGGAGGGCCGCATGAGGCTGGGTTGCAATGGCTGCCCCTGCCTTAAGATTATCCAATGGCGACACTCCATTGGGAAAAGCTCTTGTAGTAGTCTGTGAATGTGGCAGATTCTGACCAGTGACAGGATTCTCCCTTTTTCGCTGATCTGGTTACAAGCAGTGTAACTATTGAAATAACTTTTCTCAATGGAGGAGAGGGCAGGAGGAAGAGTGTCCCCGTTGGATCGGAGCCTGTTGTTTTTGGTTTGAGGCTCCTTCAAATATGTGGGCATTTCTATAAAAGTGTATGTTAGGGAAGTTTAAAGATAAGTACAATACGCCTCTGCAATACATGCAAATTGCCTTTAAAGACCCTGGAAGCACAAAAAATACCTATTAATTCTGGCAGAAATGCACTCAGTTTCTAGTTTTCTTGTCGTGAGTTGATAGCACAGTGTCATCCGAGGAAATGGTGTCAGCCCTGCCCAGCTATCTTTTGCGATACTATAGTATACATTTGCACACATATACTGTAATTGTTTGTAGTACAAGATAATAACTGGGGTGGCAGATTAGACTCTTTGAGACAACACAGGGAGAACAGGTAACAGGACAGCTGTACATTTCTGACAAGATGAACACAAAATGTTTTCAACTGTAAATTTAACAGATTAAAAGGAAGAAAAGTCCATTGTTGGGGTTTACGTACATTTTAAATGAACTTTATATAGAGATAAGTACAGTTATTTATAGGGAATTTCGTCTAATAAGCTCACCCCTTACTGTAGACACTAGATAATATTTTAGCCTTTAATAGATTTAAGAAAGGAGTTGTATATATAGAAAGATGGTGATGTAATCTGATGTGATGCCCAGAGATTTGCTGGCATGCGCAGGATTAATTATTTCCATTTTCCACTGCTTAACCACAGTTATCAAATGTACTTTAACTGGGGGTCCTGGCGGTCCAAAGTACATGCCGTAATACACACACAGTATAGGGATTTAAGCTTATTGGGTACAAGGCGGGGTGTTTACTGTGTACTGTAAGATCACAGATGTAGGCATTAGTAGCTCACTACCCAGAATCGTTTCACAGGCACACTCATAACTGAAATTCTAAAGGTATCTCTTCTTTTCTTTTATGGTTTGTTTTAAAAAGAGCCATTGAATAGAACCATAAAACTTTGTTTCTTCGCCTTTACTGTAAACCAGTGGATTATGGCTTGGGTTATTTTTATATATAGCTTTAACAGTGTGGATTAATCACAGAAGTTAACAAAAGAATTTAGGAGTGAAATTGGAATTATGCCACGTACACACGACCGTTTTTCATGACGTGAAAAATGCAATTTTTTTAAATTGGTCATTAAAAACGGTCGTGTGTGGGCTCCAGAGCATTTTCCTCGACGTGAAAAATGGGCATTAAAAATTTAGAACATGCACTAATTTTTATTGTCGTTTTCTACGTCGTGAAAAACGGTCATGTGTAGGCTTTAACGATGGGATAAAAACACTATACACAATATTTAATGATCAATGTTCTCACAGCTACCAAGCAAACTTTTGGAAAGTCATAGAAACATCTACTCTTTTTATTGCTGACACCAAGTCAAGAATTAGGCAGCGAATACATTAGTAATTTTTTTGGGTTCAACCAGTGGGATGAAAAAAAAAAAAAAAAAAAAGACCCCATGGGACTGTAGACAGAAATGATAACCTATAAATAACCACCAACAAACAATATAGTGGAGTAAACTTGTATTCTGTGGCATCGACTTTTCTTAGTGCTACAGATCTCCAGCTCCACCATCTTAAATTTGGGAACTGGTTGGAACTATCTCACAGGTGGCTCAACATTGCATGTTCAGGAGTTCGATGCAGGGAGACTGGTCCTGCAGACTACTGGAATGTGTGATATTATCCCAGGCAGGTGTGGGCCGGGGTAAAGTCATCCTAGAAAAAAAGGGAGATAGCTGCGCTAACCCAAATAATAATATATATCTTACCACACCTCTTATTCATGAATAACCCATCAATGACCCCAACCGTGGCGCATCGAGGCCTACGGGTAACTGACTGCGTTTTGTACTTTTAAGAATTGTAATAAATAAATAAATAAATGATATATCAAAAAACTACATCCCGTGTGCACAAATCCAAATCCGTGATTGGAAAAGATTTATTTCACCAATTCGTGAGGCACCAATACCTTCTAAAATGGACACTCACCAGAACCAAGATTAATGGAAAGAGGCTTGGAGAGAACGATAGTTCCAGGGAACCGAACAACGCATACTAGCCCCAAAAGTATCGCTGGAAAGACTCGGTCTATAGGCACCATATTTGTGAGTGAGAACCTTTTTTATTAATTTTACCAAATAAAGTATAATATATTGCGCAATGATGTCTGTTTGCTTTCTATGATATCCTGGGATAAACCAATGTGGAGATGTATGGAGTGATTACTGGCATACCGTTTGGAAAACCTGCAGATTTACTCATGTGAGTAGAGTGGTTATCCCTGACATAAACCAAAGGCATTTGTTAATCTTGGTTCTGGTGAGTGTCCATTTCAGAAGGTGGTGGTGCCTCACGATATGGTGAAGTAAATCTTTTCCAGTCATGGATGTGGATTTGTGCACACGGAATGTACATACCGGTAATCATTTTTGAAGAGACACTGGGACTGCTTTCTGTCATATATATGATTTTTGTTCATTTATTAACATATAAAAAAATATTTGTTTTTGTTTCATTTAATAGGCACTTGATGTTTTTTTTTTATATATCATTGATGGTTTATTCATGAATTTTAACTGTTCTAAGAGGTGTGGTAAGATATATATATATATATATATATATATATATATATATATATATATATATATATATATATATATATATATATATATTATTATTTAGGGTGGCGCAGTTATCTTCATTTTTCTTTGTGATACTGTTCACCCCGCATTATTGGTGGGGAATTCATTACTGCAGCAGACAGGGGCTTTGATAGGTGGCAAAAAGACCAGGGGCTTCAGCCCGAAGTCCAAGGCTGGAAACGGGGGGGGGGGGGGGGAATGATGTATGTGCCGCAGGCTTTTTTTTTTTGGCTGGGCCGTGACCTACCTGACCTACATACACTGACGGTAGTGACCTACCTACACTGACCTACCTACATACACTTACATTTACATACACTGTCTGACCTACCTCAGCTCAGTCGTAGTGTGCGGTGTCACAGCAGGCAGTCAGTCATTCCATCAGTCGTCGGAGAAGAGGAGAGCCGAGGATTAGAGGGAACCAAAGAGAGCCTGGAGGGAGGAGAGCCGAGGAGAGGAGAGCCGCCCGCCCGAGCAGGGATGTGGTGCGGCAGCCGCATTGTAATTCCCGCCTTCTGGAGCCTGCAGCGCCTATGATTTACCTCATATGTCCCCCGGTCCTGGTATTGGACCAGTGGGACATCCATCATAGACGTTACGCAGGCTCCAGAAGGCGGGACCTGCTATGGTACTCGGCCACATTCGGCGGAGCTCAGGATCAGATCGGTCTCGGCTAACAATGAAGCCTTGCAAACATGAGACTCAGGGCTTTACGGGGTCACATTTGGGGCTCCAGCCCCCCCTAGCCACCTCCTCCCGACACCCCTGGCAGCAGTCATTATTTTAAAACATATTGGCTCTTTGTACACACACTTTTTTTGCGCCGGTGACACATATATAATATAACGTAACGTCATCCTAACCTAGGCGAGGATTGGGAAAGTGGGATTAGGAACCATCAAAAAAATGTGCTTGCTTGTAAGAAAAAAAAAAAAGATGGACTTTAAATAGAGACTATGGGGAGAAGAACAATCAGAGCAACTTATATTTTTGGGTAAAGGTTCACATTAATTCTACTTGGTAACTAAAGTTGCTCTTTGAATTGGAAAAATAAAAAAATATCCTTCTGCTAGTTTGTGTCAATTCACAGCTCCAACCTATTTTCTTCTGCTTAATATGCAAGATTTCTTGGTTGTGATAGTTTGTGGAAGGTGCCTAAATGTAGTATGTGCAGCCACTGTGTGCACTTCCTGTTCCAGCTCTGAGCTTTAGCTGCATGCAGTGCGTCTGGAATTTATGTCTCTGTCTGCTGAGCAGGGAACATAGTAAGGTGATAAGAGACGGATATTAAACAGACAGCCGTGCTGCCTCTTTTTACGGATAATGTTCCAGAGAAGGATAGCCTACTGTACCTCCCTCATTCTCATTCAGAAGTTATGTGAGCTTGAAATAATATACCATTCCACATTCTGTACATGGAGCGCCTTTCTAAATACTACTGCAAATTCACCAACTTTTTTAATGCTTTATATTATTTTGAAATAATTTTGTGTAGCTCCTAACAACTAGCTGAACATTTGCAGTTACAAAAGCAGGTTTCTACCATCCTTGTAACGGAAATCTATGTATGTTGTGGTTCAGTGTCTGTCAGCAGTAATAGTCATTTATCATGTCTGATCAACCAGGATCATGAAGATCTTAACTGCTAATAATCAAAGACAGATGTGACAATGATAGGAAAAGATTTGATCTAATACAGGCTGCAAATATGTTCCTTTAACAGTATGCCCCACCCTCAAAATCAGTATCATCAGCTCATATTTTTGAGCACAAAGCTGGTATCACTAGCTCCCAACTGTGCCTGATTTCGAGGGACTGTCCCTAATTCAGATCAAAGTCCCTCGTTCCTCCTCATTTTGGTCTGATCTATATAAATGTATATAAAATGCACCTTTTATCTTTCAAAAAGTGTCTCTCCGTGCCAAACCTTTCATCCAATTTGCAAATGGCTGCATTTGTACATTTCAAAAGCCGATATAAAGGAATAGTAGTAGTAAAAAAAACAAAAACACTTTTGGGTTTAACTAATCATTTTAATTGTACAATTCTCCTTTAAGGGGGCGTGGCAAGGTGTGCGTCTTATGCCTAAATACTTTTGCCATTAGGCTAATCTCTCCTTCCCATGTCAAAAAGATGGGAGGTTTGTTATAGTTGGAAGACCCATGAATTAGAGCACACAAAAAATATAGCTTTTACAATAAAACATTAGCCTGGTGTGGGGCTCTCATCTATTCTATGCTTTTATGCTTGGTGCAGAGTTATAGAGTGTTGGTGCTGCTGGTACTTACCTGCCAGCTTGCTTTGCATCAGATTTTTACTGGATCAGATGGCTATCTAAGCTGTAGGCTTTCTGGGTGGGGATGTAGCATGAATCCAAACCATTAAACTAAGGTAGGTTCAGAAGTCTGATTAGTGTAGGTACTCTGTCCACATACGTATAGGCTGGATTCACAACAGTGCACATTAATTCTTAATGACACCCGAACATACTTTACCAACACACCTGCATTTTGGAACACTACAACTCATGTTATAATGTGCTGCGCTACAAAAATATAGCACATGCACTTTTTTTGGGGCCGAATGGGTTGCCTCAACGCAATGCACAATGCCTTAACGTGCATGCATTAAAGCGGAGGTCCGTCCACGTCCTCAAAAATTAAAAGCCAGCAGCTACACATACTGTAGCTGCTTACTTTTAATAATAGAACATCTGCTATTGCTGGTAAGGGAACCCGGAAGTGAAGCATTACAGCTTCACGCCTGGCCCCTGCTGCGCAAATGAGCAAGGCACTACTGCTGGCCCAGTGGCAGGGGAAGGAGGGGACAGGGTACCTGCCCCCCCCCTGAAAGGTGCCAAATGTGGCACAGGGGGGGGGGGGACAAATGAGCGCAAGTTCCACTTTTGGGTGGAACTCAGCTTTAACACCAGAAAACAGTGTAAATCTAGCCATAATGACCCTCAGAGCCCCAAGTTAAAGCTAAAACTTAGCGTAGCAAAAGCCAAAACTTTTATAACTTTTGAACAGAATGGTGAGGGTGTCAGGCCTCGTACACACTATAGGTTAAACAGAGGACAACGGTCTGATGGACCGTTTTCATCGGTCAAAACCGATCGTGTGTGGGCCCCATAGGTTATTTAACCATCGGTTAAAAAAAAGCCAACTTGTTTTAAATTTAACCGATGGTTTCCTAACCGATAGGACAAAACCGATCGTTAGTAGGCACGACCATCGGTTAAAAATCCACGCATGCTCAGAATCAAGTCGACGCATACTTGGAAGCATGGAACTTCGTTTTTTTCAGCACGTCGTGTTTTACGTCACCGCGTTCTGACACGATCGGTTTTTTAACCGATGGTGTGTGGGCGCGACGGACCATCAGTCAGCTTCATCGGTTAACCGATGACAATGGTCCATCAGACCGTTCTCATCGGATAGACTGATCGTGTGTACGAGGCTTCAGAATCCTTGTTAACTTTTTATTACTGCCTCTTTCCCAATTAGGGAGAGTCAAGCTCTCTATTTGTCTCTGGGACCATTGTCACCAGGACTGAAATTGATGTGCAATCCATAATGGTATGTCATCACCAAAACAGGAATAGAAGGGAAAACTTCTAATAGGAACACTTGTTCTGATGACAACTGTCAGTAAAGGCCATTTTCCACATTTTGGAGTACGGTAATTTCCTCTCACATTCTGTTGTGTTTTAAGGCTAAGTTTAAGGGAATTCTGCCCAACAGGACAAAGATGGCACAAGAAAAAGCTGCCTATGGGTTTAAAAAATTCCCTACTCCCTTTGTTTTTTTTATTGGTTTTAGATATATTTTAACACACCGAGAGACTTTTTTCTGCCATTGGTTGTCTTGTTGGCTTCTTATCTTGAAGTGAAGTTGTACAGCCAGTCATTTGCTAGCAACCCTAATTAATTCTAACTGGGGATTTAAACAAAAGGACACCCGTGGACCAGTGGATTTTCTGTACCTAAATTAGATTCGACTTGACATCATTACTGAAGAAAGAGCACAAGTTGAATGGCAAACTATCATTAATAAAGTGCAGAGAACTTTTAGATGCAGCATAATACAAAAAGTTAGTTCCACTCCATGTATGTATTTCTCATTCAGTTAATTGCATATCCCCATCAAACATTTTGACATTGTCTGAGAATTGGAATTGACCAGAAATAGCTAAGCATGTCCAAAATATTGCAATTTTTTTTCAGTTACACGTGCATGTTCTGAGTGGGCTAATCAGCCAACATTTGTATCGGCTGCCAAGGAGTCCTAAGGGATAGTGGAAAAGTAATTCTCAAACCTAATCCTCTCTGGAGTCAAATGACACATAAATAAATCTCTCTTTCTGCCTTCCACATCGTTTTAACTCTTCTGCTGGTGCTTCCTTTGTCTTCAGTATTTAATCCTTGCCTCTTTTACCACTTATCACATGTTTTTTGTCCTTCACGGGCACTAATGGAGGCACTGCCTGATATTCATCAAAGTGCACACACTGTGTAACCATTGACCTCGCTTTGTTGAGCTGTGTCTGATGGGAATTGTCTGCTAGAACAGGGAGGTTTCTGAACACTACTCTGTCGGCAGGGAACTTTGAGTTCATGCAGGTTTATTCAATAGGCAAAGCAGGGAGAGCTATGTAGTCATTCATACAAACCAGTTAGTAGCCATCTCTAAACTGAGCTGACTGCAGTAGTTGATTGATGGTAGTCGGTTAGTGTCTGTGGTTTTTGTACTGCCTGACAGAATCGTTTCCACTCATATTCCATGTTTACAGCCACTAACACCTTTTGAGTACCAGAGTAAAATAGACATCAGCAGTAATAAGAATTGCTGCAAGAAGACATGTTATGCCAAAAAGTAATGGCTTACTGCAAGGGTATCTATCATATGGAAACTGTCACGTTGTCAACATTTTAAAACACCTTCTCTGGCTCGTCAGCCATTGTCAGGTGTGTTTATTTTTAAGAAAGAATTTACAATGGCATAGAGTAGAAAACTGTTACATCAGATGCTTAAAGTAAACCTGATGCATTCGTAAGCAGGCTGCAGAGGATCGGCAGGTTATTTCACATAACTTGTAGAAAAGCTAGAAATCTGAGGCATTTTCTTTTTAATTTTGTGTTCACCAGCTCTAGCTGTCCCGCTTCTGTTTGCCATGCTTCTCTGTTGTATTACAGCAGGGGTTTCCAAATGGCCAGTGTTCTGACGAGAAAGGCCCCCTGTCGAATAATGCCTGCCCTGTACTGCGCTTGCGAAAGCCGCCGAACATTGGAATTCGCTCCCGATGCTCGTGTAAGTCTGCAAGGGACGGACTTGTTCATGATAGGCACGTGTAAGGGGCGGATGGCAGCAGAATATCTCTGCTATTCTTCCTACATGTGTTAAGGGCAACACATGTAGGAAGAATAGCAGAGATATACAGGCAGTGCAGAATTATTAGGCAAATTAGTATTTTGACCACATCATCCTCTTTATGCATGTTGTCTTACTCCAAGCTGTATAGGCTCGAAAGCCTACTACCAATTAAGCATATTAGGTGATGTGCATCTCTGTAATGAGAAGGGGTGTGGTCTAATGACATCAACACCCTATATCAGGTGTGCATAATTATTAGGCAACTTCCTTTCCTTTGGCAAAATGGGTCAAAAGAAGGACTTGACAGGCTCAGAAAAGTCAAAAATAGTGAGATATCTTGCAGAGGGATGCAGCACTCTTAAAATTGCAAAGCTTCTGAAGCGTGATCATCGAACAATCAAGCGTTTCATTCAAAATAGTCAACAGGGTCGCAAGAAGCGTGTGGAAAAACCAAGGCGCAAAATAACTGCCCATGAACTGAGAAAAGTCAAGCGTGCAGCTGCCAAGATGCCACTTGCCACCAGTTTGGCCATATTTCAGAGCTGCAACATCACTGGAGTGCCCAAAAGCACAAGGTGTGCAATACTCAGAGACATGGCCAAGGTAAGAAAGGCTGAAAGACGACCACCACTGAACAAGACACACAAGCTGAAACGTCAAGACTGGGCCAAGAAATATCTCAAGACTGATTTTTCTAAGGTTTTATGGACTGCTGAAATGAGAGTGAGTCTTGATCAGCCAGATGGATGGGCCCGTGGCTGGATTGGTAAAGGGCAGAGAGCTCCAGTCCGACTCAGACGCCAGCAAGGTGGAGGTGGAGTACTGGTTTGGGCTGGTATCATCAAAGATGAGCTTGTGGGGCCTTTTCGGGTTGAGGATGGAGTCAAACTCAACTCCCAGTCCTACTGCCAGTTTCTGGAAGACACCTTCTTCAAGCAGTGGTACAGGAAGAAGTCTGCATCCTTCAAGAAAAACATGATTTTCATGCAGGACAATGCTCCATCACACGCGTCCAAGTACTCCACAGCGTGGCTGGCAAGAAAGGGTATAAAAGAAGAAAAACTAATGACATGGCCTCCTTGTTCACCTGATCTGAACCCCATTGAGAACCTGTGGTCCATCATCAAATGTGAGATTTACAAGGAGGGAAAACAGTACACCTCTCTGAACAGTGTCTGGGAGGCTGTGGTTGCTGCTGCACGCAATGTTGATGGTGAACAGATCAAAACACTGACAGAATCCATGGATGGCAGGCTTTTGAGTGTCCTTGCAAAGAAAGGTGGCTATATTGGTCACTGATTTGTTTTTGTTTTGTTTTTGAATGTCAGAAATGTATATTTGTGAATGTTGAGATGTTATATTGGTTTCACTGGTAAAAATAAATAATTGAAATGGGTATATATTTTTTTTTTGTTAAGTTGCCTAATAATTATGCACAGTAATAGTCACCTGCACACACAGATATCCCCCTAAAATAGCTAAAACTAAAAACAAACTAAAAACTACTTCCAAAAATATTCAGCTTTGATATTAATGAGTTTTTTGGGTTCATTGAGAACATGGTTGTTGTTCAATAAAAAAAATAATCCTCAAATATACAACTTGCCTAATAATTCTGCACTCCCTGTATTTGTTTAGGAGATGTTTGAGTTTCGTCACAGCACTGTCCATCATTACAAAATACGCCCCCTTCTGTTGCCATCCGCCCCTCACACGTGCCCACCGTGAACAAGTCCTCCCCTTGCAGACTTGCACGAGCATCGAGAGCGTGTGGCACTATGTCGGGTATAGTGCGCAGGCGCTGTGTACAGCTTATCGTCAATTTGGATGTTCGGCGGCTCAGTACTGCGCAAGCACAGTACCGAGTGGGCATTATGCGACAGGGGGCAATTATCAACAAGACACTGGTTTATTGTCCTTCGGGCTCTAGAAGAACCAGCCGGAGTGGACATTTTCATGGCATCAGTGGGAGTAAACATCTGGTATTAGGAGGGAGGAATAGTGCCCCATTAGTGTTGTCAGTGGGAGAAATTGTGCTCCATTGTCTGTCAGATGGCAGAATATTGTCTCCTATCAGTGGGAGGGATAGTCCCCCAAGGGTTAGATAAAGGTAAGCAAAGGGCTGCATCCAGCCCTTAGACCACAGTTTGGAGACCACTGGTCATTCTTCCTAGCCACCCCCAAATGTAAAAAATAAGTCTACACTGGGCAAAACAGTGGCTAAGTGGTTAGCACTTCCACCTGGCAGCACTGGTTTGTTGGTTTAAAGTCCAACCAGGGCACTACCTGCCTGGAGTTTGCATGGGTTTCCTCTGGGCAGTCAGTTTTTTTCCCACACTCCAAAGACATACTGGTAGGTTAATTGGCTCTGTCTAAATTGTACCTAGTATGTGTATGTATGAATATGACCTTGGATTGTAAGCTTCTTGAGGGCAGGAACTGAGGTGAATGAACAATATATATGTATATTGCTGAGTAAAATTGTAGGCGCTATATAAATACCCGTTATAAATAAATCTAAAGCCCTTATTTTTTTCTTATTTTTTCTTATTCTCCGTTGTCACTTGATCCTAGGCATTACCTCTTCCAGGAGTAAAGACTAGGGGCCGGATTCAGGTAGGAGATACGACGGCGTATCTCCAGATACGCCGTCGTCTCTCTGAGTTGTGGCGTCGTATCTATGCGCCTGATTCATAGAATCAGTTACGCATAGATTTCCCTAAGATCCGACTGGCGTAAGTGTCTTACACCGTCGTATCTTAGGCTGCATATTTACGCTGGCCGCTAGGTGGTGCTTCCGTCGATTTACGCAAGGAATATGCTAATTAGGTAGATACGCCGATTCACAAACGTACGAACGCCCGGCGCTATTTTGTTACGTCGTTTACATTAGGCTTTTTTGGCGTAAGGTTGCTCCTGCCCTTATGAGGCGTACGCAATGTTAAGTATGGACGTCGTTCCCGCGTCGAATTTTGAAATTTTTACGTCGTTTGCGTAAGTCGTTCGCGAATAGGGCTGTACGTAAGTTACGTTCACGTCTAAAGCATTGACGATTTGCGGCGGAATTTCGAGCATGCGCATTGGGATTCTTTTACGAAAATACGCGGGGTCATGTTAAATTTAAATAAAACACGCCAACAACATCCCCATTTGAATTAGGCGGGCTTACGCCGGCCCACATACGTTACGCTGCCGTAACTTAGGGCACAAGTTCTTTCTGAAAACGGAACTTGCGCCCAAATTTACGGCGACGTAACGTATCTGAGATACGTTACGCCAGCAGAAAGATCTTCTGATTTTTCTGAATCCAGCCCTAGGAATCCACTGATGCAGTTCAGGCATGCCACTGACCATTGATGTTGCTGCCTCTCATTGTGACATCATCACACTGCTGCTGAAGAACCTCCTGATAGATAGCAGTGGGAAGTGCCCAAGTCACCAGGCAGCAACATCAACACCTGGCAAAGGGCCCTCCCACTCTTCAGTCCAAAAGAGAACAGATTTGGGACTTGGTTCATCATGCAACAATTTCAGACAAGTATTTATAATACTTTTTTGGGGGGGGATTAGCTAGAGCAGTGGTTCTCAACCTGGGGGTCGGGACCCCCTTGGGGGTCAAATGATGATTTGCCAGGGGTCACCAAATCCTGGCCTTTTTCTGAAGACCGCACCGCTCTCCCAGCCTTTTCTCGGCTGCCCAGCTGGGCTGGTCCTGGAGCCCACAGGCGCCCACTCAGCCTCTTTGCAGTCACCCGTTCAGTTCACGGCATGGCTGAGGGGCAGAGACTAGAAGTCAGCTAACTGGTGAGGAAAGTCAAGTGGGAGGGGCTGAAGGAGACCCTATCTCCTGATTTCAGCATAGGTGTCACTGCTGCGAGACACCACTGTAGTACGGGTTCCACGCTACAAAAATAATTTTACTGTTAGGGGTCCCCACAATTTGAGAAATGTTATCAAGGGGTCACGACACGAGAAAGGTTGAGAACCACTGAGCTAGAGCTAAAGTTTAGTGGAGATGGGCTATTGGCTGGAGATCAGTTTTGGTCAACTAAAGTTGTGCATAATGGGACACCCCGGGTTACACAGCTTCTAGTGCACTCTGATCTGGTTTGTGCAAATACATGTGGTCATTTCTCAAAGCCTGCTTTCCATTTATACTCTTGGTTTACTATTTTCAAGATGACAGTATGATTACTAGAATGCAGCAGTCCACAATAGTTGCTCAATTCTAACTGAGCATTAAGTAACTTGTTTCAGAAAAATCATCTTTAAACATAATTAGTATACAAATGACCAGTTAAATATGAGCATCTCAGTTTTGCATTTTCAGCATGAGGCAGGGAGACAACAGGGTTAAAGTATAAAGGTCTGGCTCAGACTTTTATACACAGACTAGGTCATGTCCTGAGGGGAGCAATCAAGCAAGATAAAACTGCCTTCCCGTTCTAATTCCATTATATTGGAGTAAGACAAATGCAACTGGCATTGGTAAGATAGATTGTCCTGTATGCCCTGGTGACAGCAAGTGGCATGAGAAGAAATAGAACTGAACAAATATAGAACAAAGGGGCACAAGTCGGGGCTCTTCAAATATCAGGAAACAGATTAGCTTTGTTTCACATGTTCATGATTGATTCTATATATTCTTGATTGGACCGCCATGTCTGCACGGAGTAATACATTCACGTACTCTTAATGAGAGTTTGACAGTTGTCTCCTTTTGTCCTTCCAAATAAAAGATTCTTTGGATAGTTTCAATTTGGATTGCTGCCCTGATTCATTTTAGTAGATTAGCTCATGTTGTCAGTTTGTGTCTTTGTTATTTATGCTGAAATTCCTCAGAGCTAACTTTGAAAACAAGAAAAAATTATCAATCAGTTAAATCTGGACACACCCACAATCTCTAAGGTAATATTCACAGCCTTGTCTTCTCAGGGCTCTTTCACAAACTAGAAGTTTGTTTTATATGAGACTTCTTAAAGGGTGTGGAGAAAGCCTCTTAAGGGGGGAGGGGGCGGGCAGGAGTGTCATGACGCCCACTAACACACAGCTCCTTTCTCTATCTGCAAAGTAGAGAGTGTCCTGACTCTCCTGCTCGCCCCCTCAAGAGGCTTTCTCCACACCAGGAGAAAGCCTTGCATTACTGTGTGGAGTTACAGACAGAAGAACAGGAAGTGAGGATTTCTCAGAAGAAATAAGGTCATTTAAATGCAAAATCGAAAGATGAGGTAAGTGAAGGAGGACTGCACTAAGGTAAAGGAAGCTATTTAGGGAAAACATTTTTTACCTTTATAAACCCCTAAGCTGGCCATAGATGGTTCAAATCTCGGCCGTCTCCAACCATGTATGGGCATGGATTCCCTCATCAACACTGACTGTGTTGATGGGGGAATCAAGCTATTTTATTCTTGCAACCCATGGTTGCAGGAAAGAAAATCACACCATCTGTGGCTGGCTTTAGGATGTTCTCCAGATTAAAGCTGCCATACATGACTCAAACGTCTTGTTCAGCCCATGGGTTGAATGAGAGAAAATCAATTGATTCCTCCATTTATGCTACACAACATGGAAAGAGGAATCTCCACTGTCGACTATTATATTCAGGCAGACACAGCACCTGCAGCTGCCTGAATACAATGACACAGCTGGACTGTGCCTGAATCTGATAGGATGAACAAAAGTAACATAGGAATGTCTTTATAACGTCCAGGCAAATACAGATACAAACCACATACAATGTTATACTTTTATTACAAAGTTTAATAAAGAAGTAAGGAATATCATCTCCAGACATTGGCATATACTCTCCATGGACCCTCTCCTCAAAAAAGACCTACCGGCAAGACCTAGGATTACATTACGTAGAACCTCATCAATGAAGGACTCGTAGGCGCCAAGCATTATAAATCTGTTTGAAGACCAACAAATCCCTCAACTGACACCCTCCAACGTCAGATGTTTTGAGTGCCAGATGTCTGAGATGGGATCCAGGCATCTGGATCACAGACCACTAGTATCTCCTCCGATAGGATGAAATCACTGATATTTTCTACCCAGCTCAGTTGATTTTTAAACCTAATTTTGTGGAGTTGGGTGGTGCTTGCAGGCACACTGGCAGCGCAAATGTTGGCCAATTCAGCAGGATTTAGCCAAAATGTTACATAGTTAGGTTGAAAAAAGACACAAGTCCATCTAGTTCAACCATAAAAAAATATATAAAAAAAAAATATTCATACAATCCCATATACACAATTGATCCAGAGGAAGGCAAAAAACCCCAGCAAAGCATGATCCAATTAGCTACAGCAGGGGAAAAAATCCTTCCTGATCCCCTGAGAGGCAATCGGATATTCTCTGGATCAAGTTTACCTATACATATCAGTAGCCAGTTATATTCTGTACATTTAGGAAATAATCCAGGCCCTTCTTAAAGCAATCTACTGTTCTGGCCAGAACCACCTCTGGAGGTAGTCTATTCCACTTACAGCTCTTACTGTGAAAAAACCTTTCCGAATTTGAAGATTAAATCTCTTTTCCTCTAGGTGTAAAGAGTGCCCCCTTGTCCTCTGTGACCATAAACTATATGCACCCCTTATATATTTGTACATGTTGATCATATCCCCCTTAATCTCCTCTTCTCAAGAGAGAATACATTCAGTTCCTCTAATCTTTTCTCATAGCTGAGCTCCTCCATTCCTCTTATCAGTTTGGTTGCTCTTCTCTGCACTTTCTCCAGTTCCCTCTATATACTTTTTGAGAACTGGGGCTCAAAACTGAACTGCATATTTTAGATGAGGTCTTACTAATGATTTGTACAGGGGCAAAATTATATCTCTGTCTCTGGAGTCCATACCTCTCTTAATACAAGGAAGGACTTTGCTCACTTTGGAAACCGCAGCTTGGCATTGCATGCCATTATTGAGCTTGTGATCTACCAAAACCCCCAGATCCTTCTCCACTATGGATCTCCCCATTTGTACTCCCCCTAGCATGCATATTCTTAGCCCCCAAGTGCATAACTTTACATTTATCAACATTAAACCTCATCTGCCACTTAGTTGCCCAATTAGACAGTGCATTGAGGTCGGCTTGTAAATTGGAGACATCCTGTAAGGACGCGTTATTCCACTGCAAAGCTTAGTGTCATCTGCAAAGACTAAAATGGTACTTTTAATTCCAGACCATACATCATTTATAAAGATATTAAAAAGTAATGGTCCCAGCACTGAACCTTGGGGTACACCACTGATAACCTTCGACCATTCAGAGTAAGAATCATTAACCACGACTGTCTGAATTCTGTCTTTCAGACAGTTTTCTATCCTTTTACAAACTGATATTTCCAATCCTGTAGACTTTACCTTACACATGAGCCGTGTGTGCGGAACTGTATCGAACGCTTTTGCAAAATCCAAGTATGCCACCTGAACTGTCTATGGGTACCATTTAGTTGTTGGCATCGTAAAATAATAAGTGAAATATACAAATGCTTTCTAAAGCTCATACTGAGATAGTGTTGTGTTAATGTACTTCTTTTGTAAAACGTTATGCATAACCGTACTTATAAACTTTTGTAAAGATCTCATGCATCAAATTTTCCCCAATACACCCTTTGTAGATTGGGTTAATATTATGTTAGTAAATTATTTAGAGCTGTTTGTTTTTGTATATTTTTATGTAACTTACCTTTCATTCTTTTTTTGTTCTCTCGCTTACTATGCTCATCCAGTCACTGGGAATGACATGCTTTAGCTTTATACAGGGAAAAATAAGTGAGTACCGTACATTAAATATGAGTCTACTGCAGTCAGGCAAAATCGCAATAGCCAGGAGTTTAAAAGAGCATCATACCAATGATATTACAGTCCAGAATAATTTATTTCATTCTAGATATCCATGGCAAAACTGCTAACTCATGTTGGGGATCTGTACAGTCTCTGTTCATCAGGGCCTGAGAAACTGTTTGTGAGCAATAAATGTCTTGACTCTGTGGGGCGTATAAATGCTCCTCTTTAAAGCAGGCTTCTGCAGGCAGTTACCAAGATCCTAACATTGTGGTTGTGTTTACTCTAGAAATTTGTGATTGTGAAGTGGAGGTTCACCCGGAAATGTTAATTTTTAACCTTAGATTGATGCTCATTTTGTCTAGGGGAATCGGCTAGTTTTTTTTAAATCGAAGCTGTATTTACCGTTTTAGAGAGCGATCTTCTCCGCCGCTTCCGGGTATGGGCTGCGGGACTGGGCGTTCCTATTTTGATTGACAGTCTTCCGACAGGCTTCCGATGGTCGCATCCATCGCGTCACGATTTTCCAAAAGTAGCCGAACGTCGGTGCGCAGGCGCCGTATAGAGCCGCACCAACGTTCAGCTTCTTTCGGCTACTCGTAACGCTATTGGATGCGACCGTCGGAAGCCTGTCGGAAGACTGTCAATCAAATAGGAACGCCCAGTCCCGAAGACCATACCCGGAAGCGGCGGAGAAGATCGCTCTCTAAAACGGTAAGTACTGCTTCGATTTAAAAAAAACTAGCCGATTCCCCTAGACAAAATGAGCATCAATCTAAGGTTAACATTTTTTTTTAGGGTGAACTACCGCTTTAAGTAAATTGTTCTGAATTAGAAAATCATTGTCTCTTTTAATTTCCTGGTTTCTACACAAGGTATTTTTCAAAGAGCAGTCATGGTCAAGAGTGGCCTGACAATGGTGACCGTGCTCTATACAACAATCTCCCATTTACACTGTGTAATTGAACCAATTGTGCATCCAGTGCCCCCCATCAATATCTTTTGAATAGTGTGAGAGTGGTAGGAAAAATGTATCCTTTCAATAAGTCTGCACTGAAAATAATTTTGCCTATTTTTATTCATGGCAGAGGTTGTTTTCCATCCCTATACATGTCTTTTATAATGCAAAACCCCCTTGAAGCTGGTTAGAAGAAGGCCAGCTGCAGGTCAACTGTAGCTGTGATTGATTTCTAAATGATCTCTGCAGCATCTGAAACTAATGCAAAACTGATGCCATCGACATAGGCACAAATTTTGAACAGGCACAAAATGTTGTCTTCTAAAAAGGCACATGCACATTCGCTCATTGTAAGAGAAAATATAAGATATGTTTTTTTTCACTGTAAATATACTTTCTTCTACAGTTGCAATGCACCAAAATGTCAAGTTAGGCTTTAACTTCTATGACTAATCTTTTGCGATCACTGCTTTAGCTCTGTACAGTAACATACTGTAAGTAGAAGTTACAGCATATCTTGGAACTCCAAACTTGGTAAATCCTTTACTCTTGGAATAAGTTGTCACATTTTGTAACTAGTTTCTCAGACTTTTTCCACCCATTCCTAAGAATAGCTGAGTACATATTTTTATTTTTTTCCCACTATTTTTAAAGTCTGTCTCCCTTTTTTAGCATTGGTGGTTCTTTAAATAGTATATACACTTGGAATGTTTTTAGCTAAAGTGACAGACTATGCTATATTGATTTTGGTAAGGAAAATACATGTTTATTTTGCCACAGGGGATGTGTCACAAAGTGTAACTGTGCTGCTTGCCCTGCAGCTTTGAATCTGGTTGGTGCCTGTAAGGAAAAGAGTCCAGCTCTTATTACTGGCTGCTTTTTCGAAAATGGAAGGAAGAGTGGGTATATTGCCACACGCAAACAGTCAGATTCAGTCTATTTTTCTAGGTAAAACTTTAAAACGATAGAATGTCCTCTGCTTGTTACTGGCAGTGCAGATACTTTAGGGTAATTCCACATAAAACAAACACTGTGAAACATTCAAGAGTGGTTCTTGGCACTGATTACCTGCTATAAACGCCTTATTTTAAATTAAAAGTTCCAGCAAGCAGCAAATATGAGTGTAGATTTTTCCACCCAAATAAACTACTGTTATTTGAGTCAGGAGGAGTTTGCTCTAATACTAGGCTTTACCAGTCTTCTGAAAGGAGAGCTCTAACCACCCATCTTTGGCATGTGAGAGACCAAGGTTTTTATCTGATGGCATAAGTGAGCTCTTTATGCATTCCTAAAGGGAATCCAGTGGAGGACTTAGAACACAAAAAGCTGCATCACTTTTAATCTGATGGATCTTTCATAAGAATTTAAAGGAGAGACTGCAGTAATGATATCAGCATGAGGGGAACTAGTCGGCATGGGCACATGTGCAATACTGGATTATCAGTCCCCGCATCTGGAAAGGCTGTTGACGAGGGACATATAAGACTGTGGGAGGGAGTTCAACTTTTGCTCAGTGACAGGCTTTAAAGGGGAGGTTCACACAAAAAGTGAACTTCCGCTTTTTGGAACCCTCCGGTGTCACATTTGGCACCTTTCAGGGGGAGGGGGGTGCAGATACCTGTCTAAGACAGGTATTTGCACCACTTCCTCATTCTGACTCCTGCGGAAGTCCGGCCCCCCTACGTCAACCCCCCCCCCCCCCTGCTGTCTTCTAGGAAACACTGTTCCCAGCAGAGAGCGGGGACCAGTGACGGCGCGCCGCGATACTCGGGCATGCACAGTAGGGAACCGGGCAGTGAAGCCGCAAGGCTTCACTTCCTGTCTCCCTTACCCAGGATGGCGGCGAAAGCTGCCGAGGACCGAGCGATTGCTCAGCCTCGTCTGCTGACATTGCGGGCGCAGGTAAGTGTCCATTTTTTCAAAGTCTGCAGCTGCAGTATTTGTAGCTGCTGGCTTTAAAAAAAAAAAAAAATCGGCAGAACCTCCGCTTTAAGGCTCTGGTAACAGTACTAACTTGGCAGAAAAGCTAAGGTCACCCTGTCACAGGTGTTGGAAGGAGGTCTCTCCATCAGCTTTTCCTGGCAAAAGTCATGATTCCTGAGTGGACTGAAACCTGTTTCACATCACCAAGAAAACTTCTAACATAGCTTATTGTTTGTTTTTTTGTGATGCAGACCTTGATATACTTATTTTTCACCTAATCTTTCCTCCACAACCACACATTGTTGCCATACATCACCAGCTGGATTACTTTATCGTTTATTAGATGAACAGTCAAATTAGAGACTAAATGAGGCATAATGAGTGGTCATTTCTCTATGTCATCCAGTCTTCACATTATATTGCTATTCAGTTTTTGACTTCTAAAGTAGAATTTAATTTCGGAAAGCACATGTGGTTTAACTGCAATATGCATCTACTGTATTTCATTAGGTCATTTTGTTGCTTGACTTAATTAGGTGAGCCTAAACTGTGTTTTGATTTTGGGTATGATCTATGCCTGAGGGCTATTAAATAACCAAAGATCTTTTAGGGCTGGTTCACACCAAAATGCGGGTTGGTAAAGCACTGAAAATAAAACCTGTCAGTAGATCAAGAGTTTGAGGCAGCTGAGTTGATGTGCAAATGCAATTTTTTTTAGTAAATGTCAAACTAGGTCTCATATTGGTCAGTAAGGCAACCCATCACATCGAAGCACCAATAGGGAACTATACAGCAGAAGGGGACAAGCTTGGCCATTACAGTAAAGCCTCGTACACACTATCAGTCCATCCGATGAGAACGGTCTGAAGGACCGTTGTCTTAGGTTAACCGATGAAGCTGACTGATGGTCCGTCGTGCCCACACACCATCGGTTAATGAACCGATCGTGTCATAACGCGGTGACGTAAAACACAAAGGCGGCACTATAAAGGGGAAGTTCGAATCCAATGGCGCCACCCTTGGGGCTGCTTTAGCTGATTTTGTGTTAGTAAAAGACGATTCACGCTTTTCTGTCTGTTACAGCGTGATGAATGTGCTATCTCCAAAACGAACGCTAGTTTTACAAGAACGAGCGCTCCTGTCCCCTCATTTAGTCTGAGCATGCGTGGGTTTTTAACCGATGGTCGTGCGTACTAACGATCGGTTTTGACCTATCGGTTAGCCGTCCATCGTCCGTCCTTCAGACCGTTATCCTCTGGCTATCCTATCGTGTGTACGAGGCCTAACAGTTGAAATGTACATATTCATTTAGCTGTCTGTGTCTCTAAAGTCTAGATCAGTGCTTATTTTCAGTCAAGGCACCCTTTAAACATTATGGACAATCTCGAAGCACCTTTAAAAATGATGGACAGTCTCAAGGCACCCCATTATAACATATAAAAACTATTCTAATAGTTTTACATAATGCAGCAATATCCACACCATTGAGACACCCAACGTTAAAAGCAAATAAACTTTTGCAAACTGGTACTGACTAGTATTCCAATGTAAAGACAAACTTAGTGATCATAGGCACAGCATAACCCCCTCATGATTTTTATGACAGACCAGGTAAGCATTTAAAAGCTATTGTTTATTAGAAACATTAGATAATCTATACAGTAGAAAAAAATAAGATCAATTGCAGTACAAAAATACAGGCATGAATATAAGAATACGCCTGACATCTTTCAGACCCCTAATGTTCAAATAAGTTCACTCTATAGACGTATGTATGCTTTAGATGACTTTCAGCCTATGAAGAAGAACCTAGGGGTCTGAAACATGTCAGGCGTCATCTTCTACAGCTACGTGCAATAGCCCTTCATACCAGAGGGCATTTATATTCATGCCTGTATTTTTGTACTGCAATTGATCTTATTTTTTTCTACTGTATAGATTATCTAACGTTTCTAATAAACAATACTTTTTAAATACTTACCTGGTCTGTCCTAAAAATCCTGAGGGGTTATGCTGTGCCTATGAGCATTAGGTTTGTCTTTTCGTTCATTAAATTGGCCAGACCAGGCCATACACACACTGTCAATTTTCTATCTTCTAGTATTTCAATGTATTTCTTCTCCCTAAGTTTTTCTCCATCACTCAGCTAATGACCCCAATGCTGATGGAGAGGGGCAGGAAAGGGGAATATAAGGATGCTGTGCAGGTGACTGACATCCTCCATATCAACTGATGATGCCATTGATCGTTAGGACGCTGGCAGCTAGAAGGTTGTAATAGCGCACAATGAAAACCTGTGTTTTTTTTGCAACTAAAAGGCAGGCTTCATCCACACCCCGGCTTGTATACAAATTTTGGTCAATTTTTAGGAATTTTTCCAAGGAATCCCTGAAGAATTTTCAAGGCAAACCAGGGTGTTTGGACACTCTGGTTGTAAAAGGCTGTTCTAGATCTACTGATTGTTTTCACATGCTGTTTTCTTTACAGGTTACCTTTTACCTGGACATTTTTTCATCATATGTTTAATTTTTGCCCATATTTGTAAGAGTTGTTCTTTAAAGGAAATCTATAATCACTGCATGCACTTTAGAACATCAGCATTGTAATAGCAATACAAAAACTTCACAATCCAATATAAGTTAACTTTGGAAAATCAGCTTTTATTGCCTTGGTGAGGATCCCATGGGGTTGCATGCAATGCAGATATTACAGAAGTGCACGGGTTCCTTAGCATACACACGCTCGAGTTTCTCGTTGAAAACCAGCTCAACGAGGAACACGACGAGGAAGTTGAGACTCCCGTCAAGGAACTTGCTCTCTTTTTTGCTCGTCGAGTTCCTCGACAGTTTCCTCGATGAAAAACGTACACACGACCGGTTTCCTCGGCAAAAAAGCTCTCCCACCAAGTTTCTTGATGGATTCTGCCGAGGTAACCGGTCGTGTGTACGAGGCCATAGATGCATCAAAATTCACTTGGTTCCTGCTGAACCGGACGGATTTTGATCCATGTATGACCAGCTTTGGCTTTTAGCCCATATTTGTAAGAGTTGTTCTTTAAAGGAAATCTATAATCACTGCATGCACTTTAGAACATCAGCATTGTAATAGCAATACAAAAACTTCACAATCCAATATAAGTTAACTTTGGAAAATCAGCTTTTATTGCCTTGGTGAGGATCCCATGGGGTTGCATGCAATGCAGATATTACAGAAGTGCACAAAATAACAGAAACATCATAGCAAAAAGATAGCTGGGTTATTCTATGCTGATAACTATGAACAACTTAGACTATAATTGACACACTAAAGCTGGCCATACATGGATCAGCTTTGTTCGTTCAGCCAGCAGGTAAATAAACAAAAACTGTCCTCATCCACACATTCCTCCCTGTCATCTTGTTGTATTCTAACAGCAGGACTCCCCTACCGATACAGAGATTGGCTGCAAGTACTGATTGAATAGAAATTCTCCAGCAGAACCGTTCAAGAAAAGTAGATCAATATATCGACTTTTCGATAGCCTCAGGCCTCGTACACACGACCGAGGAACTCGTCGGGCGAGACACATCGTTTTCCTCGACAAGTTCCTTGTTAGGCTTGTCGAGGAACTCGACAAGCTTGCTTTGCGTACACATGGTCAAGACAAAATCTCCTCGTTCTACAACAAATACAACGCACAACTCTTGGGGCTGCTTTTGCTAATCTCATGTGTTTGTCGTGTTAAGTAAAAGTTTGGTAAGAGACGATTTGCACTTTACAGTCTGTTACAGCTTTAAAAATGTGTTCTCTCCAGTACAAATGCTACATTTACTCCCGTCTCATACTTTATTCTGAGCAAGCGCGGGTTCCTTAGCATACACACGCTCGAGTTTCTCGTTGAAAACCAGCTCGACGAAGAACACGACGAGGAAGTTGAGACTCCCGCCAAGGAACTTGCTCTCTTTTTTGCTCGTCGAGTTCCTCGACAGTTTCCTCGATGAAAAACGTACACATGACCGGTTTCCTCGGCAAAAAAGCTCTCCCACCAAGTTTCTTGATGGATTCTGCCGAGGAAACCGAGGCCATAGATGCATCAAAATTCACTTGGTTCCTGCTGAACCGGCCGGATTTTGATCCAAGTATGACCAGCTTTGGCTTTTAGAACAGTCTGGTAGCATTGTGCCCCTACTTTAAAGCCACGTACACAAATAATGAACAACATTATCGAGGTCTTCATGTTTCTTTCTTCAGTTTCTATCTTCACCTCGTAGAAGCATATTTGTCACATGATAAAATCCCATTGGCACACATTGCAACATGTGTCAATAACTAGGCTTGTATAATACCTCAGACGCTGAACCTTAGGAGTTCCAAACTTTCCCTAAAAAATGGCATGCCTGTTACCTAAAGTCTTTGGACCAAAAGGATGCACCCACACAAATGTATTAAAGCTGCTTTGTATCAGGGCAATCACGCTCCTTTAGCAAAGCCTCTAACTGAAAAGTTATAGCAGATGAATGCCACTACCATGAGACAATGAATAGTTAAACTCTGGAGCAAACAGACCTTGCAGTCTTGCTGTTAGGTCACTTTGGCCAGGGAGGTAGTAAAATCGGCCAGGAGTGCCTGGTTCAAAAGGGCCCATGAAAAACACCATATAATGCTAATTATGGACTCTAATTGAGGTGTAGCATGTGCATCAATGAGAGATGTTTATTAATTGTCAGGAGGTTGTATTCTTCCAAATGTACTCTAAAGTCCTACTCAGCTTTCCTGTGGAGGGTTAGAGCCTAATTGTATACAACTCAAATTTAAATAAATCGAGCCGGGTTTCTGACTTTAGCACATTTACAAAACTTCCTGAATGCATTTAGCAGTTCTTTGGCTTATGTTTCCTTTTCATTGAAGTTTCTTTTTACGTCTAGTCTTTGCAACTACAGAGAGGTAAAGAGCAGCTCATCAGAATTCTATGTTGAGTATATACACAGTATATTGTATGTGTGCCACAAGGACGGCATAAGAAAACATAGCAGTACTGGCACATTACTTGAAGTCTTAAATCAGTTTTGTTCTTTGCTCTGCTGGGCCTCAAGCCCGTATGGAACTTTTCAGATTTTTTTTTACTCTTCTAAAAGTAGACTGTTTATGCAATCCTAAAATCAAGCTTTCTGTCAGAGCCATATATAAACACAGTGTAATGAGAGAAAGGCTTGAGCAAACTCCCATCAGGAAAGTCAAGAACAGGGACTGTAACATTTTATACAGGACTACCTTGCAAAGTTCATATGTAATTCCAAAGCTGTTGTATATTAAAATTATACTGGCTGTACAATGAAAACAATAAATCTGGTAATACACCGAACAAGAGCAGATTAGGTGGGTTTTTGCTTAAAATACATTGCATGGGTGATATATCCTGCAGGTAAAGTTATTTTCTTTCAGCTGTTTAAATAAGTTGGAGATAAATTCCATGTGTGCTTTTAGACTGTGAATGTTTGTGTAGATGTTAAAATATATATCAAGCAAAAAACGTACCTATCTGCTATACATTCAGATTTCCCACGTCCTTTGTCCTTTTAACCACTTAAGACCCGGACAGTTTTTGCGATTCGGCACTGCGTCGCTTTAACTGACAATTGCGCGGTCGTGCAACGTGGCTTCCAAACAAAATTGGCGTTCTTTTTTTCCCACAAATAGAGCTTTCTTTTGGTGGTATTTGATCACCTCTGCGGTTTTAATTTTTTGCGCTATAAACAAAAATAGAGCGACAATTTTGAAAAAAATGAATATTTTTTACTTTTTGCTATAATAAATATCCCCCAAAAATAGGCCGATGGTTTAGGCCGATACGTATTCTTCTACCTATTTTTGGTAAAACAAATTGCAATAAGCGTTTATCGATTGGTTTGCGCAAAATTTATAGTGTTTACAAAATAGGGAATAGTTATAGTTTTATTGCATTTTTATTAATAATTTGTTTTTTTTACTACTAATGGCGGCGATCAGCGATTTTTTTTATGACCGCGACATTATGGCGGACACATTGGACAATTTTGACACATTTTTGGGACAATTGTCATTTTCACAGCAAAAAATGCTATAAAAATGCATTGTTTACTGTGAAAATGACAATTGCAGTTTGGGAGTTAACCACTAGGGGGCGCTGAATGGGTTAAGTGTGACCTCATATGTGTTTCTAACTGTAGGGGGGCGGGGCTGGACGTGTGACATCATTGATCAAGTTTCCCTATATTAGGAAACACAGGATCAATGACAGCGCCACAGTGAAGAACGGGGAAGCTGTGTTTACACACAGCTCTCCTCGTTCTTCAGCTCCGGGGACCGATTGCGGGACTCCAGCGGCGATCGGGGTCGCCGGTGCCGCGGTCACGGAGCTTCGGACCCCACGGCAGGGCTTGAAGGGCCACGTACAGGTACGTGGATGTGCCCAGCCGTGGCATTCTGCCGACGTATATCGGTGTGAAGGGGTCCTTAAGTGGTTAAAGACCCTGCAAGTACAGAAAAATACTTGATCTAGAAATACACTCAGCTACTACATCCTGTTTTGGACTGACAACACACAGGGAGAAATGTATTAAAACTGGAGCAGACAGAATCTGGAGCAGTTGCACATGGTAACCAATCAGTTTCTATCTTCAGCTTGCTCAGTTAGGCCCCTTTCACATGGGCTTTCCGATGAGGTCCGCCGGTCAGTTTTTCAGGCAGACCTGATTGAAGCCTCCATTCACTCCTATGGAGGGGCAGATGTCAGTGGTGACATTTCTGCTGGCACTAACTGCTATCCGATCCGATCCTGTCTGTGAAAACCAGACGGATGGTGATCCTATTTTCCATCTGTCTGGCGGATCAGATGAAGACAGACAGGTGGTCTCTTTTCATCTGCTCTCCCTGTAGATGAGAGTGGGACTCTGACAGGTCCATCTCAGCACAGTAAGCGTAGACCAGGGGTCTCAAACTGGTGGTCCTCCAGCTGTTGCAGAACTACAAATCCCATCATGCCTCTGCCTGGAGGAGTCATTCTTGTAACTGTCAGCCTTGCAATGCCTCACGGGACTTGCAGTTTCGCAAACAGCTGACGGCCGCCAGTTTGAGACCCATGGCATAGACGGACCTGTCATCCGTCTGCTCAGCGAGGATCAGTGGATCAATCCCGCACTGAAGAAGCGGACAAGTCTGTGTGAAAGGACCCATAAGCTTTGAAAAAGAAAGATAAAAGCTGATTGGTTACCATGCACAGCTACACCAGATTCTGTCTGCTCCAGTTTTAAAAATCCCCAATTACATAATTTTTGTGGACAGTGTCAGCATTAGGGTTTACTCTACATACACTTTAATCATGTGCAACCCTTATTATATTCCGTATGACCCCAAATTTATGTAGAAGCATAGATATATACATTTAATAAAGTTCCAGAAGTGTAATATAATGTTAAATTCCTTTTTGTTTTTGTAGAAAGCAGATACAGTATATACACAGAAGTGTTAGGCAGGCCATGCACGGAGCAAATGCAACTACAGGTTGATTCCTCAATCAACACAGACAGTGTTGGCAGGGGAATCCCCTCCAGCCAAGCCATTGTATTGAAAAGACAGTGGGCCAGATTCTCGTAGATTGGAGTAAAACTGTGCGGGCGTAACGTATCTCGTTTACGCTACGCGGCCGCAAGTTTTACGGGCAAGTGCTTGATTCACAAAGCACTTGCCTGTAAAGTTGCAGCGGCGTAGCGTAAATTCTCCGGCGCAAGCCCGCCTAATTCAAATGATCCAGGTAGGGGGCGTGGATCATTTAAATTAGGCGCGTTCCCGCACCGATCGTACTGCGCATGCGCCGTCCCTAAATTTTCCCAATGTGCATTGCGCTAAATGACGTCGCAAGGACGTCATTGGTTTTGACGTTAACGTAAATGGCGTCCAGCGGCATTCACGGACGACTTACGCAAACGACTTACTTTTTTAAATTTCGACGCGGGAACAACGGCCATACTTAACATTGGTTGCCCCTCATATAGCAGGGGCAACTTTACGCGTCGCAAAAGCTACTGAAACGTCGTAAATTCACTGCGTCGACCGCGCGTACGTTCGGGAATCTCGCGTAAATAGCTAATTTGCATAGACGACAGGGAAAACAACGTCGGCGACACCTAGCGGCGGGAAAAAAAAATGCATCTAAGATCGGACAGCGTAAGAGCCTTACGCATGTCAGATCTAATGGATATCTATGCGTAACTGATTCTAAGAATCAGTCGCATAGATACGCCGGGCCAGATTAGGACTTACGACGGCGCAAATGGCGTTGCGCCGTCGTAAGCCCTTTGAGAATCTGGCCCAGAGATTATTGCTAGTGGCTATACCAACCGCTAGCGATAATCGTATGTAAAATCCAGCAGTCTAACTGTACTCTAGTTGTACCGGCTTTACAGGACAAATGTGAATGTACAATGTATATGTAAACCGCTGTGTAAATTGACGGCGCTATATAAGTACCTAAATAATAATAATGTGAAAAGTGAAAGTGGCATATCTATAGATCAGGCCTAATAAACTTTTCACAAATGCTAGCTTGTAAGAAATCTTATCTTAATTTAATTAAGTTGCCCCTGTTATTTGGCCAGGTAAAAAAAGACTTAAAGTGGGACTTACCGTATTTATCGGCGTATACCGCGCACTTTTTTGCCCTTAAAATCAGCAAGAAAGAGAGCAAGGGCTAATGAAGGCAGTAGCAGTTGGTTTAGGGATCGTTCATACCAGCAGCCACTGGTATGCACTGTGAATGGAGTGGTGCTAATGTGTCATAAATTATGGAATCACACTCTTTACTTGTTTTTTCAACTTTGTTGAAATATCGAAAAGTGACTTTTCATTCAGGTTGTGATGTCTACTTTACGGCATTTCCTATTTTTTTAAGCACAGTGGTGTGAACTAAACAAATAGGTCAAAAGGCAAATTGTCTTGTCTATGCATGGGAACTGCAAGGCCACCAATCGCAGCCCGGCTTATATTTTGTGAACTCACCCTTAATTTGGGAACTCTGAGGACGATATTTTGTCACAGATAACTATGTGAAGTTAGTGTCTCTGTCGGCTTGCAAAATTGCCTAATTTGGTTTTCAGGGAAAACTTAGACCTGTAGCAAGGATTATCTGCAACTCATTCAATTGTACATTTTGTGAAAGATGATGAGTAGGTATAATTTATCTTAACATACTGGTTTGGTTCTCTGACAGAATGGGAGAAACTGTCATTTCTTTCATGCATACTTTCAAGAATCAAACTAGCCATAGTAATGACTAAAGACCAGCATATGGGCAGGTTCATCACCTTTCCCTTTCTAAAATGTACAATGTACACAGATATAAAATAACCCTTTTGTATGCTTTTTTTATTCATTAATGTGTAAAAAAGATCAGCCAAATTTAAAGTAATCTTTACACTGTGGGAATGTTTTATTTTTTATTAAACCATGTTACTACATACAATTGTATTTATCTAGGTAAATTAGGGCTTCCATATTTGCTTATTATGTAAGCAGGCTTTGCTTCCTGCTGATCCTCTTATCTTTGGGTGGAAAACAATGACTGCAGACTCAACTGATGTCAAAAACTACATTGCATTTAACAGTCACTAACCATGTTACCATGGAACTCAGACTCCGAAGTATAATGCAATTTGGTCATTTGCACGTGCCAAATTGAGTTATGTGAAGTGCGATTTTTTAAAGTGATACTAAAAACAAAATGTTTTTAAAAAACAAAAATAACAAACATGTTATACTTACCTGCTCTGTGCAGTGGTTTTGCACAGAGCAGCCCTGATCCTCCTTTTGCTCAGGCCCAGCATTCTGGGCTTCTCCCCCCTGCTGGGTGCCCACATAGCAAGTCACTTGGTAGTGAGGCACTCGTGCATGCCCCCTCCCTAGACCTGCTTACCGTGTCCTTTGACACACAGAACAGGGCTTAGTCTCGCCCCTCTGATCCCTCCTTACTAGCTGTGATTGACAGCAGTGGGAGCCAATGGCTATATACTATGGTATATCTACTGGAATTTACACAACTATAGACGCTATATTGTAATGGTCGTGATCAGCGACTTATAGTGTGACTGTGATAGTGTGGTGGAAAATCTGGCAGTAACAGACACTATCTGGGAGGGTCACTAACTGACACTGACATCGCTAGTGAAACTAATAATACTGTACACTGACACTGTAATAATGATACTGGTTGGGAAGGGGTTAACATCTAGGGGAAATCAAGGGGTTATCTGTGTGCCTAACCATGTGTAATGTGTGTTGCTTTTACGGTTGTATAGTCCCAAAAAAAATGTTTTAGTCACCTGTAAGGCAAAAGGCATAATGAGCTAGTATGCACAGCATACTAGCTCATTATGAAATACTTACCTTAGAACGAGGCATCGGTAACTCACCTGGTCCACGCCGAGGAAGATGACATGTTGCATGTCTTCCGGGTATCGCTGCTCTTCACAGGCTGTGTTTGGATGCAGCATGAGCCAGTGGCTCTCAGGCACAGTGCCGGATCGAGATTGGGCTCAATTAAGTATTAAGGGGGGCTGGGGGAGCTAAACAGAGGAGAGTATTTACCTTAATGCAGAGTATGATAGATGGTGCCAACAGCTTCACCCATTAATCGATTTTGGCAGATTCAGCAGGAAATGGACAAAATTTGAGTCGTATATGGCCTGTATAACACTAATAGTGTATAGATCTATCACTAATCACTATCACTATATCTATCACTAATAGATAATAGTGATGTCAGTATAGAACACATACGGTATATAAGAGCTGCTTGTGCTGCACACACAAAATATTATACAAAATAGAAGATTCCCCACAGGGTTTTTTAGCAGCGGGAAAATGGATATTGGACAATTAATTGATTATTCATGGTAAAACAACACACATTATATAGAACCCGTTGTTTACATAACATTACAATGTGGTCATCCACATGGTTATCCCTACGCGTTTCGACCCCTCAAGTTGTGGTCTTCTTCGGGGGGATTTACATTCTATGTGGAAAAAGGGAAAAACAGCTTTCATAATCATAAATAGTGGTGTCAATAAGTGTTCAGATCATACCGCTACCCTCCAACGTCAATTGACAGGCTTGTATGTTTTTGGGAAAGAAAACTTGTTTAACCTCCTTTTTTTCTTGATTTATTAACAAATATTTTTCTATTAAACAGTGATTTTACAGGCAATAAGGCTACACCAACCACTATGCAAGTCTATATATATATAGTATATCTTTGTGTCAAAAAATGATCTCATTAAGTGGCTAGTGCAGCCAACATCAGGCATTTCATACCAAGGGCTAAAAAATATAATTGATGCATATTAGTACATATTTATGGATCTTTCTTTAACTATATTACTGCCTATTCTCTGATTGGCTGTTCATTAGAAGAATTGAATTGTATTTGCTTCATGCCCCATAGGACTGAGCAGTTAATCTTAAGTATGCTACTAAAGTATAAATATCTGCCTTGTTTTATCGCGGGTTAATTGGAGAACACTATTAAACATGGTCTGGATCATTTAGAAGGCTCCACATGGAATACATTGCATGCTTTAGCGGTGTTCATAGTTTTGATTGTAAAATAAGATCTCTCTTCACAATCATAATGGAAGACAGATGGAACACTGTATACTCGTTAGGATCATAATGTTCTTATTATGTGCCAACCACCTTATCAATGCACATGCATCCCTTCTGTCTGTGGCAGTGGTCACTGTCCCTGTATGTCTTTTTTTACGTCAGTGTACTGCCGGACCTTGGCACATTTAAATGGATCCACGATTTGATGTAGAAGATAAAGCTTTGCCTGGAACAAATCAGAAAGTAGGATCTGTGTCTTTCATTTCATATTAGCCATGTGATAAAATTACATTACAGTGAATTAAAAAAAATGTAATTGCTAGGGATGATACAAGTGCCATCATTCCTTTTCTGATTCCAAGAAATAAGAAAAGGGCTTAACGTGATTGTAAAGGCTTTTTTTTTTTTTTAAATAACAAACATGTTATACTTGCCTCCTCTGTGCAGTTGGTTTTGCACAGAGCAGCCTGGATCCTCCTCTTCTCGGGTCCCTCTTTGCTGCTCCTAGCCCCTCCCTCTTTTGAGTGCCCCTCAGCCAGCAGCTTGATACAGGGGTCACCCAAGCCGAGACAGAGCTCTGTGTATCCATTAAGACACAGAGCCCTGACCTGGCCCCGCCCCCTCTCTCTCCTGATTGGCTGACTAACTTTGATTGACAGCCGCAGGAGCCAATGGCACTGCTGCTCTGTCTTAGCCAATCAGTAGGTGTGTCCTGGATGGCTGAGGTGATCTTGGATATATCGCTGGAGAGAGAAGGAGCTCATGTAGGTAATAAGGGGGTGCTGGGGAGGCTGCTGCACACAGAAGGTTTTCCTATCTTAATGCATAGCATGCATTAAGATAAAAAAACGTCTGCCTTTACAACTTCTTTAATCTTTTTTTTTCCTGTTCCTCAATGTTAACACTTATGCAACATTTAATTTCTTAAAATATATTTTTTATTTTCTACAAAACAAAAACTAAATGGGCCATATTCTTAAAGAAAGTAGGCGGGCGGCGCGTAAGCCATTTACACTCCGCCGCCCCAACCTACAGGAGCAAGTGCTGTATTCCCCAAACACTTGCTCCGTAGTTTGGGGCGGCGTGGTGTAATTGGCCCGGCGTATCCCCGCGTATATCCAAGGGGGCGGCTTCTATTTAAATTAAGCACGCCCCCGATTTTAACGAACTGCGCATGCGCCGGGCTTAAAATAGCCCAGTGCGCATGCTCCAGTTCTCGGCGTAAAACGTCAATGACGCCGACGTGTGCGTCATTGACGTAAAGTCGTATTCAAGAACGACTTAGTAAAACGACGTACCCAACGGGAAAACATGACGCGGACCCGACGCCATACTTAACATGGCCTACGTGGGACTGGCGTAAGGTTACCCCTCATATAATAGGGGTAACCTTACGCCTACGCAAACGACGTAAGCAACGGTTACGCAACGCAAATTTGTTTGGGAATCGGCGTATCAGGCTCATTTGCATAAACAAATGAGACCTGAACGTAAACGCCACCTAGCGGCCGGCGGAGTAATTACATTTAAGATCCGACAGTGTAAGTGACTTACACATGTCGGATCTTCAGCGTATCTATGCGAAAATGATTCTAAGAATCACTCGCATAGATACACTGGACAAAAAAGAGAGATACGATGGAGTATCCTGAGGTACTCCATCGTAACTTTACTCAGAATATGGCCCAATATGCTTTACCCACCATCCTTACATTGGGGAAGCGGCTAATAAACAGTTCTGTGGCTAACACCCTCTCTTCATTGGGATTTATCTAATGATGAAGTGTTCTGCATATTATGTGCTGTCTCCCAAGCAATATGTTCTATCAGAGATAGTTTTTGCAAGCTAATTCATAGATCTGATAAAAAAGAGAAAACAAATTGGCATAATGGAACAAATTGGCATAAGAGCAACTGAACGCCAGGGTCAACAATCACAAATCCCTAAGATGAATAGAAAAAAGACAGTGCAGCGCTAAAATTCCAACAAGATGCAAGATGGCCGCGGGTGACGTCAAGATGCGTGATGGCCTTTGGAAGAAATCGTTGTGACGTCACCCGCCGCCATCACACATCTTGTTGTTAGACGCACGCTCATATTCGACACTGGGACAGTGCAGTGCCATTTTTGTAAGTTTTTACTTTGTGTTTTTATTCATTAAACACTGATCATAGCATAAGCACTATGTTGTGTCCTTTGTAATTACATGGCTCATGCGATCCTTGGAGACTTTTATGCTGTATAGAAGCTAACCTTCTCTGTATCCTGATTGCCTTATTTTACCACACTCGATCCACTAGTGCCCATAAGGGAATGTACAATAAACCCTCCATAATTAACCGCTTGCCGACCAGCCGCCGTATAACTGCGGCAGGTCGGCTCTGCTGGCCGAGATCACGTAGACCTACGTTATCTCGCCGAGCAGCCAATAGGGGCGCGCGCCGCCCCCCGTTTGCCCCTGACGCCGACACGCGTGCCTGGTGGGCGCGATCACCGCCGGGCACCCGCGATCGCTCGTTACAGAGCGAGAACCAGGAGCTGTGTGCGTCAACACACAGCTCCCGGTCCTGTCAGGGGAAGAAATGCCTGATTGTCTGTTCGTACAACGTATGAACAGCGATCTGTCATTTCCCCATGTCAGTCCACCCCAACTTCAGTTAGAACACACCCAGGGAACATACTTAACCCCTTCCTCGCCCCCTAGTGTTAACACCTTCCCTGCCAGTGTCATTTTTATAGTAATCAATGCATTTTTATAGCACTGATCGCTATAAAAATGCCAATGGTCCCAAAAATGTGTCAAAAGTGTCCGCCATAAGGTCGCAAGAAAATAAAAATGATAAAAATCGCTGATCGCCACCATTACTAGTAAAAAAAAAAATATTAATAAAAATGCCATAAAATTATCCCCTATTTTGTAAACGCTATAACTTTTGCGCAAACCAGTCACTAAACTCTTATTGCGTTTTTTTTTACGAAAAATATGTAGAAGAATACGTATCGGCCTAAACTGAGGAAAAAATTGTTTTTTTATATATTTTTGGGGGATATTTATTATAGCAAAAAGTAATTTTTTTTTATTTTTTTCAAAATTGTCGATCGATTTTTGTTTATAGCGCAAAAACTAAAAACCGCAGAGGTGATCAAATACCACCAAAAGAAATCTCTATTTGTGGGGAAAAAAGGACGCCAAATGCGACGCAATCGCAAAAAGTGGCCTGGTCTTTGACCAGCAATATGGTCCGGGGCTTAATTGGTTAAAGAGTCCCCTTGGTAAGGTGAGCGGCCTTCTTTAAATTTGGTGGAGGTTTCATACATACCCACGGAGTCACCTGTATGTTATTTTTTATGTCAACGCTGAAGATCACTTGGAGGATTTTTAATTGATGTATGGACTGGAATTTTAGCGCTGCACTGTCTGTTTTATAATTCATAGAGCTGAATATACCTGAAAAAATGCTATTCACTTTAAACAGAGCTGAAAGTAAAACAGTAGCCTGACTTTAGACTTGCTCACCCATGCTGAGGAGTCATATGTGCCCATGTTACAGAATTCTTCAACATATATTGCAGATTGTGATCAACGGTACCAATTGGCTTCAAATGGTGCTTAGTGAAGGCATTTTTATCTGCCATTAGTTGATGATTTTTATCACCCCTTCTCCAGAGCTTGTAAATAAAGGGAGACTCCAAGATCCATTCTGGCAGTTACATTGGAATTAAGTAACAATAAAATGTAGGCTAACCTGCTAAACCAAGTTTACAAAGATTTAGAGAAAGACATATATTTTCACCACTTGCAAGGGGAAATGGAAAAGTAGCAATCTTTTATGTGCGGATCATTTGATTCAGATTCCAACAGGACTCTAATTTGCATTTTCAACGACAACCATATGAGATATATGTTTAGACCTGGCTTCTATTAGGCAAGTCTGCAATTGTTACTTTATATTAAACCTTGAACTGCTAAAAATAGTGGGACACATTGGCAAACCTCATTGTGATTTGTCACTTACAGATTATGTTTTAAATTCCTTCCTAGTAATTAAACGTTTGTGGCAAGTTTGTAGACTGATTCTATTGTTTATTCTTATTCTAGAATGCATTCTTGTCTACAATTAAATTGATTGATAGAGCTAATTCCGCAAGAATTCCAGGCAAATTAAAGCCTCTCTATGGCTCTTTATGCATCTTCATTAGCAAAAACCTAGCTAGGTTGATGACCTCACTGAAGGAAAGCAATACAGCTTGATACTTGAAGTATACTGATGAGATGATCACTTTGCTCTCTAATCCAGCCGGCAAGTTCCCAGTTTTAGATGCAGTGGTGCTTGCTACAGTGATAGTGATATACTGATATATACAGTCTCACATTTAAGTCCAGCAAAGTATTTTACTACGTCTTGTAAAAAATACCGTTTTGTGTAGAAACAGGTGATCGAAAAGCATGTGGTGTACTGAGCACTCGCTAGGCTCGGCTCCGCCCGCAGCCACACGAGAGAAGCCGAGTGCACAGGAAATCCGGCTCTGCACAGCGCGCCAAATTCAAACACACGACGCTGCAGCCCATCGACGGACCCCACCGCAGACGGACACACACAAGGTTTGACGGGCCCCGCGCAAGGCCGCAGACGGACGCCGGACAAGGCGCTGATGGACGCCGGGCAAGACAGCAGACAGAAACCGTGCAAGGCCGCAGACGGACGCCGGGCAAGACATCCAAAATGTACGTTTTTCCCTAAACTTCCCTCCTCAGCTTGGGGTTCGCGCTATACGCCTGTGCACGGTATATGCCGATAAATACGGTATTTAAATAGTTGATTCTGCATCACATGCAGAACACTTAGCTCATGTTCGCACTGACTGAGGGATTGAAATTGTGCCACTTCAACTGAGCTGGCACAATATCATACCCGCATGTCATTACGACTTCGGGGGCAATTTCAGAGACATCTGTGCGGGTTCCTGCACAGATGTCTATTGAAATCGTACATGAAGTCGCCAAAAGTAATACAGAAACTACTTCTGGGAATTGGTGCGGCCCTGCAAAGATGGCATTGCACCAATTTGGACATTGCCATTGCCGGCAATAGCCACCAATTTGGCATGCGATTTGACATGTCAAATCGCATGCCAAATTGCATCAATGTGAACCTAGGCTTAAGGATCTTCCAGGCAAATTTGGAGGGATGGAACAAACAGAAGGTTTCCCCTATTCATCAAATGCAGCTTTAAATTGTCTCTTGGCGTATGATGAGCAGTGGGTCTACCCATTATTACTGATACTGCTGAGGACTGAGATAGATATATCATCATACCTTTACTGTTAACTTGCTCAAGTTATTGTTGGCAAGCGATTGAATTGCTACAAATTTGTATCTAAATTCACCCTTTTGCTCAAACCTGGTACAATTCTTTCCTGTGTTGTTGACTGGCATTTCGAAGTGGCTGGTCAAGTCATTCAAACACCAACTGTGTCAGCTTGATCCGTTATTTGCAGGCACTTTATTCAGTGTTGCCAACCTACCAGATTAAAATTTACTGGCATGACACCCGAAATTTACTGGGGCAGCCACGTTTTTACTGGCATTTCACAAAAGTTACTGAATTACATTTTTAGGTGCAAATTTCAGTATTTAGGCTACAAACAAGTACGCTAGGCAAATAGCAATGTGATTTAAGGTAGATATTAAGGTAAAATTTTTTTTTGTTATTTTCGATATAATAAGGGCAAATTATTTAGTCACATCACCCCCTGCCTCCATCCCCCTTGCCACCAACACCCCCTGCCTTCACCCCCCTCTGCGGTGCCACAATCTCCCCCTGCCTCCAATCTCCCTCTGCCTCCAATCTCCCCTTGCCTCCAATCTCCCCCTGCCTCCAATCTCCCCCAGGCCCCCTGCCTCCAATCACCCCTTGCCTCCATCGTCCCCTGCCTCCACCCCCCTCTGCGGTGCCACCAACAACCCCTGTCTCCATCCCCCACCCTCTGCAGTGCGACCATCCCCCTCTGCAGTGCCACCAACACCATTTGCCTCCAATTTCCCCTGCCTCCATCCCCCTCTGCGGTGCCACCGCAGCCACCATCACCCCCTGCCTCCAATCACACCCTGCCTCCAATCTCCATGCGCAGTTCCAAGCCGAACTGATCTCGGCTATTTTTACTGGCACAATCCCTCAACCACAGACATTTACGAACGGGGGGAAAAGTGCCCGTTTTTACGAACTGCCGGTAAAAATATGGACGGTTGGCAACACTGACTTTATTACATATATAAAAATAGGAAGCTATTGTAATTTCCTATATTTCAAATGGACTACATCCAACTCAGGGTTGTTGCAGCGAAGAACTATTATTTGTCTATTGTTTCCTCGAGATGGATGACGCATGCTTTGGCTGCTACACTGGCGCTGTGTAAATGCCTTTAGGTCTAGGCACATTTATGTGTGTGTATTCAGTTTCTGTGTCTTAAATGTAAGCATAGAATCTGTGAATGCCAAGAGAGCACTGATGAGGCTGGCACTAGGGATCCTGTAAACAGACAGTGAAGTTTCATCACCACACAGCTTTGGTTCCAAACCATTTTTCCGCACTTTACATATGTTTCACAACAGTCAAGAGTGGTCATTTTTGTAAATTATTTTATTTATAAGGCTCAGAAGAAATACATTGAACATGAGGCACAGTATAAAGCAGGGGTGCCCAACCAGTGGCCCACGGAGCCCTCTGATGTAGCCCGCGTTCTCCTGCTCTGGAAAAGCTGGTTGGCAAGCCCAGATTGCAGGTTGCCGACCTGCCATCCGAGAGCATCAGTGTTGTAAATGAAGCCGGCGGTAGAGGAAGCAAGCGGCTTTTCAGAAAGTGTGCCACACCTGCAGGATATAAATTGACGTCTATGGCAAAGTGCAGCTAACTGGCAGGAAAACCACAGGTACACTGCGCCGCAATAGACCTTGGGCCCCTTTCAGATGATCGGTCCGACCCAATCGGACCCTCTAATCCCCTCTATGGAGCGGCAGATGTAAACAGACTTTTGTCCATTTACACCTGCCTACCTCCAATCCGATCTGCTAAAAAAACAAAAGTGGATCTGCCCCTTCTATCTGATTGGATCGGAGGGCCCATAGAGTAGATTGGGCTGTGTCTGTGTCTGCTTTGCATATGCAGACTGGACACAGACCTATCATCTGCCCACTCCTCTCATTGTGGCCCACGACTGGTTACTAAGTTGCTTAAGTGGCCCTCAGCCTTCAAAAGGTTGGGCACCCCTGGTATAAAGCATTGTACCAATATGACAATGCCATTTAAAGTATAGCAAGCAGTACACTTAATGAAAACTTCTACAATAAGACTAGATTTTGTGTCCTGTCATTTATACAATGAGAGTTTCCGTATTATTACGTGAACCTGTGTCAGCTTGGGTAGGAGAGAGGTGAGTTAAAATCCGGGTCAGTTTTCTCTGTGGGTATTGGGTACAAGGTGTGTGTGGGGGGGTGTTTAACAGAGGTAGAGGAAGGCAGGAGGTGGTTATGAAGGTAGGGAGTAAAAAAAAAGGGGGGTGTATTGTAAATTGCAGGAGTGAAAAGGTTGACTGATGTGAAAAGAGCTTGAAATGAGGGGCAGAGGAGTGAGAAGAGGAGGGGGGATTGTGGCAGGACAGTGAGGTGGCGGAGGTTAGGTGCTATAAGGGGTAGGAATGTGGAAGATATAATGGTGGGGAGAAGGTGGTAGGGGATGGGGAAAAAGACCCTGGGAGATGAGCTACAGAGGTGAGGGGTTAGGATGTCGCTCAGATGGGAACCAGAGAGCATTGCTAGAATTCTGATATTTCCACAATGCAGAGCTTTACCTTCATCTCAGAGGTTGAGTTCAATCCAGTAATATAGAGTTGACGTCATGTTTATTTTGGGGGAAGAAATTAAGATCCTCCATCCACCCTGCGTAACCACATGGATATTGAGCTAGGAGTCTTTCCATTTGAAGGGTATGCAGGATTTGGCAGAATGTAGGTGATGGAGGATGGATTGCTTGTATGTTTTGAGAGGTAACTTTGAATGGTGCAGTTAAAAAAATAATTAAAAGCCAGGTCATTGTAAATAGAAAAGTCTGTGAATTTTTAGGTTTTTGTGATCAAATTCCAAAAGGGTCTCATCATTGGGCAAAACTAGAAAATATGTAGAATCAAACCTTTGTCTGAGTGGCAGCACCAGCATTTGTCGAAGGTCTTTGAATAGAATTTTTCCCAGGCCAAAGGAACGCCTGACAGACCTCCCTCTCCCTTTGCATTCCTCTTATCTCGGGAAAGTGCTCTAAGCCAAGACAAGCTGTAATTATGATGGATCCATCTTCTTCCAAGTCGTTGTCAGACTTGCCATGCTGGTCCCGGGAATGGGGGCAGGTCAGACTTCATAACTAGACTTAGGAAACACCATACACACACATACAGACAGACACACATCGTGTCTCTTATTAGCTATATCTTTTTTGTGATTCCACATAGGATACAAAAATCTCAAGATTACATAGGCTTTTTGAATAGTAATCCTGATAATAATTTAATGTGTATAACAGGTTAAAAGTACAGGCACATTTTGAAAGGGGATTTCGGGAGGCTCACTCCCTTCCTCAGAAAAGGTTCTCTTGAGAAAGGGAGTGAGTCTCCTGAAACGCCTCAGCTTTCCGACCAGATGGTCTAACAATGGACGCATCATCCATGGCTGAAGCATCTATGTTACAGGCCTGTTGTTTTTATATGTTTGTGAGTATCTACTTGGCTGCTGGGTTTTAATTTATTAATAAATTGTTTGACAGTAATGCACAAAGAGCTTGCCCCCACTTGTGTGTGTTTTTTTACAGTTAGAAGTAAGGGATAGATTAAATGCTAAGGGTTAGGTTAAAAGGTTTTAAAGGTTTGTTTTTTATTTTCTAAATAGGTTCCTTTAAGCTAGTGCATTGTTGATTCACTTACCTTTTCCTTCGATTTCCCTTCTAAATGTTTTTTTTCTTTGTCTGAATTTCTCACTTTTTTTTCCTTCTCATTAAGCTTACCCCCATCATCTGAGCCGTTCTGGCTGGGGGTTAGTCAGCCAGAACAGCTTACTGAGGAGGAACAGGAAGTGAGAAATTCAGACAAAGAAAAAAAAACATTTAGAAGGGAAATCGAAGGAAAAGGTAAGTGAATCAACAATGCACTAGCTTAAAGAAACCCATTTAGAAAATTTAAAAACTAACCTTTACAACCCCTTTAACGCCTGGAAAGAGATTATGGTAAAAGATTCACATTAAAGGGGAGTTCCACCCACAATTTCACTTTTTAAATATAAATACCCCTGTAATACACAAGCTTAATGTAGTCTAGTAAAATTAGTCTGTAAACTAAGGTCCGTTTTGTTAGGTTGTTACCGAATTTAGATCGTTTATAATCTAGAAATAGACCGTGGCCATCTTAAGTGTGGGCATCATGAAGCCAGACTGTATGACTTCCTGGATTTCAGCTTTGCATATCTCGCACATGCTCAGTGCACAAGCAATGCAATAGGTTTCAGTCAGGTTTGCAAGGACTACTGGAAAACATGATGCCTATCCCAGAAACCCTTGCAAATAGCCTAGGCAAATAAGGAGGAGGAAGTAATGAAGGACTACAAAATAAAGGTATTTAAAAGCAACAAATTAAATAAAAATTGTCCATTCTGAACACTATGAGATTAGAGCATGCAGCACAGACAAACATAAAAAAATGGGTGGAACTCCACTTTAAGTAAGTGCAAGTGGTTAGCGAAGGAAAATGACAAGTGTTAAAACAAATTTGTGATTAGCTTTTAAGCTGCTTGGAGTGAATAAAGTACCTTGTACTCCCTAGTAAGGGAGCGTATGTAACTCACTCAATGTGACAGTGCTGGGAGGGAGCTTTTCCTGCGTTTGGTGTGCTGAACATTAGTGTTGAGCAGAATATGCCATATTCGATTTCGCGATATATCTCGAATATATATTCGAATATTCGAGATATATTCGCTAAATTCGAATATTCGTGATATTTTATCGAAATTAAATGATTGCGATTTTTCGCTATTGCGAATGCGAAAATAATTGCGATTTTTTGATAACTGCGGTAGGAGCACTCTGATTGGCTCAGAATATTCGTGATATTTTATCGAAATATCGCAACATGCGAATGCGATATTTATTGCGCAATTTCGACAAATGCTGTAGGAGCACTCTGATTGGCTCAGAATATTCGTGATATTTTACAATACAAAATAATTGCGAATATTCGGCAAATGCGGAAGGAGCACTCTGATTGGCTCAGAATATTCTTGATATTTTACAATACAAAATAATTGCGAATATTCGGCAAATGCAGAAGGAGCACTCTGATTGGCTCAGAATATTCTTGATATTTTACAATACAAAATAATTGCGAATATTCGGCAAATGCGGAAGGAGCACTCTGATTGGCTCAGAATATTCTTGATATTTTACAATACAAAATAATTGCGAATATTCGGGAAATGCGGAAGGAGCACTCTGATTGGCTCAGAATATTCGTGATATTTTACAATACAAAATAAAAAGTGTTTTGCATTGGTGGTGATTCTTTACTCTATCCATCTGTCACAGCCATTTGTCAATCAAACACCTTGAAGATTGAACACGTTCATGCTGCATGCTTTGGACTTTTTTTCACTTCACATATCAAAGACATTTTTATGAAAGATTATTTTTCTATTATTGGGACTATATTTCTTTATATATTTGTTTCACTGTGTATTTCACAAGTTATTTGCGCTTGCTTATTTTATAATTTGCCCACATGTCTTGTCACTAGACATATTTTTTATTCTTGTAGAGCGACTCCATTTTCTGTCTTGTATTAATTTATGTTGTATAACATTTTTGAGTTGCTGCTGTATTCTCCCCTTTTTTTAAGGTATGCGCAATTTTTTCCTTCTTACAAAAAATAATAATATCAAACATACAAATATTCATAACATACACATACACAAAGCCCCCCCCTTTTGCATCAGAGACAATCAGAGTTCTCCTACCACAGTTATCGAAAATTCGCAATCATTTTCGCATTCGCAATAGCGAAAAATCGCAATTTTTTTTTTTCAATTTGGCAACATAAAAAGGATCGCCTCAGCTTAGCTACTCGGCCCAGGGTCTCTAATCATACCAGCAATGCTTTTAGACGTCGATAGGATGTGATCTGTTTTAAAAATCAAATTGAAAAAATGCGAATATTCGGAATTGCGAATATTCACTGCGAAATTCGAAATATAGCGCGATTTCTCGAATATGCTATATTCGAGTCGAATATTCGCAATGCGAATATTCGTGAGCAACACTACTGAACATAGCTGTGGAAGTAGGTGAGAGGTTAGGGATATTTAAAGGAACTGTATTATTTTACTTGTTTCGGTGCCAAATGCTAATGTACTGGCAGCCATAGCACAACAGAAGTGGTCATAGTGTGCAGTACTTTATAAGAAGACATCAAATTGGCTTCAGAACAAGCACAGTAGAAAGTCATTCATTTTGCCTTCAGCTATGAAAACTGCTGAATTCTAAGGAGAGGATACAGGCAATGAAACATAATGCATATAATTGCTCATTGTTTAAAATGAAAACAGTACATAACCTTATTTATACATCCGTCAGCCATAATCTGCTGTAAATTCTCCCTAAATCATGACTAACAGGAAATGGCCTAAACCTCACTGGAATCAATATGCTGACATGATTTGCATAGGCTAACACATGTATTTTTTTCAGAAGCAGCATTGCATTGTTTATTCAAATTTTTTCTTGTTTCTCCGTGTCCCGTATCGATTATTTGGATTCCTTTAGCAACGTTTTTAGTGGACATGAAGGCCCCCGTACACACGACCGAGTTTCTCGGCAGAATTCAGCCAGAAACTCGATCGGAGCCGTATTCTGCCGAGAAACCCGGTCGTGTGTACACTTTTGGCCGAGGAAGCCGACGAGGAGCTCGTCGAGCCAAATAGAGAACATGTTCTCTATTTCCTCGTTAGTCAATGGGGAAACTTGGCTCACCGAGATCCTCGGCGGCTTCACAAGGAACTCGACTAGCAAAACGATGTGTTTTGCCCGTCGAGTTCCTCGGACGTGTGTACGGGGCCTTACGGTCCATTTGTTTTTGGTCAGGTCTGGAGATGATCCCTTGACTATCAGTAGCGCCAAATGTAATTTTGTTTCATCTGTCTACAGCACATTCTCCCAAAAGGATTTTGGCTTCCTCAGGTAAGTTTTGGCAAATTCCAATCTGGCTTTTTATGTTAGCATTGGGGTCCTCCATCATTCAGATGGTGACATATAGTGCAAGCTGGCACAGTTGTACCCTGTGCCGAAGGTCAGGTTGAATTTGTCTAGAAGTTGATCAAGGTTCTATATCAACCGTTCGAACAATTCTCGTTGCAATCTTTGATCAATTTTTCTTATTCGTCCATGTCCAGGGATATTAGCTACAGTGCATTGGGCTGTAAACTTCTTGACAATGTTGTGCACAGTGGACACAAGTACATTAAGACCTCTGTAGATGGACTTGTAACCCTGAGATTGTCCATACTTTTCTACAATTTTTGTTCTCAAATCCTCAGACAATCCTTTGCTGCTCTTTCTCTTCTCCATGCTCTGTGTGGCATACAGAGACACACAATAGAAAGGTTGAGTACATTTCTTACCATTTTAACTGGTTGCCATTGTGATTTCTATATTGTCAGCATCTGTCAGTTGATACTTTAATTAAAAATTACAGGAGCATTACAAACTTGGAATGCAATTATTTCCTTTTTTGAGAAAATGACAATAATTTTGTCCAGTCCATTTTTTGAGTTTTGCATGGAATGTGTCAGATTTGGCTTTTTGATTCTCCAATTTTTGTGTCATACCAATACAAACAAAAGAAATTAACCGCTTGCCGACCAGCCTCCGTCATTATACTGCGGCAGGTCGGCACGTTCCTGCGAGCCGTCGTAGCTGTACGTCGGCCCTTAAAGCGGGGATAGCAGGCGCGCACACGCCTGCTGCACTGCGGTGGAACCGATGCGCGTGGTCGGCAATCGCGATGACCACGGCCACGTGTGATCACGGGCATGAGAGCCAGAACAGGGACGTGTGTGTGTGTGTGTAAACACACAAATCCCTGTTCTGTGAGGAAAGGAGAGACAGATCATGTGTTCCTACTAGCTAGGAAAAACGATATGTCATCTCCTCTAGTCACTTACATCCTCCTACAGTTAGAACACACAGGAGGGAACACAGCTAACCCCTTGATCATCCCCAAGTGTTAACCCCTTCCCTGCCAGTGATATTTACACAGTAATCAATGCATTTTTATAGCACTGATTACTGTATAAATGTCAATGATCCCAAAAATGTGTCTGATTTGTCCGCCATAATGTCGCAGTCCCAATAAAAAGATCACCACCATTACTAGTAAAAAAATAATAATATTAAAAATGCCATAAAATGCCATAAAAATGACATAAATCTTTCCCATAGTTTGTAGACACTATTAGCTAGATTCAGAAACACTTACGGCGGCGTATCACTAGATACGCCGTTGTAAGTCCGAATCCGCGCCGTCGTATCTTTAAGTGTATTCTCAAACTGAGATACGCTTAAATTGCTTGCTACGATACGACCGGCGTAAGTCTCCTATGCCGTCGTATTTTAGCTGCATATTTACGGTGGCCGCTAGGGGCGTGTACGTCGATTTACGCCGAGAATATGTAAATGAGCAAGATACGCCTATTCACGAACGTACGTACGCCCGTCGCAGTAAGCTACGCCATTTACATAAGCCGTTTTTCAGGCGTAAAGATAAATTACCAAAAAGATGGTGCAGCCAATGTTAAGTATGGACGTCGGGACAGCCGTCGAATTTCACGTCGTTTACGTCGTTTGCGTAAGCCGATTCAGAATGGGGCTGGGCCTACATACATTAAGCAATATCTGCACACTGGAATATCAATAACAGTGCAACCTTGGATTACGAGCATAATCCGTTCCAGGAGAATGCTTGTAATCCAAAGCACTTGCATATCAAAGCGAATTTCCCCATAGAAGTCAATGGAAACGAAAATAATTTGTTCCACATTGACTTCTATGGCATGCAATACCGCACCTCTGGCCAAATGCGGTACTGCACACCGCAGGGGCTTGAATCCTGCTTGTTTTGCGAGACAACTCTCGCAAACCGGGTCAGGATTTAAAAAAAATATATTGCTCGTTTTGCGAAACGCAATCCGAGGTTCCACTGTATTAGTTTTTTCCTGGCATAGTAAATGTTAAAATTATTTAGGCCTAGTCCAATATAATGAAGAAAAACCTCCTATCACTTGTACTGTTTAATAGTCCACCATCTCTGTAACAGTTTATATTCCTAAAGCATTCCTGGGGATCGGCCTCACCTGGTTCACCTCATTTAAACAAGAAACTGAACATGAAGCGCAAACATACTAAAGGTCTTGAATGCATTTTGGTGCCAGAACTTATATTTTCGACAAGCTAGTCACAGTTCTTTTCTGAGTCTCTTGACATGAAAAGATGTGAATTTTGCCTCGACTGTTCCAGTAAGTGGAGACGCACTGCATGGAATTATCACTGTTTGCAGCCTGTTTTTTCAGAAAGGCTTTTTTACTGGTTTCTTTTCTGCATGTGATTGTGAAGAAGCAGCGTTAACTCTTTCAGCATTTGTTAGAACTTTCCTGACAAGTTTTACTGCCTGTGTTGATGGGCATTTGTTTGTTTCAGAACTGCTTCTTTCCCTGCATCATTAGTGTGCTAGTTGCGACATGCGATTTTCGTGCTGAAATTGAAAGTACCAGATCCAACAAGCTGAGTATCTTTTTAGAAAATGTGATAAATTGATCGCACAATCCTCTGAGCTATTTTCTTTTTTTAAATCGACAGAATTATTTTTTTTAAATCGTCTATGGCCTGCGTATAAGTGTGCAAATACAGCTGAAGTAGGTGAAATGCTTATCAACTTCACCTGTAATGAATTATGAATGATCTGAGAAGTTAAAGTGGCTGTAAACCTCAGTCATGGAACCTGAGCAAAGCACATTTATCTGTAGTGTTTACCTATCTCTCTCCAAAGCTCTAAGTGTGGTTTCTCTCTGGTGTTTCATTACTCTGTTATCAGCATGAGTCACTTCTCAGTAGTTTTTCAGACACATGAGATACATTTTTGTGAGAGGAGGGAGAGCTTAGCAGACAGTTTGTCTATTCAGAACGCAGTTCTGCTGTGTGAAGGGGGGGCGTGTCCCTTTTCCGCCAATCAGCTCTCACTGTTAGTGCAGCCTCTCAGCCCCCCTTGTCTGTGCTGTTTACTTCACTGGGTGCATGTGAGGGTTTACAACCACTTTTAAAGCACTCATCCTGTGCCCATGGGCATGGATAGGCAAATGCAATTACAGTGTAATGCAGTTGTAAAATTTTGGGATGATGGCAATTGTAATAGATCCTAGGGCTTGGTGATAGTCCCCTTAAATTAGGGACAAGCAGGAGCTACATACATGTGGAATTGCTATGTTTATTTTAATCACTTATATAGCAATTAATTATAGAAACCATTTGATAACCACAAAACAACTGGCAATCTTACATCCCTGCAAATTAATATGCACAGTATACATTTCTCATGTCCTTTTCTGGTGTCGCAGGGATACAAATTGAAGGAAAATTTCTCCAGAGAGGTCACAGACAGCAATAAAAATTCTTTCACACTCTATTCAAGACTAAAAAGAAAATATTGGCTGAAGATATATCCAATATCTGTAACCTTTAAAACAATCTAAAATAATTGTTTAGTATTTTGGATCAGCTTGACAGCCCATATGGGTGTGAGTATATCCTGCGAGTACAAGCTCTTGCCAATTAATATCTGTAAATGTACTAGTAGGAGGGAAGCTCCCATATGTCTCGCCATTTCAAATGCTTCGCTTGGTATTTCCTCCAGGTTTTTACTAACATCTGTCCCAAAAGTAATGGTTGTGCTGAAAAAGCTGATCTTTTATAAATAGAGTGCTGTTACTTCCGCTGAGAAAACAATTTATTTTTATGTGTGAAGGCACCCGTGATATAAAAGCACATGATATGTTTAATCTGAGAAGCAGTAATATAAGTCCTAAGAAAATAAAATAGATGACTATTTTTTATTTTATCTTTTATTTTTACATTGTAGAGTCTTGTACGGGATACCCTTTATTGGCTAACTTAAGTTGTTAAAGTCCAACTCCACTTTTTTTTTTTTTTTACATGCTCTTCAGTTAGGGTTTAAATCTACTTTAAAGCAGAGGTTTACCCAAATAACATCTATATCAGACTAAATTCTTTATACTTCTAACATTGGCATTTTTTTATTTTTTTTAGGCTGTACATACCTTATAATCTATATTTGCAATCCTGCTTCCGGGTACTTCTCCCGTGGGAGTAGGCTTTTCCAAGCTGAGCTGCAGTGTAATCTGGGAGTTCACCCAGATGATTGATGTCTATCAGAAAATTTTCCCCCCCACGGATAAGGCCCCGTGACACGCGTAGTTGCGTCACGAGTGTCACGGAGTTTCCGAAAGAACCCGAACATGCAGAGCTGCGAGTCAGCTCTACACGGCACCTGCGCACCGACTTGGAGCCATGTAGAGCTGACTGCGCAGGCGCCCTATAGAGCTGACGCACAGCTCTGCATGTTCGGGTTCTTTCGGAAACTCCGTGACACTCGTGACGCAACTACGCAATACGGGGGGCGGGGCAGAGGGAACATTTTCTGATAGACATCAATCATCTGGGCGAAGTATAAAGAATTTAGTCTGATATAGATGTTATTTGGATGAACCTCCGCTTTAACATGCTGGCAAAGGGTTGCCACCTCATCCCTTTAAACCAGAAAACATATTAATTACACAGGTTCTGAGGCTAATTTAATGCAGATAATGCACTAATGCCTCGTTTCCACTGAGCGGATCGGTTCGGTACGGTATTGGGTGTTTCCATTATGAAAGTGTGCCAATAAACCGAACCGTACTGGACCATTCTGGGTCCTGCTTCAGATGTGGGGTCATAGAAAATGGAATGGTTCCATTAGGGCGGAGATGCAATACATTCCACTGATTGGTGGACGCGCTAGGCATTTTTTCTAAACCCTGAATGGTCCCTGACGGTCCGATTTGCAGTGGAAACGCTCACGAGAATAGACGGGTCCCATTCTAACCGCTCCAAATTTACTGACCCGAACCGTTCAGTTCAGTGGAAACAAGGCATCAGTGAGTTTAATTACCATCTTAATCAACCATGGAACCTGTGTAATTAATATATGCTTGGGTTTAAATGCATGTGGTGGCAATCCTAATGCAGGTTACTTAAAGGAGTTGTAAAGTAAAAAAAAAATTCACCTTCATGCAATCTATGCATTAAGGTGAAAAAACATCAGATGCTGCCAGGCCCCCCCCCCCCCCCCCGAGCCCCCGTTATACTTACCTGACCCCTTTAAAGTCCCGCGCGGTCTCGACATCCTCTTTGCGGCTCATCCTGGCCGTTGATTGGCTAGAGCAGATGGATTAAGAGCAGCACAGCCATTGGCTGGCGCTGCTGTCAATAGCATCCAGTGTCGTGGCGCGCCGAGGGGCGGGGCCGAGTGATACAGTGAGCGGCTATGGAGCTCTCTTGCATGACTGTGGTCAGTACTTGCAGGGAGGACCAGAGACAGCCACCGAGGTACCCCAGAAAACATGGATCGGGGCCACTCTGTGCAAAACGAACTGCACAGTGGAGGTAAGTATAACATGTTTGTTATTTTAAAGGAAAAAAAAAAATTCCTTTACAAACCCCTTAAAGCGGAGTTCCGCCAATTTTTTTTTTTCAGCAGCTACAAACTTTTAATATATGGACACTTACCTGTCCAGGGCGCCTCCGAATTGTCGGCACCGGAAGCTGATCGGTCCCTCGGCTCTCAGGTGGAGTCGCCGGCATCTTTGGTAAGGGAAGCCTTGCGGCTTCACTTCCTGGTTCCCTACGCATTTGTGTAAATCGCGCTGCACGATCCCACTGGTCCCTGCTGTCTACTGAGACCTGTGTTTCTCCCAGAAGACAGCTTGGGGGGGGCTTAGAAGGGGCCAGACATGGCGTACATCGCCGCCGATACTGGGGCGATCTATGCCCGGAAGTGGGAGCAAATATATGGATTACACAAGTATCTGCTCCCCCCTCCCCCTGAAAGGTGGCAAACGTGACAACAGAGGAGGGGAGCAATCGAAAAGTGGAAGTTCCATTTTTAGGTGGAACTCCATTTTAACTCTGTGAGTCTTCATTGGCAAAAAAAAAAGAAAACGTCTTATCGCATATAATGATCGGTAAGCTGCAGTATAAAACATTTTTGGTTTTGGGTTTAATACCACTTTAACTGGCTCCATGATGCTGGCTTTGGGTGACACGGTGTTGGAGCCACACAGGCTTGTTCAGACAGAAGATATAACTCTACCAATACTCCCTGCTCAAGAAACCTTTAGCAATTCCTGGAGAAATCTGACGCATGGCAACTTTTAATCAACTTCAACTACTCTTGATCGACTCGCAATCAAAACAGAGGAAAGATGGCCTAAAAAGAAGCAATTTACCACCGGCAAGTTTCATTGATCACCTGAATTTGATTGATTGGTCTAACTGGGCCTTAAAAGAGAAGTATGGCAAAAGCTTTTATGCCCGTACTTCTCTTGTGGGTCACAGGAGTGCACTTATTCGGTAATCCCTTAATTCATGGGCTTAAAGCTGGCAGGTAACAGCTGCAGCATCAGACCAATTCTGCAGATTGGAGGTGAGCATAAATTAGGGTTACCACCTAATCCTTTTAAAACCCAACACATATTAATTAGACAGGTTCTGTGGCTAATTTAGTGCAGATAAGGCACCAAGTGAGTTTAATTATCATCTCAGCCACAGAACCTGTGTAATGCATATGTGTTTGGTTTTAAAGGGGTGGCAACCCTAGTAAGAATATTTGTTTAGACACCCCAATCTCCTACTTTAAATTGACAGCTTTGATACAGGTTTTTAAAAAAAAGAAATCAAAATAAAAAACCGGCAGCAATTTCAACTAACGCAATCAGATTGTTTTGCCAGGTTCAATCAAGGCAATTTAGATCTCATTTCCTTTTGGTCAATTGAAAGCACTAATTTTCACGTTTTATTGTATGGTATTTTGGTTCAAGCTCAATTGAATATGGTTGAAAACGCTAGAAAACTGGCCAGCTTCAGGATTCCACAAAAAGCTAGTTGTGAATGACTGGTGTAGAATAAACATATAATTTCTGAGCTCAGCTGCAAGAGAGTGGCGTACATTTTTTAGCCATGAGCAAAACTCATAGAAGCAAATTACTGCAGTGCCCCTCTGAAGCATCTCACCCCAACTGGGTTTAACCTCTACAATTAAAGTGAATGTAAACCCGAATTTATTTTTTATTTTATTTTTTGCTGTTACAATGTAGAGTATAAGATTTCCTATCATCTGTGCCCAGTCTTGCCACAAAGAGTTAATCCAGCTCTGAGCAATCCTCTTTTCTTTTTTCAGTGAGATAAACGGACAAACAGGAGAAAACTTTTGACCGTTCTTCCCCCTTGCTGTGAATGACAGGTTATTTACATATCTCATGCACTAGCCTGAGACAGGCATTATTTTTTATTCCCACCCCCACTCCTTTTCTTGAAGTCATGTGGTTACTTTTCTGGATTTTGACTGGATGTTAGTGTCATAGCCAGGGGCAGACTGACAACTCATGAGGCCCCCGGGCAATAGCAGATTATGGGGCCCCGGGCAATAGGAGATTATGGAGCCCCCAGGCAATAGATTATGGGGCCACACAGTATACACACATACAGTATGCATACACAGTATACACACACAGTATACATACACACAGGATACACATACACACACTGAAAAGGTACTGGAGAGGCGAGGCAGCTATAATCTTGGGATTTTTAGACCAAAAGGATGTCGGTAAGGGACATTTCAGGGACAGATGTAAAAAAAAAAAAAAAATTTACATACTGTCCCTGGTTTTACTGAGGCTGGCAACCCTGATGGGACCCCTTAGTGGCATGGGGCCCTTGGGCAGTGGCCGAGTGCTCGAATGGTCAGTCCACCCCTGATCATAGCAGAATTTAGTGTAGGGCCTCGTACACACGATAGGTTAACCAGAGGACAGCGGTCTGATGGACCGTTTTCATCGGTCCAAACCGATCGTGTGTAGGCCCCATTTAACCATAGGTTAAAAAAAAGCCAACTTGCTTTAAATTTAACCTATGGATTCCTAACCGATGGGAAAAAAACAATCGTTAGTAGGCACAACCATCGGTTAAAAATCCACGCATGCTCAGAATCAAGTCGACGCATGCTTGGAAGCATTGAACTTTGTTTTTTCAGCACGTCGTTGTGTTTTACGTCACCGCATTCTGACACAATCGGTTTTTTAACCGATGGTGTGTAGGCACGACGGACCATCAGTCAGCTTCATCAGTTAACCTACGACAACGGTCCTTCAGACCGTTCTCATCGGATAGACTGATCATGTGTACAAGGCTTTAGGAATACACAGAAGAAAATGCATGTTGACAAGGGGAGTGTAGAGGTGGGCGGGGAGTCTACTGACGTCACGACTCCACCCACAGAATCTGCAGTTTTTCAGTTCTTATAACAGACAGAGGGGAGACATTTGACAGGTAATGATACATGCAGGAGGCATCTATATCCTTATAGATCAGCACTATGGCAGTAGTTTAGAAAGGATGAGAGTGGGTTTACATCCACTGTAAGCTCAATTGGGGGGTGGTGAATCAGAGGGGTGTGGCCAAAGGGTGAGGACTGTCTAGGAAGTCAAGTTGGTTAAATAAAATCCATAGTGTGATGTCATCAGTGTGTGACTTTGCTATCATGTTTGCTGCGCTATGCTGAATGAGGACAAGCTCCCTGAACCTGGTACCTGGCTCACTGTGAACCAAAGATACACATGAGAACCACTGATACTTAGATTTTTCTACTTCCAGGGTAATCTCGCATATGGAGCATCCTGGAGTCTCAAGGGATAATAAAAAACAAAAAAGAACCATAAATTCTTGCTCTGTGAAAAGTTGGACTTTGCATAGAGCGTTTTTCTTGTCTCTTGTTAATAGTAAAAAAGGGGTTAATAGATGTTTTACTTCTTCCTCCCACTCAAAAAGTAGCGTATGTAAAAGAAACTGTGGAATGATTATACGGGAAACTGTGACCCAGAAAAGTCACCTGCTCCAGAATAGAATAGCTAAGTAATATGCGGGTGTGTTCCAAATACCAGCCTTTTACAAAAGCCAGCTCGCTAGATAAAGAATGTCACTGCAGGAGTCAAATGAACGTGCCAAAGTAATACTAATGAAAAGATGCTTAGTGTAAGTGCTGCATTTTCACCTGGGATTTCACACATAGAAGAAGATGCTTGGCAAATATTGAATGCAACAGTTTTCTAGGTAGAGAAAAAGCGGTTGGTAATTGGTACAGAAGTGAAACATTCTCGAGTCAAGTATAATTGAAGAATCAAATTGATTGTAATATTATGTGCACACAGCTACCCTGGAACATTTGTCACAGGAGCTTGCTTGAAATGGGTTGCTCAAGCAGAATACTTCTTGCAGAGGGAGCTCCTTGAAAGACTTCACTGTGACTTTGCTTCCAACTTTTGTGTCTTTTTAGAAAAGGGAACATTTCATTGTAAAATTACCTACTGAATTCAATGGACTACAGAAAAAGGCATCACTAATAAAATGTTATTGTTTACCGGAAAAAGAAAATGCAATTCTAGGCCTATGAAGCACATCAGAAATGAAGCCCTAAAATGCTGGTAGGGTGACCATATTTCCAAACTACCATTCAGGGACACCCTCCCTTCCCAAAAATCAGCTTGTGCTGTAACGAATCACAGCACAGTGATTGGACACAAGAAACGGGGTTTGTGATTTCTCCAATCACAAGCAGGGGGCGGGGATTGTGCTCCTCCAGGCATTCCCGGCCAGGACAAGTACTGTCAGTAAGTAAAGCGGTGATGTTGCAGCCTTTTTTGGGGGCATCTGATTGGCCCAGGGGGTGGCTGTGTAAGTTTCATTCTGGGACACTGTATTGTCCTGGAATGAATGTGCCCGGGACAGACCTGCAAAATGCGGGACTGGCCCCGGCAATCTGGGACACGTGGTCACCCTAAGTGCTGGGCTTTCGTAATCTGGTGATCTAGGAACCCAAATCCATTTTGCTTATTGACATTTCCAAATATAACCACTACAGGCTTCTTGCTATCGCTCATATAGAGGAAACCTGACAAAGTTGGATGTCTATGTTAGAAGTTAAAGAGGTTGTAAACCCACTCTGCAGGCTTGTACCTACAGGTAAGCCTATAATAAGGCTTACCTGTAGGTACTTTGAATATCTCCTAAACCTTCACAGTTTAGGAGATATTCGCACTTTTATGGCAACTGGTGATGTCATTGGTGCATGCGATCTGAAGGGACGATGTACCCGTGCTGTCCCTTCAGAGCTCCGTGCAACGGTCCATGATTCCCATGCGCAGGAGTGACATCATCGCAGCACGGCCAGTCAGGCGGCCAGAGGACTTAAATCAGGGTGACTATGGAAGCCTACAGCATGGGCAGGAAGAGGGTAAAATTTAGTCCAGTCTCAGTAGAATCCCAGATGCACTAAACAAGTTTCTTTTAGTACCTAGACCTGGGATCTCCAAGCGAAGGCCCTCCAGCTGTTGTGAAACTACACATCCCATGAGGTATTGTCAAACTCTGACATTCACAGACACGACTAGGCATGATGGGAATTGTAGTTCCTGAACAACTGGAGGGCCATAGTTTGGAGACCCCTGACCTGGACTATGCACATTACAAAGCACAACCTACACTTACAATTAGAATTAAATTTGTTCAAGAATATTTTTTCATCCGGCTCCTTTGATTTTTCTTTTCACTGTGGTCAAAAACAGATTGGCGATTTAACTCCACTAACCATTAACCACTTAAGCCCCGGACCATATTGCTGCCTAAAGACCCAAGGGGTTTTTACAGTTCGGGACTGCGTCGCTTTAACAGACAATTGCGCGGTCGTACGACGTGGCTCCCAAACAAAATTGGCGTCCTTTTTTCCCCACAAATAGAGCTTTATTTTGGTGGTATTTGATCACCTCTGCGGTTTTTATTTTTTGCGCTATAAACAAAAATAGAGCGACAATTTTGAAAAAAATGCAATATTTTTTACTTTTTGCTGTAATAAATATCCCCCAAAAACATATATAAATTTTTTTTTTCCTCAGTTTAGGCCGATACGTATTCTTCTACCTATTTTTGGTAAAAAAAATCGCAATAATCGTTTATCGGTTGGTTTGCGCAAAATTTATAGCGTTTACAAAATATGGGATAGTTTTTTTGCATTTTTATTTTTTTTATTTTTTTTACTACTAATGGCGGCGATCAGCGATTTTTTCGTGACTGCGACATTATGGCGGACACTTCGGACAATTTTGACACATTTTTGGGACCATTGTCATTTTCACAGCAAAAAATGCATTTAAATTGCATTCTTTATTGTAAAAATGACAGTTGCAGTTTGGGAGTTAACCACAGGGGGCGCTGTAACATTTAGGGATCACCTAGTGTGTGTTTACTAGTGTATGGGGGTGTGGCTGTAGGAATGACATCATCGATCGGGTCTTCCCTATAAAGGGAATCACCCGATCGATGCGCCGCCACAGTAAAGCACGGGGAAGCCGTGTTTACACACGGCTCTCCCCGTTCTTCAGCTCCGGGGAGCGATCGCGACGTCGTCCCGGATCGCTCCCCGAGGGGACCCGACCGCCGCAAGTCGTGGGGGGGGGTCCCGATCGGACCCCCCACCCACGTCTAGGCAGGGACGTACAGGTACGCCAATGTGCCTGTACGTGCCATTCTGCCGACGTATATGTACATGCGGCGGTCGGGAAGGGGTTAAGGTGGAAGTAGACCCACCTCTCATTTTCAGCCAAGGAAGCTGCCATCTTGGCCTCTGTTTAATCTACAACTTCCATGGTGCTGCACATGTGATCAGTTAAGATACCAGCCATTGGATGGTTTGACAGTTTGGTTGAGAGCACAACCAATGGGAGTGTCACATTTCCTGCATGTGCCGAAAATGTAACTGTTGTATGGATGGGTTTACTTTCACTTTAATAAATCAAACTAACATTCCTTAAAACGAAAAAACTGATGATGAAATAAACTACAAATTTCAGCTTGGGCTGACTACCACCCAACATAGCTAAATTTAAGTAGTACTACCTATTAAGGACAGGGTGCTACAGGTACACTTGTCATACATAATTATTGCTGTGTCTTATGCCTGCCTAGGTTGAGGTTTGTTACATTTTTTTTAGAATCTACCAACTGTGCCAATGCCCCACCTCTTGCTCCTTAACCACTTGACCACTGGGCACTTAAACCCCCTTCCTAACCAGATCAATTTTCAGCTTTCGGTGCTCTCACAATTTGAATGACAATTACTCAGTCATACAACATTGTGCCCATCTGAATTTTTTGTCCTTTTTTTCCCACAAATAGAGCTTTCTTTTGGTGGTATTTGATCACCTCTGGGTTTTTTATTTTTTGCGCTATAAAAGAAAAAACACAAAAAATTCTGTAAAAAAAAAAAAAAAATCTTGTTTCTGTCATATTAGCAGGTATTGCATAGTATTGGGGGTATTGCAGAGTATGGGGGGGGGGGTTATTGCAGAGTATTGCTGGTATTGCAGAGTATTGCACAGGGAGGGATGGATGGCTGGATCTGTGACTGCAATTGTCACAGATCCAGCCACAGCAGCTGCTGCTGCCACCCGCTCTCCCCCCTCTCCTCTCACACTGTACCGATCGGTACAGAGAGGAGAGGGAGGAACTGGCGTCATCACATGACGCCGGTTTGTTTACAAGTGATCGCTCCGTCATTTGACGGAGCGATCACGTGGTAAACGGCCGCTATCAGCGGCAATTCATCGTGATCTGTGATGCGCCGGGTCTTCTAGACCCGGTGCTCACAGATGATTCCTGGGGCGCGCGAGAGGAGGATTCTGGGAGGACGTCCCAGGGACGTCCTCCCAGAATAACTCCACCGCGCTGTAGACGTGTTTTGTCTATGGCGCGGTGGTAAAGAGGTTAAAGCACAACCACCTCCCCTTCCTGAACTCTGTCTTACCTGAGTAGCTCTGCTACCTGCACGGGGGCTGATACAGTTAACAGTCCCATTCCCGGCTTGATTTTAATTTCCAACTGTTGTGTGGCAACACAATATAAATCAGATTTCAGGTAATTATATTAGCTGAACTGGAAACTGATTTACTGGCTTTAGCAGGAATAGAAAATTGAATGATGTTTCATACATTTGCACAAATTTCTTATCTGTAACTTATAACCAGCCATTAGACAGCAAGGCTGTGTACTGCATTGTGCCAATCATCTGTACAGAAAACAATACGTTTCTGATCCGTTAAAAAGACACCTAATTCATTTTGTTCCAAATTCATGACATTATTGAAGTCATTTATGTCAGAGATGATAGCATTGTGTAATCTGGAGGAGTGAGGGGAGATTTTCTCATTTGTTAAGATTAAAATACAAAGCTGCCTTATTGCAATGACATTCCCTTCCAATAAATGTACTCGGTGTAATGAATTGAAGACAAGTGTCATTTTCCTTTACTGTGTAACTAATCTATGTGGGTTGTCTGCTCTGTGATCACCAATACGTTTTCTTTCCCTTGGAGTCTGGCACGTACCTTGTTCACGATTTGTAATTCTGGCAGGCAGTGCAGCACATGGAATTTTCCACATCTACTCTTCTGTAAGTTATAGAATGTCTGGCAGTGGGCAATTTAATCTAGGGCTGCAACTAACGATTATTTTCATAATCGATTAGTTGACCGATTATTGTTTCGATTAATCGATTAAAGTGGAGGTTCACCCTAAATATACATTTTTAACATTAGATTGAGGCTAATTAAGGGGAGCAGAAACAGGTATTTTTTTTAAATCAATGCCGTACTTACCGTTTTCGAGATAGATGTTCTCCCGCCGCTTCCGGGTATGGGCTGCGGGACTGGGCATTCCTATTTGATTGACAGCCTTCCGATCGTCGCATACAGCGCATCACGAGTTTCCGAAAGTAGCCGAACGTCGGTGCGCAGGCGCCGTATAGAGCCGCACCGACGTTCGGCTTCTTTCGGCAACTGGTGACGCGCTGTATGCGACCGTCGGAAGACTGTCAATCAAATAGGAATGCCCAGTCCCGAAGATCATACCCGGATGCGGCGGGAGAACATCTATCTCGAAAACGGTAAGTACGGCATTGATTTAAAAAAAAAATACCCGTTTCTGCTCCCCTTAATTAGCCTCAATCTAATGTTAAAAAAATAAATTCGGGTGAACTCCCGCTTTAATCGGATAATGGCCTGAAAAAAAAAATTGCATTTTTAATTTTTTTTGGGCCAATTTGTTTTTGGCCAGGTTACAAAACACAAATTGCCGCAAAAACACATTACATGCTTTCCTGCAGCTTCTCCAATGAAGTATATTGAACCAAAAAAAAAACAAAAAAGGTTAAAAAGTCCTTGCTATTTCCAAATACGCAGCAGCTGAAAAAAAATCATGGATGTGAACATGTCCCATAGGAAAACATGTAAATGAACTGCAGTGTGTTTTTGCAAAAAGAACCAAAAAACAGAGGTGTGACCCCAGGCCTGAGATGTTTAGTAACATAATGGGGTTAAAAAAACAAAAATAAGTACAAAAAGAGCAAATAATCGCTACTGTAAGGGGTTCATTTTTTTACTGGGGGACAGTGAAAGTGATATTTACAGTAACAAATTGCTTTTTTAGGGCTAATTTTAGTTTTTTTTAACCCCATTATGTTACTGGCCGATTAATCGATTATGAAAATTGTAATCGATTAATTTAATTAACGATTAGTTGTTTCGGCGCTAATTTAATCATTTGCCCACAAAGCCAAGAACACAGGCCCTGTATGGCACAATACAAAACTGGGCCTCTACTACCATTGTCAATAGACAGATCTGCAGCATGCTGCATGTAAACAAGGTAGCAAAAACAAGCTAAGCCAAGGGTTCTTGTTGTTAAACATTTAACCCTAGCAAAGAAAGAGAGGGGAAGGGTCAGAGTGCTGAAATCTCTGCACTTCCTGTCTATTTCTCAGGTGGCAGACACAACCAGAAGTAAGGGAAAATGTTCTCAGAAGAGCTGTAGACCACATCGATACGATAACGGGTCTAGGACTCCCTCTATAGAAAACAAACAAAAACAAAACAAGACTTCGAACAAGACTCCAATGCCACGTACAGATGATCAGACATTCTGACAACAAAACTGTTGATTTTTTACGGATGTTGGCTCAAACTTGTCTTGCATACACACGGTCGCACAAATGTTGACGGAAATTCCGATCTCCAAAAACGCATAACGTACAACATGTACGACAGCACTATTAAAGGGAAGTTCAATACCAGTCGTGTTAGTAGAAGTTTGGTGAGAGGCGATTCGCACTTTTCAGCCTCATGCTTTTCAGTCCGTTACAGCGTGACAAATGTGCCATCTCCATTACAAACGTTAATTTTATCAGACCGAGCGCTTTCATCTTGTACTTGATTCAGAGCATGAATGGAATTTTGTGCGGCAAAATTGTCTGCACACGATCGGAATTTACGAGAACGGATTTTGTTGTCGGAAAATTTGAGAACCAGCTCTTAAATTTTTGATGTCGGAAATTCCAACAGCAAATGTCCGATGGAGCCTACACACGGTCGGAATTTCCGACATCAAGCTCCCATGGAATATTTGTTGTCGGAAATTTCGAGCGTGTGTACGCGGCATAAGGGGGAGATTTACTAAAATCTATGGTTACTATGCACAGCTTCACCAGATACTGTGTACATCAGTTTTAGTAAATCTTCCCCTAATTCTCACGTAAATGTATTTTTGGTTCTGTTTTTACATGTTACTTATGAAAGATTAGGTAACCAGATTGTGACCCCATTTATACTAGAATTTGAGCATTTTCAGGCAGTTTTAGCGCACTTTAGCTATAGTGATTTTGTTGTAGCCAATGGAGGGCTAAGTTATTAGGAGGAGGATAGGCCAAAAAACATAGCTATACATGCATTTCCTGCATTTATCAGGAGCTTCTTTTCAAGGTTATAACCACGTGCCTTTGGCCTAAAGAAGCTCATGTACTTTTTAGAGCTTAAAACAATAAACTTTAGGCAACAACCACTGAATATAATTGGAATCTTGATGTTAAGGCCTCATGCACACTGAACATTTTTTTAAGTTTTTACAGCAGCTGTTTTTGTCAGTAGACGTTTTTTTCTACAGTCATTAACCACTTAAGGACCGGACCAATATGCTGCTACCTGACCCAAGGGGTTTTTACAATTCGGCACTGCGTCGCTTTAACAGACAATTGCACGGTCGTGCAACGTGGCTCCCAAACAAGATTGGCGTCTATTTTTCCCCACAAATAGAGCTTTCTTTTGGTGGTATTTGATCACCTTTGCGGTTTCTATTTTTTGCGCTATAAACAAAAATAGAGCGACAATTTTGAAAAAAATTCAATATTTTTTACTTTTTGCTATAATAAATATCCCCCAAAAACATATATAAATTTTTTTTTCCCTCAGTTTAGGCCGATACGTATTCTTCAACCTATTTTTGGTTAAAAAAATCGCAATAAGTGTTTATCGGTTGGTTTGCGCAAAATTTATAGCGTTTACAAAATAGGGGATAGTTTTATTGCATTTTTATTAATTTTTTATTTTTTTACTACTAATGGCGGCGATCAGCGATTTTTTTTTTCGTGACTGCGACATTATGGCGGACACTTCGGACAATTTTGACACATTTTTGGGACCATTGTCATTTTCACAGCAAAAAATGCATTTAAATTGCATTCTTTATTGTGAAAATGACAGTTGCAGTTTGGGAGTTAACCACAGGGGGCGCTGTAGGATTTAGTGTTCACTTAGTGTGTGTTTACAACTGTAGGGGGGTGTGGCTGTAGGAATGACATCATCAATCGAGTCTCCCTATATAAGGGATCACTCGATCGATGCAGCGCCATAGAGAAGCACGGGGAAGCCGTGTTTACTTACGGCTCTCCCTGTTCTTCAGCTCCGGGGAGCGATCGCGCCGTCGTCCCGGATCGCTCCCCGAGGGAACCCGACCGCCGCGTGTAGCGCGGGGGGGGGTTCCCGATCGGACCCCCGACCCACGTCTAGGCAGGGACGTACAGGTACGCCAATGTGCCTGTACGTGCCATTCTGCCAACGTATATGTACATGCGGCAGTCGGGAAGTGGTTAAACTCTCCATCATGTTATCCTATGTGTCCCTGCACACATAGGCTGTTATCAGCAGTTTTGGGCAGTGGTGTTTTTTAACCCCCTTAGCGGTATTCCCGAGTCTGGCTCGGGGTGGGATTTCAGCATCAAAAGTGGTAACCCCGAGCCAGACTCTGGATTGCATTGCAGTGTCCACAGGCAGAGTTTACTTACCTTGTCCCTGTATCCTGCGATGTCTCCCTGCTGTGTGTGCGAGCTGTCTCCTCGCTCGATTCACACAGTGCCGAGTGCCGCCGAGCTCCGTTCCCTGCCACGTTACGACGCACAGGGGCGGAGATCGGCGCCAAATTCAAAAAAGTAAATATACAGTACACATACAGTATACTGTAATCTTACAGATTACAGTACTGTATGAAATAAATACACCCCCCCCCCCCCTTTGTCTCTAGTGGTCTTCCCAGTGTTCTACATGCACTTTTATATTATAAAAACTGTTCTTTCTGCCTGGAAACTGGAGATTGTCCATAGCAACCAAAAAGTGTCCCTTTATGTCAAAAGTGGTTTTAGACCAGCTAGAAAACAGCGATAATAAATTCGAATCACTTGCAGAATTGAGCGATAGCGATTTGTGAGGAAATTCGTCATCAAACAATAAAAGTAATGACAGCGACAATTCTGCAACTCAGCAAATTTCAGTGTTTTTGATTTGATTACATTATTGAATAATTTTTATTATAATTATATTATTATTTGGTATAATTATTTATTATATTATAATTTATGATTTTGTGTTTTAAACTTTGTCATACCCGGGATTTCTACTAGACTCTTGTTTGGTCAGATTTAAGTGAGTTATTCCTAAGAATTACAGGCCTACAATATAAAATGCCAAATTTCCATGCAAAATAATGGTACCGCTCTCAGCACCTAAAATCTGACATAATCATACCGCCAGGGAAGTTAAGCAGTAAAAAAAAAAAAAACTAGTGGGTTTTGAAAAACTGCGAGGAGCATACATACAGTCGGGATTACCGGCCAAAAGCTCTCCTCACAGTTTTCCCGTCAGGAAAACTGATCGTGTGTACGAGGCATTACAGTTGCTAATTTGAACATCAGTTTCATCTCCCTTCATGTAAAGATGGCCATACAGTTGCAGAATAACCACTTAATGACCGCCTCCTGCACATATACGTCGGCAGAATGGCACGGCTGGGCACAAGCACGTACAGGTATGTCCTCTTTAAGTGCCCAGCCATGGGTCGCGGGCGTGCGCCCGCGACCTGGTCCGAAGCTCCATGACCGCGGGAATCGCGGACCCAATTGCCCCTGGAGTCCCGCGATCGGTCCCCGGAGCTGAAGAACGGGGAGAGCTGTGTGTAAACATAGCTTCCCCGTTCTTCACTGTGGCGCCGTCATTGATCGTGTGTTCCCTTATATAGGGAATCACAATCAATGACATCACACCTACAGCCACACCCCTCTACAGTTAGAAACACAGATGAGGTCATACATAACCCCTTCAGTGCCCCCTTGTGGTTAACTCGAAAACTGCAATTGTAATTTTCACAGTAAACAATGCATTTTAAATGCATTTTTTGCTGTGAAAATGACAATGGTTCCAAAAATGTGTCAAAATTGGCCGAAGTGTCCGCCATAATGTCGTAGTCACGAAAAAAATCGATGATCGCCGCCATTAGTAGTAAAAAAAATAAAAAAAATAAAAATGCAATAAAACTATCCCCTATTTTGTAAACGCTGTAAATTTTGCGCAAACCAACCGCCAAACGCTTATTGTGATTTTTTTTTTACCAAAAATAGGTAGATGAATACGTATTGGCCTAAACTGAGGAAAAAAATGTTTTTTTATATATATTTATGGGGGATATTTATTATAGCAAAAAGTAAACAATATTGCATTTTTTTCAAAATTGTCGCTCTATTTTTGTTTATAGCGCAAAAAATAAAAACGGCAGAGGTGATCAAATACCACCAAAAGAAAGCTCTATTTGTGGGAAAAAAAGGATGGCAATTTTGTTTGGAAGCCACGTCGTTCGACCGCGCAATTGTCAGTTAAAGCCACGCAGTGCCGAATCGCAAAAACTGGCCGGGTCCTTTAGCTGCCTAAAGGTCCGGGTCTTAAGTGGTTAAAATATCACACGCATTTCATGTTGCACTTTCTTATTAGGTAGAAGACAATAGCAGTGGTCCTTCGTGGACCATGTACCTTTGCTGATGTATCTCTTGTATATGCAACAAACAATCACTCCATTCAGACAGATGTCAGAATAACCCAATTATTGGTACATTAAGTCTACAACTGCTAAACTACCCCGATAAAGTGTTTCCATTCTGTAGGAAAACGTCCATTTCCTAACGATTCTTGACAAGTATTGATCCCATTGTTTCCCTTGTTTGATAGGACAGTGTTAAATACAAGCAATTAGCTCATCTCCTGTTCTATACTTCTTTGTTTCACCAGTCCCAGCACAACAGGATGCATCCACTCAGCTGTGGTAAATTCAATTTGCAATTAAAATATTAGATTTCATAGCATTTCACCATATTCAAGATTTTACATTCATGGAGTGAACTCAATGAAGAGCCTGTTTTTTTTTATCTTGGTTGATTTTAATTAAATATCTTATCATAAAATGTTTGTGTGATCCCTATTAACCTGCAATGACCCGTCCAAAAAATAATGTCCTTGGCATTTTATTGTTGCAGTGATGTGTATTAGAAACGTAACCTCAAATTTAAAGTATACCCTTCCTATGATAAAAAGAGAGTTTTTCCCTCTGTAGACAAGTATCTCTGCCAGCAGCAACCTAATGACAGAATCTTCCTACTTGATCTTGATCTTAACCTCAGCTTTCTTACCCTGGATTGAGTAATGCAGCACTATGTTTATGTACTAGGTGACCAATTTCAAGTTACTTGCTTGTATAATAACTCACTTTAAGGCTTCATGTACACTTGAACTACTTTGACCGCCTGCCGTGGGAAACCACAAAATTGTACCACAAATTTACCGCAATTTTGCACGGTTTGCGGCCAGCAGTCAAAACGTTCCTATCCTGAATGTGATTCTTCCGTGTTCCGGAGAGGGAGGTTATGGGAGGTTGAACCTCCACTAAACGCAGAAGCTCCTAAACGATCCTAAAAGCCTATGGCCCAGATTCTCAAAGGCGTTACGACGGCGCAACACCATTTGCACCGTCGTAACTCCTCAACTGGCCCCGGGTATCTATGCGACTGATTCTTAGAATCAGTTACGCATAGATACCCATTAGATCTGACAGGCGTAAGGCTCTTACGCTGTCAGATCTAAAATGCAATTTTGTTTCCCGCCGCTAGGTGTCGCGGACGTCGTTTTCCCCATCGCTTATGTAAATTAGCAAATTACGGCGATTCCCGAACGTACGCGCGCTCGACGCAGAGAATTTACGTTGTTTCCGTAGCAATTCCGACGCGTAAAGTTGCCCCTGCTATTATGAGGGGCAGCCAATGTTAAGTATGGCCGTCGTTCCCGCGTCGAAATTTAAAAAAATTACGTCGTTTGCGTAAGACGTCCGTGAATGGCGCTGGACGCCATTTACGTTAATGTCTAAGCAAATGACGTCGGTGCGACGTCATTTAGCACAATGCACGTTGGGTAATTTACCCGACGGAGCATGCGCAGTACACTCGGCGCAGGAGCACGCCTAATTTAAATGGTGCCCGCCCCATTTGAATTGGGCGGGCGAGCGATTTTAACGATACACCGCCGCAAGTTTACAGGTAAGTGTTCTGAGAATCAGGCTGTAAACCTGTAAACCTGCGGCGGTGTAACGTAAATCACATACGTTACGCTGCCCAGGAGCAACGTAAATGTATGAGAATCTGGCCCTATGTGTACATGGAAACATAGATTTTTATGGAGTTGAGTTTAGGAGCTTTGGCCAAAAAAATTTCAAAAGCTCCTAAACTCAAGTTTAGGAGATGCTAGTGTACATGGATCCTAAACCCTTTCATTTATTGAATGAAATTGCATTAAACTGGTACTGTGGGCACAGGTTATTTTGTAGATCATGATGTTTAAAGGAATGACGTATAGTAGAACATTAACCTTGAAAAAGACGAGGCCAAATGGAAAGCAGTGCCCTCACTTTTGTTGGCCATATACAGAACACCTCGTATTCTGTGATTGGCTAACTGAATGAACGGCATTCTGCGAATAGCCTTGGGGAGGGAGGTGGAAAAGTGTCATTAGCAATGCAGTCAGTGAGGCCACCAGCATTCATATCTGGAGTGAGGCGGAAGTGCAACAGGAGCTGTACTATATAGCAGAATGAAAAGTGATGATTTTAAATTACCGTGAAGCAATATGGTCATTTATTATAACTTAAAAAAGGGAACTCATTTATTCATCATAATTTACTAAAAGCTCTGTGCATGGTGTTGCACTTTAGAGTGTATCCAAAGCCACAACCTCTTTTGTTTTTCAATGTTTTTATTGCAGTTTTATAAGTATACAGATATAACACATCATATCTGGTATTGCAACAAAACAAATATACAATCACATATTAAAAACAAAAACAAAGATGTGTTCTTTTTTTTTAATTTCCTCGGTTATATCATAAAGTCGTTATATTCGGATACAACTCGGGCTAACAATGTAGTATTAAATCTATCTATGGTCTTAAGGACCAATTTAGTAATAACATGTTTAGTTCTGAAGTGAGAAAGAATAATCAAATAAATAAATAAACAAGAATAAATGAAAAGGAATAGTAAAAGAAAAAAAAAAGTGTGTGTGGGGGGGATTCTCTCCTATCTAAAAGAAGAGTTTACAGGATAAGAACAAAATGTTAATTAGTTGAAAGATACCAGAACCTTTTTTGATTTTTTGATTAGAGGGGAAATCTTTCAATTGGGACACTTGGTGCAAGAGAGGATTTCTTTAAAGCGGAAGTAAACCCATCGATGTAACACTTAAAAAAACTGTTAACATTCCCGGCATGCCGGGAATGCTAACTGCACATTGGTTGTGCTCTCAACCAAACTGTCAAACCATCCAATGGCTGGTGTCATAACTGATCACATGTGCAGCTTCATGGCAGTTGAAGATTGAACAAAGGCCAAGATGGCAGCTTCCTTGGCTGAAAAAGATAGGAGGGTTTACAACCGCTTTAAGGCGGGGGTTTACCCTCAAAAAACTAGTATATAACATTAGATTCAGTATACCTCAAACATGTACAGTATGCGTTTTTTTTGGGGGGGGTGTACATACGGAATTATCGGTCTTTTCCTCCCGGCTTCCGGGTACTCACTCCCGCGGGACTGGGCGTTCCTGTGCAGTGCCGCAATGTCATCTGGGACTTCGCTCATATGATTGACGTGCCTGAGAAAAAATCCCACCGGCGGATAAGGCGCGTCATGACTTTCCGAAAATAGCCGAACTGCGAGTCGGGTCTATACGGCGCCTGCGCAGTCAGCGCTACACGGCTCCTGGTCGGTGCGCAGGCGCCGTATAGAGCCGACTCGCAGTTCGGCTATATTCGGAAAGTCATGACGCGCCCTTTCCGCCGGTGGGAATTTTTCTCATTCACGTCAATCATATGGGCGAAGTCCCAGATGACATTGCGGCACTGCACAGGAACGCCCAGTCCCGCGGGAGTGAGTACCCGGAAGACGGGAGGAAAAGACTGATTAATTCCGTATGTACACCCCCCCAAAAAAAAAAAACGCATACTGTACATGTTTGAGGTATACTGAATCTAATGTTATATACTTGTTTTTTGGGTGAACCCCCGCTTTAAGTTTGGAAAGTTTCTTGTTTCCTATTGTGCCTATGGGAAGGAAAGTAAAGGGAGATCTCAATAGAACACAGATGGCAGAAAGAAGTTTTAATTAATCTGAAACGAAAGAAAAAAATGTTTGTAGGTATATTTCATTGTGACATAATCACACTCCGTACAACAGCACCACCTGTCAAGTACCCTGGGTTTTCTTTGTGTCCTCAAACCTGTCTCTTTGTAGCGTCTGCAGTTGCTTTGGGTCGTGAATCAAAAAAATAAATATAAATAAATTATAAAAAACAGGCCATCTATTTGGTCTTAGTAAAGGCTCTCCAGTAGGGTGATGTAAGAGGACCAGACTTTGGCCCCCTGTGTTGCTACATTCCTGAAATTTCTATCCCAGCTAAGAGAATCTCTATTGCATTGTCTCTTCTTCGGATATAAATATGTCTAACTACAAAGAAACTAATTATGGTAACATCTCATAGTGCTATTTTAGTTAACCGCCATCTAAAATATTTTTTTATTACAAATACAATGGGGAAAAGTTAGAATCTTTGTAAGTTCTATTTGTTGTTGGGTCTCCACTTCCTGTTCCAAAGACAGGGTGATCAGAAGTGACTGATAGGCATAAACAAAATAGCAAAGACGTTTTTTGATAGAAAGTAGGACAGGGGCGTCAAACTCAATTTCATCTCGGGCCACATCAACATTATGGTTAACCTCAAAGGGCCAGTTGTATCCGTAAGACTAGATGTCAGAGCACTCCACCCCCTTACATCAGATGTCAAGAGCCACCCTCCCATCATCACAAGTCAAGAGTCCCCCACCCTTCCTTAAATCACAGTGCACCCCCCCCCCCCTTACCATATGCTGCTGTCGAGAAGAAACTGGGGTAGAGCTGGGAAGCAGAAAGTACAGAGGTTGGAGGAGGACCAGAGGAGGGCTGAAGTTGGCTTAATGCTGAGGTCAAGGGAGGTGGAAAGGAGGGGCGCTGTGGCTGCACAGAGAGGCGCAGTATCTGAAGGAGCAGTTCTGTCTTTCTTTCTGCTGCCGACTGTTGAGTAAGGGAAGGGGTGAGGGCAAAAACAAGCCTCTTCGAGGCTGAATGAAGAAGTGCAGGATCTGGTGGAGGAGTTCTGTCCTCTTCTCTGCTGCTGACTGCTGAGACAATATGAGGGCAACAATGAGGGGGTTGCCAAAGCTGCAGAAGAGGTGTGAGCAGTGGCGGCCCGTAATGCAGGGCTCACGGATGCCACTCCCCCATCCATGCTCCCGGCCCCCTAATCTACTTGCCGGGCGCTAGTGGCATGGATTCCAATTGTTTTTTTTTTCTTGAAGCACATGATTAGAGCCAGAGGCTCTACTAGGCCTAGGCTTCAAAAAAGGATGGGCTTCAAAAAATGTGGCCTTGTGTTTAACACATGTGGGTTAGAACTTATGTTACTTGATAGGGACTTGAGGGCCATTGCCTAATCATGTAGCACAAGGGTTGTAGATATTTCAGAACTTCCTGGACCCCATAGAATCCCTAGAGTTATTCTGTTTCTTTTTTTTTGCTTCTCACTTTTTGTTTACTCAGTAGACCTGCCTAGGCCCATAGACCTGTATTGTGCCTTCTTTATACATATATTTTTAATTTGTTGTAGCTTCTACATTACACTTTGGAATTTGCAAAATAAAATGGATTTTCTGTTATCGCTGGGTTTAAAAATGTGAATGCATAAAGAGTAATCAGTTTCTTTTTCAGTCATCTGGAAATCTTATATCACAATTATGGGGATAAAACTTTCCCTAATTCAGGAGATCCAGAGCTACCTTGGTCGACACCGCTGCTCTGTAGGAGATGAATGCTTAACCCCTTTTTTACCGAGTCATTGTAAAATGACGTCGGCGGGAACCATCCCTTCCTCCGGGTGGACATCATATGACGTCCTGGGTTTCCCGGGCGGCTAGGGGACGCGCGTGCGCCCTCCGTATCGCTCGGGGCCCAGTGAGCGATGTCCGCCGGGCACCTGCGATTGCCCGCAATCATGGCAGGACCATGGATCTGTGTGTGTAAACACACAGATCCATGTCCTGTCAGAGTTGAGGAGACCAATGTGTGTTCCCAGTACAAGGGAACACAGATCGGTCTCCTCCCCTTGTGAGTCCCCTCCCCCAACAGTTAGAATCACTCCCTAGGGAACATATTTAACCCCTTGATCGCCCCCTAGTGTTAACTCCTTCCCTGTCAGTCACATTTACCCAGTAATCAGTGCAGTTTTATAGCACTATACGCTGTATAAATGTGAATGGTCCCAAAAACTTGTCAAAAGTGTCCGATCTGTCCATCGCAATGTCACGGTCACAATAAAAATCGCCGCCATTACTAGTAAAAGAAAAAAATGCCATAAATCTATCCCTTATTTTGTAGATGCTATAACTTTTGCGCAAACCAATCAATAAACGCTTATTGCGATTTTATTTTTACCAAGAATACGTATTGGTCTAAACTGAGAAATATTTATTAAATCAATAAGTAAAAAATATATATTTTTTTTTTTAATTGTCGCTCTTCTTTTGTTTATAGTGCAAAAAATAAAAACCGCAGAGGTGATCAAATACCACAAAACGAAAGCACTATTCATTTGGGTACAGTGCAATTGTCATTTAAAGTGCGACAGCGCTTAAAACTAAAAATTGGTCTGGGCAGGAAGGGGGGGGGGGGAAATGCCCTGTATGGAAGCGGTTAATGAGAGGTGATTGGCAGACCAATAAAAGCATAGAAAGGGGGCATGTCAGCCAGGTGACAGAGTGGGATGGGAGCCAGAGAGGACAGAGAAGAAGCAGACAGCATTAATAAATGACAAGTTATCGCTCATCGCAGAGGGGGTGGAAACATACAGAGTGCTAATTAAGCTTCTCAAAGGCAACTCCCAATAATTGGGCTTCAAGTAGGGGAGGTACTCACAGGAATTAATAGTAGCCAGAACAATATAAAGAAAGATAAGTATCTAAATATAAACCAATAGGTGTGCAGTTAAAGCTGAACTCTGGGGAAACCATAAATCCTCCTTTATAGTGGGGCTGTCCCCATACTACAAGGATTAAATGCTCATTTAAATCTAGGGTTCCAGGGGGACCCCCCCATCAGAATACACAGATCAGCTCATGCAACCATTGGAACGCTGATGGAATGCTGTTTTTTCAGCATGATTGTCCCACAGAAGCCAGTCGTCCTGCTGAACCGACTGACTTACTTTCGGTCCGTGTATACCCTGCTTAGGACAGATTTGGCACATTTCCCCATGTAAAAACGTATTTCATGATTTTAAAGCATCCATAGCTGAAAAATGTGTTTTGCTTTTAATATCTGCATTTTAATATAAACTACAGAAAATTGATAGCAACCAATATTGAGCTAATGATGTGTCAGGTTATTGCAGGGCTGTACAACAGAGCGAACATCGTTCCACCTAGCAGATCCACTGCAGAAATAATCACAAGCAAAACTAATGTGCTTAACAGTTTCCATTTAGAAACCGGATCTAATGAAGACCAGTTATTCGTTTTTCGGATCCCGTGAGGAACATTGCTGTTGCTGACAGCTTGGCAGTTTTCATCTTTCATTACCCAGCTTCACAGAACAGTTTTATAACATCAGTAAAATGGGCAGTGAATCACTAGCTAATTGAATGTTCTCATATCATCTTTTGGCGGATGTGGCATTCAACATACACGCGCCTGCATACGCACAGAGCACACATCCTCTGCAGTGAGAGGCGTTTTTGAGATGAGATTTTAAAAGGATGTGAATATCAAAACGTATCTACAGCAATCCATCGTTGTACTGTATATGATGTGCACACACATTGTAAAGCTTTGGGGTTACAACAACCTAGAAGGGAATTTTTAAAACAATGGGTGGCGGTAGGGAGTATCTGGATGCATTCAAGCTTAATATTGGTTGCAGTCAGAGAATTGCATATAAGGACCTAGATATTGTTGGTTAATGTTCAAAAAGTACATGTCTGTGTATTGTAATTACAACCTTTTGTGAATGCATAGTCCAATCTGAATGGGCTCTTGCATACTACTTCTTTTTTTTTTTCGCTCAGACTTAACGATCGTGGCGACTTTCTCATGGAAGATGGCACCCATCGTCCCCGTAAAATTTTAGCATCATATGCGGAAGAATAATACTTTTAAATGCGTTTTTGGTATGCTTATCCCATTTAAAAAAAAATTTTTGTTTATCAAAAGAATATGGACTTAAGAAGAGAGGGTAAAAAAAATTAAGCCGGCGTGGTTGGAAATCAGCACAAACTATGCAGAACTACATATAGAAGCAAGTCCCAGCAGCCAGAAAGCAGCAGCACATTATGGAATTACCCAAGCTTTTCTATGAAACTTCTAGTCTCCCAAGTAAGGCCTGCAGCCATGAGTACCTTTGTGTCCTCACTGAAGTAGCCGTTGAATAGTCTGACATTTTTCAGCCGAAACAGTGCCGGTGTCTGGATTTATTCTTGTACAGAAACGCATGTGCTACCGGTACCTGTATTGACGTTGGCGGCGGCACTGAGCGCAGGCGTCTGTGTATGTTCTCAGGACCACTAGCAGGGAGGGAGGGGTGATGACTTCAGCGCGCACCTAAGCAGCCGCCGCCGGGTGTACCAAGATGACCGACCGCTCCGGAGCTAGGCCGAACCCGCGGCCTTTCCTGAGGCCGCGGCAGCGCTCCGCAGATCGCGTTGTGTGCCGATCCGAACAGGTCGACCCGTTCGGTTCACGGATCGGTCACGATCCGTTGCACCCCTAGTTATAACCCCTGTCAGATTTTTTTTTTTCAGCATCTGTGTCCCATTGCGGATTTTCCTTCTCTTCCTATCCCATAGCCAAACAGGAAGTGATAGGCAATCCCGTCAAATTAAGGGAATTCCTTGGGGACCTCCAGGTCACCAGAACCAGTGTCCCCAGTTCTCCTTCATTACTTTTCTGGGGACAGCCCAACATGTTTGAATTTCTTTTACTTTTAATGATAATGGTAAACAGGACAAATAGAGAGGTTAACTCTCCTTAACTTTTATTTACATCTACGTTTTATGGAGCTTTAGGAGGATAGCTTGCTATACTCCGGGTCTCTGACAGGAGAGATGCTGCCTTCTCACACACAGCATCTGTGTCCACCCCACCCTTCTACTGTTCATTCACAGAAGGCTTTGTATTTTGTGAATGGATTCAAATGATACAAAAGTGCTCTGTGAATGGGAAGCAGGAAGGGAGCTACAGGCACAACAGCTGCATCAATCTCTACAGGTGAAAGAACTGGGAACAGAAGGTCCAGTGTCAGAATTTTGTAAATGTAGCAATAGCTATCCTCCCAGAGCTCCATAAAACTGTCACTTTTAGGGCATACCCACATGTGTATTACATTTAGAATACAGAATGTACTGAAGATAATACAATATTATTATTATTTTTATGTATTATTATTATTTTTAGAAGCCCTATTGGGGCTGCATGTAGAAGAATAAATCTCTCCATTTTCCTCCTGCAGCTGCTGAATGCCTGCATCTCCTCTCCCTCTTGCAGGCATTCAGCATCTGCAGGAGGAAAATGGAAAGACTGAATCCTCTATATGCAGCTGCCCCTGACACTCCTCATATGCAGGTTTAATGGGGGCCACATGGCCCCCCTGCAGCATAGGGCTGGGTCACAATTGCGACCCCTGTAGGTACGCCCCTGACCACATCTAAGAATTGGTAAGCTGCAATATAATAAATGATTGTTTTCGGGTTTAATACCGCTTCAATAACTGTTATGTTACAAAAGAGAGCTGCCATGATACAAGACAGCTGTCAACTTACATAAGAGTACCACATTACTGGAAATTATGTCAGTAAGAGGTGCCTGTTACAGAACACCGGCAAGTTAGAAACTACTGCCTAGTTACTAGGAACTGACTACAAGAGACTAATGCCCCGTACACACGCTCGGGATTTCCGTCAGGAAAAAGTCAGTCGGGGGAAAAGAGAGCCAGTTCTCTTTTTTTTGCCAGCGGTTTTTGTCAGTTTTCCCATCGGAAAAACTGCGAGGGAGCATACACATGGCCGGGATTCCCGGCCAAAAGCTCTCATCGCAGTTTTCCAGTTGTAAATCCCGGCCCTGTGTACGAGGAATGAGAGCCTTGCATGCTGTGTGCATTAAGTAAAAACCAAGTGCAGTGGTTCTGTACTACTACCAGACCTGTGAGCTGATTTTTGTTCTACAAGATACATGCTCTACATAGCAAATAACCTACAAGTGCCTCACCTGCTGCAGAACCATATTACATTTCCCTGTATTATAAAATACAATAAAATATAGACCCCCTCATGAGAAACGGTCAGAATGTTTAATAGTGGCCTGATGTTTCCCCTATTTTCTTCTCAATCATTGCTAATTACAGGCGTCTACATAATCTTTAAATCAAATATTACATAACATTATCTGAATGACCTACTAGAACTATTAAGAAACATAAAAATACTAACACCGATACAGAAAGGAGATAGCTCGCTCATACAAATACACAAGTATGTTGCACAAGTTGAATGTTAGAACCTTTTTGGGTTTTTTAGCAAACTGAAGGAAAAAAATAATTTATGTGGTACTACTTGACAGGAAGTCAACTGTGTGTTTAAAAATATTTGGCATGCACTCAGGAATTTTCTTTTAGCTGGGATGAAGAAATAGCCATTAGTTTGTGCAAGGGGGGTTTCATGGGATTGCCAAAATAACTGCAATTATATCAGAAAGTGTGTTCCCATACACTGTAAAGCCTCGTACACCCAACCGGATTTTCCACAGACAAAAGCGTAGGACTTTTGTTCGAAGGGCGTTGGCCGTGAACTTGTATTGCATACAAACGGCAAAGATTTGTCGACCAACAAACACAAAACTATGTGTTTTTTCAGCTCTTTAGCGCCACCCTTTGGGCAACTTCTGCTAATGTGTTAAGGTGGGCATTGCTTCTGAGCATGCGTGTTTGTACTTTGGAGTTTTGTCTGATGGACGATCAGAAAATCTGCCAACACACATTTGTTTGCGGACAATTTTAAAGCATGCTATCCCACATTTGTCTGCGGAAAACAACAATTGTCCGATAGAGCATACCAAGAGTCGGATTTTCCGACAACAGCCTGTCATCACACAATTCCCGTTGGATAATCCAATCGAGGCATTAACCACCACTGATCATCACTAACCACCCCCATACCATTGCCATATGACACCTGTACTTGCATCTATTATAATGTTGATAGATGCAAGCTATGACCGTGTTGAGGGAATAGAGCTGGCTTCAAGAGAAGTTTGGTGCTTTCTTGGAGCAGCAGTGGACTCATTCCATAAGACAAGGAAATTCAGTTTTGTGACTAGTTTAATTAAAAAAAAGGGGCTTGAGGCCCCGTACACACGACCAAACATGTATGCTGAAACTGGTCTGCGGGCCAGTTTCAGCATACATGTTTGGTCGTGTGTAGGCGCGAGCGGGCCGAATTCCAGCAAACATTTGCCCGCCGGGCCTTTTCCCAGCGGGCAAATATTCCTGGACGTGTTTTAAAACCGTCCGCTGGAATCCTGCCCGCTCGGACATGTACGGTCGTCAGTACAGACCTACCGTACATGTCCGAGCGCCCGCCGTCCCTCGCATGCGTCGAATGACTTTGACGCATGCGTGGAAGCCTTTAAATGGCAGGCCCGCCCACGTCTCCGCGTCATCGCCGCGGCGACGACGTGGACACGCCCTGCGTATTGTTTACGCGCGGGCTTCTGTACGATGGTTAGTACATCCATCGTACAGAAGCCCTCTGGCAGGCATGTACGGTGAAAACGGACCGCTTTCATCGTACATGTTTGCTCGTGTGTACCGGGCCTTAGACAACACCTTACTCATTACTACTATACCGACCTCCACTGATTAGACCCCCCCCCCCTGCATAGCCATTCACTGGAAAGATCAGTGTGATGCTATTTCTCCTCCCCCAGCTCTCTAAGACCCTTATGCAACTGAAAACAGAAGGAAGGTGATCACCTATTAAAAAAAGGGAGTGGGGGGTTACTTGTAATGTAATGGCTGTGCTGTTATCAATCCGTCCAGCCTAGCCAATCAACAGCCAGGCTGGGAACCGAAGAGGATCACAAGGACGCGCGCGGGACTTTCGAGGGGTGAGGTAAGTAAAACGGGGGTTCGGGGGGGGGGCGTTACCGTCGGATGTTTTTTCACCCCTAATGCATAGGATGCATTTCAGTAAAAAAACATTTACCTTTACAACCCCTTTAAACTAAGAACAATATTTTAATACTGCACAGCGATTATTAATGCACTGGGGCCCCTAGCCTATTTTTGTAAAAGAAGGCAAACTCATTTTATTATCCTTTATATTAATTCATATTTAGTGGCCCCAGGCTTACAAGACTCATACTGTACAGGAAGAGTACCACTATCATACACGTTTTTTTCACACTGTTTTTGGCTTCATTGTCCATCATTGTTTCAGGAGGTGTCATCTTTTTCCCTGCTGGCTGTCTAGCCTCTATCTAATCTTTCACTGTCTTTCCATCACTATCTGGATAAATATTACATGACAGCAGCATGCCGTGATTGAATGTCCCTTGTCATTCTCACCAGTGATGAACACATGGTACTTCTCCACCGTCACCAGTTACCATAGAGTTACCATGCGTCTTGCAGTGGAATTCAACCCACACAAACATGAGTCAGTCATTTCATGACCCAGGCCTGGCACCCTGTCCTTTAACCCCATTACGTTTTTGTATACTACACGTGTATCTAGACATCCCACGTTTTGTGATTCATTTCTTAATTGCTGAACGTTTTCTCAGCTTTAGCTATTAAAAAAAATAAATAAAATCTATTTCTTCTTTGTTCATTAATGTTATACCACCAGACTGTATGAAGGGTGCCAGTACCCTGAAGCATGGAGGTGTACTGGAGCTCAGTGTACACAAGGCCCTCTGTTTGTTATACAAAGCTAAATAGCCCTTTATGTACCGATGTGCCATCTCATATATAATTTGGTATTGCACCAAACATAGTTAAAGCTGTATTAAACCCCTAAACAAAATGTAATATATTGCAGCCTACCGGTCCTTAAATGTGGTGACTACATTTGTTTTATTTTTAGGCTTTTTTCCTTTATTGTCAACTGTTGATCCAGCCAGTGACACATTTCCTGTTGTAGTGTGTCTACACTATGGTTGGAGAAGCAATAAAGACACATTTGGATAGCAGCAATGGGTAGGGTAGTGTTAGATGCACTAGTTTAGTTCTGCTTTACAGTGAGGGGAAAAAGGTATTTGATCCCCTGCTGATTTTGTACGTTTGCCCACTGACAAATAAACGACTTACGCAAAAAAAATTCAAATTTTAAATTTCGACACGGGAATGACGGCCATACTTTAACATGGCAAGTTTATCTATACGCCGCAAAATAGCAGCTTGAACTATACGCCAGAAAAAGCTGACTAGAGACGACGTAAGAGAATGCGACGGCCGCGCGTACGTTCGTGGATCGTCGGAAAAAGCTAATTTGCATACCCGACGCGGAAAACGACGCTAACTCCACCCAGCGGGCGCCGAAGTATTGCACCTACGATCCGAAGGCGTAAGAAGCCGTACGCCTGTCGGATCGAACCCAGAAGCCGTTGTATCTTGGTTTGAGGATTCAAACTAAAGATACAACGCGGGTAATTTGAAAGTAAGCCGGTGTATCAGTAGATTAAATATAATTAAATATAATTAAATAAAGCTGTAGTTCTTGTTGGCTATAGGTAGAATGTATAATATTTATATGGTGTTCAGCCTTTGAAGAAAGATGCATGTTTTAAATATGAGCCTACAGCTGTCACACTGACAAGTACTTTAGCTTATGTAAAAATATCTCCCAATATTTTGATGGGTTCCATAACACACTCTTCCATACAACCAACTGTCCACTTTTTTCCTCTAAGCTCTGGGTAATACAGAAGGCATGCATGTCTTAAATGTCTATTTTTAAGCTTTTTCTCAATTAAGAAATATAGAGAATACTGTAAAAGAGCCAATTCATGAAAGTTCATGTTATGGGCTAATACTAATATCATTTTTTTTTCTTCTAGAATCCTATTCGATTGCTGGCAGTGATGGCAGCATTTCAGCTTCCGTGGCTTCCATTCAACCTCAGCCTTCCACTAGCTCCGCACCTAGTTCGCCTGGATCCAGAAGGTCTGTCAGTACTCTGAAGAAATGGCTGACAAATCCAGTGAGAAAATTAAGCAGTGGCAGCCGCCTTGATCAGAGGCAAAAGAAGATTGAAAGTCGCCCAAAACGAGGCTTACCTGGCCGAAGAAGGAGTGCGGATGATGGCGGCAGGGGGAGCTTTGACCTTGGAGTGTTGCGGAACATGGAGGACTTCACCCGGCCAGAAGATAAGAGTTTGGTTAGAACATTTCTGTTTTTTAATCTTAAGAAAATCAAGCATTACCTATTTGTTTTGTGTTATACAATATAACTATATGTTGAAATACCACTAAACCTTTTTTTTAAGTTGAGTGGAGAAACGTTAGAATCTTTTTTAGAATCTTACTTCTGTCAGTTTAATCCTTCAAGAGATTCACCTCTTTGTCCTGGTGACAATTGTCATCAAAACTAGACTTGAGGAGGACACCTGTTTTAGTCGTAAATTTGAGAGATGGGATTGACCCTTTGGGTAGAGATACTCAATTTGTCTTGTGTTTTATGGACATGATGTAAGGCACAATAAAGAACTAACACAAGTTCTAACCCATTTACCATTAACCATTCACAATCAATTACTAAACTAAACTAAAACTGTTAAAGTATAACTAAAGTATAACTAAAGACAAAACTTTTCTTGGTTTTGAATAGAGTGGGGAGGAATTGCCATTGCCTCCATTAGGGAGATTCACCCTTGTTTGCAGTGTTTATCATTATCATTGAAAGTGAAAGTAAAAGAAAATCCCAAATTTAGGGTTTTCCCCAGAAAAGTAATAGAGTAGGTAAATAGTTCTGGTGTCCCGGGGGTCCCCAAGGAATTCTCTTAATTTACAGGAATTTCTACTCACTTCCTGCAATCTCTGCGATGGGACACACATCGAAAAATTTGACAAGGGTTATAACTCTCCCTTGCTCTAAAAACGAGAGAAGAAAAAGCTCCTCAAAGTGTAAAATTGTAAAAAAATGTTTATTGAATTTCCTTGGAAGGTTAACATACTTAAAACACGGAAATGGTACAAAACTCAGAAAAAAAACGTCAATGCCTATGGTGTAGTGGAAGCAAAAGCCTGCTCGGTATCAGAATGTGTTCCACCCACACTAGAATTTTCTCACCGTGCGTTCCATCTTGATGCGTTTCGTCATCACGTGACGTCTTTAGAGCTTCTCCTAGTGTAACTGGAATGCATGCTGATACCAAGCAGGCTTTCACTTCTACTACACAGTACGGATGAAGTTTTTTTCTGAGTTTTGTACCAGTTTTAGTTTTTATGTATGTTAACCTTCCAAAGAGGTTCAATAAACTATTTTTTATTTTACGCTATGAGTAGCTTTTTTTCTCATTTAATTCATTAAGCTCTGCCACTGGAACGATCGGATACCAAGGAAAGGATACCGGAGAGCAGCAGGAGGACTCACCTGTGTGACAGGGACCACTTAAGCATTTTTGACTCCTGTTTGTTGTATGACAATGGGGTCAATACTATCTGGTGAGTGGAATTGTTTACTTTATTTCACACAAGGGAATTTGGGGACATCCCTTGCGATAAGCCTGCAAACTTAACAACTTTTTATCCCCACAGATTGGTTGTTGTTTAATTTTCACTGGGACTGAGCATCTTATATATTTTTTTTTATTTTATGTTTTTAGTTGGAGATGAATGTATAATTTTTTTAAATTATGTATGTCACGTTATAAACATTTATATAGGCAAGTGCTGTTTACACACTAAGGCCCAGATTCACGCTCAGCGGCGTATCTTTGTTCAGGGGGAAGCGCATCTCATATGCGCTACGCCGACGTAAGATAGAAAGGCAAGGCCAGTATTCACAAAGCACTTGCTCCCTAAGTTATGGCGGCGTATCGTAAATGGGCCGGCGTAAGCCCGCCTAAGTCAAAGTAGGCAGGTAGTGCTGTATTAAAATGAAGCGTGACCCCATGTAAATGAAAGGCCGAACGAACGGCGCATGCGCGCGCATGCTCAGAATCACGTCACATATACGCCCTAAGATACGATGGCTCAATGCCTTCGACGTGAACGTAACCTACGCCCAGCCCCATTCACGTACGACTTACGCAAATGACGTAAAATCCAACTGTTGTTCACTGGTCCATACCCTAACATGACTTACCCCTGCTTTATGAGGCTTAACTTTACGCCGGATGTACGCCTTACGTAAACGGTGTAGATTACAGCGACGGGCGCAAGTGCGTTCGTGAATCGGCGTACCTAGGTCATTTACATATTCGACGCGTAAATATGCGCCCAAGATACGACGGCGTAGTAGACTTACGTTGGTCGTATTAAGCCAAAATTCAGCCGTATCTTGTTTGCTGAATAAGGCGCATAAATACGACGGCGCATCCTTGGACTTACGCGGCGTAACAATCGATATGTTGGCGTAGGTTGTTTCTAAATCCGGGCATAAGTATAGTTCTTCTTTAACTGTGGCCCCACTAAGGATTGAAGAAGTTCCCTGGTCTAATTAGAGATCTCCAGGAAAATTTTCACCCCTAAATAAAATCCTAGAGCAATTTCAGGGAAAAAGCAAGGTTTTCACTGTGTAAAAATGTCAACATCTAGCATTTCTGTTTGGTTTCTCTTCTATTTGTGCATGACATTGCTGGCATTTCCAATCTGCCATCCCTTGCATCTTTAAATGACAATGCACTGTTCTTGTCCCATTGTGTGTATAGTAGGAATATGTTCTGCAGCCCTAATAGAAATGTGACAGGAATGCTCAGGATGTCATTAATTAGATCCCTCCTTTTTGTTCTCTATCCCCGGTAAACTGCGCCAACAATGTCATGGATGGATTAGTCAAGACCATTAATACATGATTTTGGCAAATTTCAGATAGCACAAAATATTTTTAAAATATAGGTACTGCAGGGTCGTGCAAATGTGCGCTGATTTCTGAATTTAGAGTTCCTTAAATACAAGATATTCTTTTAAAATAAGGCAGTTTAGCCACGTTTACATGCCGCGTTTAGCTGCGTTTGTATTTTTTTGTTAAAATTAAAAACGTCTGTAAATGAAACCGCGTTTAGCGCTTGAAATGCCTCTAAACACAGCTTCTGAACACATTTTTGGGGTTCCAGAAAAAGTCTCTAAGCTCAACTGCTCAGAAACGACTAACGACCCTGTGTACATGTACTGATAACATAGAGGAGAGTTCAGGAGCAGTTGAAAAAAAAAATGCCCAACTGCTCCCAAACATCCATTTGCCAGCAGCAGTGTACATGAGTCCTAAGCTGTTAGAATGACTGACCTTTCTTCATTCCTTGCAGTAGAAGAGGTAATATGCAGTCCACTATTTAACACCGTAAAAATTTGCCTGTGATCACACCCCTTTCTACTATATCATAGGTCCGTGTACTCAGATCTGACTATCTGAGCTTTTTTTCTGGGTTCAGATCTGCTCACTGATGACAACATATAATCATCATATCATGTACTGGTAGGAGAATGCCAAACTCCAAATTTTCAGCCACATGATTTTCAGCTAACATTAGCATTTGATTTCAGAGAATTTTCACTCACTCTATGATCAAAGTATTCATGCATGGTTTACTTTATAATGACAGAACACAGGCATTGACTATAAAAAGGGAGTACCTTTCTATAAAGACAGTGCCTTTTCTGACACAGCTGAAATGTTAGGCACTTTATACAGTGCCGGTAGCTATTTATACATGGCTATTTTCATATTGCAGATACAAATGTGAACGTTTTCTGTCTGGTCGCAGAAATCGAAGATTTAAGCCTCGTAAACATGATCGGAAATCTGATGGAATCTAATCCGATGGATTTTTTCGTTGGATATCCGATGAAGCTGACTTTCATCAGTCTTGCCTACACAGTCAAAAATCCGACTGTGCCAAAACGCGGTGACGTAAAACACTACGGCGTGCTGAGAAAAATAAAGTGCAATGCTTCCGAGCATGCGTCGACTTGATTCTGAGCGTGGATTTTTGACCGATGGACTTCCACACAGACGATCGTTTTTTTCTATCGTTTTTTTATCCATAGGAAAAATTTAAAACATGTTCTATTTTTTTTAACCGATGGAAAACAAACCGATGGGGCCCACACATGATCGGTTTGCCCGATGAAAACAGTCCATCGGTCTGTTTTCATCGGACAAACCGATCGTGTGTACAGGGCTTTAGGGTTAGCCATCCTCTGAATATATGAGATGTATTTGAGATGTAAAGAGATGTGTAAATTAATGATGCTATATAAGTTCCTCAAATAGATAAAATAAAATGTACCGTATTTATCGGCGTATAACACGCACCTTCATTTTAAGAGGAAAGTTTCGGGAAAAAACCAAAATGTTTAAATAAAGAACTTTGAAGCAACATAGGGAAAATAGAGGTTGTCACCATGTCAGATGAGACAGTGTAGTGGCCACATCCCAGGAATATAGAACAAAGAACTGTTCCCCCTTGGGTGGGACTTTAAAAGCCACAAACGCTGGAGTACGTATAGAAAGAATAATTTATTACATAGAAAATGTCAATTGACAAAAGATCAAATATTAAAAGTATAAACCATCCATTGTGGCAGGGTTTGACAAATTTGCTTGGAATCTAGGAGCCAGCTAAAAAAGTTAGAAGCCAGAAAACGCGCCCCGTCCCGACGAGCTTGCGCGCAGAAGCGAACACATACGTGAGCAGCCCCCGCTTATGTAAACGGTGTTCAAACCACACATGTGAGGTATCACCGTGATTGGTAGAGCGAGAGCAATAGTTCTAGCCCTAGACCTCCTCTGTAACTCAAAACATGCAACCTGTAGATTTTTTTAAACGTCGCCTATGAAGATTTTAAAGGGTAAAAGTTTGTCGGCGTTCCACGAGCGGACGCAATTTTGAAGCGTGACATGTTGGGTATGAATTTACTTGGCGTAACATTATTTTTCATAATATTAAAAAAAATGGGGATAACTTTACTGTTGTCTTATTTTTTAATTAAAAAAAGTGTAATTTTTTCCCAAAAAAGTGCGCTTGTAAGACCGCTGCGCAAATACGGCATCACAGAAAGTATTGCAACGATCGCCAATTTATTCTCTAGGGTGTTAGGATAAAAAATATATATAATGTTTGGGGGTTCTAATTAGAGGGAAGAAGATGGCAGTGAAAATAGTGAAAAATTACATTAGAATTGCTGTTTAACTTGTAATGCTTGACTTGTAATACCAACGGCCACCACCAGATGGCGCCAGCTTACACATCTGGTGGTAATAACTTGTAATACCAACGGCTCACCACCAGATGGCACCAGCTCACAAAAAAAAAAAAAATTTTGCCCCCCTTCCAAGCCAAGTCGCCAGGACCCTATTTCTAGTCGCCATGGTGACCTGGCGCCCGGGATTTGTCGAGCCCTGCATTGTGGTATGCATATGAAAAACAAAGCAAACAAAAACTGTACAACAAAACATAGATCACTGCAATGACACTGTAACTCTCCAATGAGTGGTGTTCCCATAGAAGATAACGTGCAGACAATTCGCACCACAATGCCTAGAAAACGCACACGTTTTTTGGGCAATGCGCAGTGCGAATGCATCGCACATATGTGAACCAGCCTCATTAAAATCAATGTATTTTAAAATGTTATGTGAATTGGATGCAGTGTAAGCAACCAATTTGCATATGTGTGAACGGGGCCTCAAAAAAAGAAAGGAAATGCCCTGTACACATGATCGGAATTTCCGATGGGATAAAATCCGATGGAATTTTCCGTTGGAATTCCATTCAAGCTGTCTTTCATACACACAGAAACATAAAACACTACGACGAGCCGAGAAAAATTAAATTCAATGCTTCCGAGCATGCGTCGACTTGATTCTGAGCATGCATGTTTTTTTCCCTGTTGGAGTTCCACACAGACCATTGGAATTTCTGATAGGATTTTATTCCATCGAAAAAAAATAAAACATGTTCTATTTCTAAACTCCGACGGAAAAAATTCAGATGGGGCCCACACACGGTCGGAATATCCGATAAAAAAATTCCGTCTGACTTTTTTCATCGGAAATTCCGATCGTGTGTACAAGGCATTAGAGTTGGTAAGCTGCAATATGATAAATGTTTGATTTTGGGTTTAATACCCCTTTAATATATCTCATAGTGTTGCGCACACAGTATAGACAGTATACAGCATATATGGCTTTTAGCAGCCAGATAATAATACAAATCCATCACTCCTCCAGTGTATAGTTCATTTTCTTTTTTTTTTTTTTACAGCTACATTTGGTTACTGGCATATGTATCTCATTGCGTTAGCTCTGGCACTTCTGTATTGTTTAAAAACAATTCAAGTGGAATTTCTCTAGAAGCATCGTGCTGTTATTTTTCCACAAAAAGGGAGGGGGGGCTTTTTAGAGCTGGACTCCAAACAAACTGCTAAATACACAGATGAAATACATACAAGGAAGAGAATTAACTTGCCAAACGATTTGTATTTCTGTCCATCCGAACCTGAGATTTACACAGTTTTGCCACACAGCTGAGCCCTTGCTGTCAGGGGAGGGGACCTGATTTCTCTCTGCTGCAGTTAAAGTGATTGTAAAACCCATAACTTTGTTTTAAATAACAAACATGTTATACTTACCTGCTCTGTGTAATGGTTGTGCACAGAACCCCGATCCTCCTCTTCTCAGATCCCCCACCAGTGCTCCTGACTCCCCCCTTCTGCTGAGCGCTATGGGGGCACTTGTGCATGCTTGCTCCTGACACACAGAGCTCAGCTTAAGCCTGCCCCCCACACCATAACCACTGGCTGTGATTGGCAGCAGTGGGAGCCAATGGGGGGAAGAGCCGAGAGAGCTGCTGCTCTCCGGTACAGCACTGGACCGAGATGGGGCTTAGGTAAAAAAAAAAGGAGTGGGGCAGAGAGATGCATACAGAGTTTTTTTTTACCTTAATACAGAGATTGCATTAAGGTTAAAGCGGAGTTCCACCAAAACTTCCGCTTTAAGCACTCCTCACCCCCTTACATGCCACATTTGGCATGTAATTTTTTTTGGGCGGGGGAGTGGGGGCTTCGGTAGGAGTGGGACTTCCTGTGCCACTACCTACTTCCACCTACGGGCTGCCTAGGCGACTCCTCCTCTCGCCTTAGCCGGCCCCTCCCTCTAGGCAATCTCCTGGGACATGTGACAGGTCCCAGAAGATCGCCTGTTCACTCCTAGAGCGCAGCACGACTCGCGCATGCCCAGTGCGTGCCCGGGCGTGAAGCCGAAAGCTGTCATGGGCGGGTGCCCACAGTGTGAACGGAGGCACTGGGGGAGAGGGGGGGAGAGGAGCGACGCCCTGGGCGGCCGTATTGCTGGACTGTGGTACAGGTAAGTGTCTGTTTGTTAAAAGTCAGCAGCTACACTTTTTGTAGCTGCTGACTTTTAAATAAATATAAAAAGGCTGGAACTCCACTTAAAAAAAAACCCCTTCTTCCTTTCGAACCACTTTAAACCAGCGCCTCCATTCAGAAAACATCTTATTTCTTTCAAAGGTGTTTCTGTGATTGGACAATGGGAGATTATGACACACATGTGCGCCTTGCCCAACCTTATTTGGGTTTTTTCCCCTGGAATTCAGACTTAAAGCGCTTGTTAACCCCCAAAAAATATATACAGACCCTGGTCCCTTAAAGCAGATTACACAGCACAGTGCTTGTGCTGTGTAATTTGCCCCCTCAAAACTGCAAAAAAAAACTCCCTAAACTTGCCACTTCCTGTATGCCCTCTGTGCACTGACCATGAAAATCATGGCTTCTGAGCCATGACCACCATGGTCAGAGTGCGTCCCTCTTTCATATGCTGCCCTGCTCTTAGCTCTCCTCTCTCCCCCCTCACCCCCTCATTCCAACCTGTCAGCTCCCTCCCTGTCAGTCTCTGGCCCGGCCTGGTCCTGACGCTATTCTTGTAAAAGAAAAACCTAAAATTGTCACTGCCAGCCCCTCTATTAGATGTAGGTTGTTTTAAAAAACAAGTGTTCTAAATACTGAATTTCAGCTGTCTTCAGGCCGGTCACATAACTAGCAGCCGCTTTATAGCTCTGATGGACGGATTCTGTGGAGGAGACGAGCGGTCCCGTGATCTCCCTGGCTGACGTCAGAGGGAGATCATGGCTCCTCCCACAGAATCAATCTATTGGAGCTGTAAAACGTCCACAAGTCATGTGACTGACCTGAAGATTGCTGAAATTCGGTATTTAGAACACTCCTTTTTCAAAACAACTTACATTGTGTGCTATGCCAGCCTCTAATAGATGGGCTGGCATAGTCTTATATAAATGCCTTAAAGTGGAGTTCCACCTGTAGCGCCTGATTACTTTCAAGTACCAGTGCTACTGAAATTTAGAGGGTGATCAGAGTGCTAATGATTCTGATCCAAATTACAATGTTTAAATAGGGACTCTGTTTCAGCTTGGCTGTGCTGCGGGCTCATTCTGTTGTACCTGGGGTGCTATTTCACCCCAGGGCGACAGGTGTCAGCAGCAGGGTCGAGATTTGGGTGTTCTTTTCCAGCAACCAATCAGGAGGGAGTGTCCTCGCTGGGCATGCTGGGAGAGGGTACTTATGGGACATACGCCATTGAGTCTGGGTCTTCTTCCAGTGTGGCACCCACCTTTAGGGTGGCCACATCATGGCGCCCTGGCGTTATGGCTTACCTGGCCATGGCATGCTTGCCACGCAGTGTTCCTGGTTCCGGGACCATGTTGAAGGCGGGGGCCAAGTGATCGACTGGGTCCCCACTTTTGGAGATCACAAGCGGTATAGCAGTTCGGTGGGGAGTCTGTCTAAGGAGCGCCATTGAGAGGCTGGCGGTCCAAAAGGATTTCGACAAACCACCGGGGATCAAGGTAGCCGGACACTTAAGGATTGAACACCTGTCAGTCGGTACCTGGGCGACGTTAAGAAGGAGATCCAGGCATAATTCCTTAATGAGGGTTGCCTCTGTATCTACAGCCAGAGAGGGCCTGTGGCAGAGGTGTCTCCCTGAAGTTCATTCTAAGGAGGGTCTGTGGCAGAGACTTTTCCTCAAGTTCAAGTCCATTCTAAGGAGGGTCTTTGGCAGAGACTTTGTCCTAACAAGAGTTCGAGTGATACTCCGGCTGCCAGGTCAGTATAAGAGGACTGTCCAGGTACGCTAAGCCCACTCAGTCAGGAGTGGTGCGGAAAGTGTTACATATAGGAGCAGGACTGTTCCCAATACTACGCCTGAATCTACTGTTCTCCTTCTTCTTCCAAACTCTATCCTTTCATCACCAGTTCAATGTTTTTACCCGGCTGGGTAATAAAGAGCACAGAAAAGACACTTGTTGTGGACATTCCTTTACTATAGCTATATGCACTATTCACCTCTAGGAATTCGGAAGACCCACAAGGTAAATGTGCCACCCAAAACAATCCAGCAGCTCCTCCAGGGGTAGTGCTACACATCGACATTTTGGAACCCTCCCCCCTCTGGTGTCACATTTGGCACCTTTCAGGGGGAGGGGGAAGCAGATACCTGTCTAATACAGGTATTTGCTCCCACTTCCTGGCATAGATCACCTCCGTGATCTACGCCACTTCCGGTGCCTACTCTATGCCCCCGCTGTCTTCTGGGAGACACACAGCTTTCAGAACACAGCGGGAACCAGTGAAGACACACAGCGCGATTTGCACATGCGCAGTAGGGAACCGGGAAGTGACGCCGCAACGCTTAATTTCCTGATTCCCTCACGAAGGATGGTGGAGTGGGCAGCCAATCACTCGGCTCTCGGCTGCCGATATCACGGCACCATGGACAGGTAAGTGTCCATTTATTGAAAGTTTGTAGCTGCTGGCTTTTAACCTTTTTTCTTTAAGTGGGACCCCTGCTTTAACAAACAATTTAAAAATGCACAAATCAAGAAGAAAAATGGGGGCTACATTAGATGTATGCCAATAAATACTAAGAACAATTTTCGCATCCTTTGCCAAGATAGATTAGGGATTTGCCCATATATAGGCAGATTATGTCGTGTTGGAATGGCTGGACAATACATGCAGGTGTTGATTTTGGAATTGGAATGTACCTGATTGAAAGACAACCCGTGTTGTCAGTGCTGCATGGTTGGATGTACACCAGTTTTCAAAAACACTTGTTAAATGAAGCTACATAAAAAGTGAATGAGATGGTTCCTACCCTTTAGATCTCAGAATAAGCTGTATGCGACGTGAATGTAACACAGAGTACTAATCCTTCAGTGTAATGATTCACAGCTTGTGGAAGACTGAGTTCCCTACAGCTTCCACAATCCATTATTCATGTGCCGAGAAAGCCTCTCCTGTCATTCTCCCTGACTACGGAGACCTTCCTAATATTACCATGCTATAGTTATTTATTCCATATTTTTCCACTTCTCTTTTTCTGTTCATAAATAGCATACATGTGGTTATTGAGAGCAAATATTTTCCACATTTCATGTTGGTTTATGAGATCCCTGCTCTCCACATCAGATTGGCTGCTAAGCCCAGAAGCCCTTAGCTGTCAGGTCTTCTCATGTCTCACTCTGTTACCAAATACTCAATCACTGTTGTCTGACTGGAGGATTTCGCTCAGAGGCTCTGACGAGAAGCTGATACCCTTATACATTTAGCTAAAATGACAGACAGTGATTTAGTGCGTCTCTTTAAAAAAAAAAAAAATCATGAATCTATGAAATGTAATTACAGAGAGAAATAGGAACTTAATTATATTAACTGAATTGTTAAGGATTATTGCTTATTTAAATATGAATATATTGTACAGGGTATTGAAAAATGTTAAGATAATGAAGGATAATAAAATGTAAATTGCATTATACAAAGGAGTATTAATTCAAATTAATGTATGTTCAATTTTGGGTAGGTGTTAGTCTGTTCAGTCACGGTCAAATTCTAATGAGTTGGATACTTGTGAGGAGTTTTATACCTCGTACACACCATTGGTTTTCCAGTCTGGAAAACTGCCATGTTTTCTTTTGGCCAGGAAAACCAGCTGTGTGTATGCTTCATAGCAGTTTTCCCGACAGGAAAACTGCGGTGAAAAAAATGAGAACTTGTCTTATTTTTTCCCGAAGCGAATCGCTGTTTTTTTTTCTCTCGCAGTTTTGCTATGGGGAAACACTGTGAGGGAGCATACACACAGCCAGTTTTCCCTACCAAAGCTCTCCCAGCCGTGTGTACAGGGGAAAAGTGACCGAGCCGGTTCTCGGTTTTCCCGGCGGTCTTTTAAACGCCGGGAAAATCAATGGTATGTACGAGGCATTACACTGTATGTAAACCCTAACAATGAACTTCCCCTATATTCTGTTAAATATAATGTGGGGGTACACTCAAATGTCCAGCCAGTGAAGTACATTTCAGGGCCTTTTGCCCACTTTTATTAAAAAGTGAAGTTCAAAACTCACACACAGGGTTACCCTTGAAGGGCCAGCAGATTTTTTTTGGTCATGACCCTTTGATAGAAGGCAGCCAAACGTTTGTCGGACTGGCTGCCGTACACATGGCCAAATGTCGGCCGTTTTTTATTGAACTAGGCTTTAGTCATTCATCTTTGTGACACTCAGGCTCCTGCCTAATTACACCCAGTCTCCTAGAGAAGGACCAGGTCTGATCAGATAACTCTCCCATTGTCTGTTTCCACATGCTTCACCTGTAGCAGCTTGTTTCCAGGGCCCTGAACCATAGGCAGCACCTTAAAGCGGAGGTTCACCCTAAAAACTGAACTTTCTATCTATCATTTCTGCAGCCTTAATAAATGCCTGTAGCGTTGTAATTTTTTTTCAAGATCTGTACCCTTACCTGTATTCAGCCTCACTTCCGGGTCTTCTTCCCTGCGGGGAGTGGGCGTGTCGCTCCTTTTCCACGACTCGAAGCGTAATGGGCGCAAGGTCTCCTGGGAGTGACGTTTCAACACTCACAGGAGACCATCCGAAATAGCTAGGCGTGTATTCTCACACTAGCTCGAGTGTCACGTGACGCGGGAAGCGGGTCACATGACTCGTAAAGCGCGTCATGTGACGAGGAATCCAGGAAGTGTTTGCTTGTGGGCTTCACAATGCCCACAAGCAAGATGGAAAAGCACAGGACTGTTTTTTATAAGTTATCCTTTTGGACGAAAACAGAACTGACGAATGTACGAGCGGCTAGCAAGTGAGCAGTACCTTACTTGCTATAGTAAAAAGCATTGCAGATTTTTTAAAAAAAAGCAGAACCCACGGAACCTCCGCTTTAACTAAAAAGGCTGTGCACACCTAAACAATCAGGATGCTGGTGTCCAATAAAATGTGGACACAGGGTTAGAGGCTTCATCCTTTCCTAGACTCTACAAAGCTTCTGGATTTCAGAACCCAATCTAGGAGTTACTGCAAAACAAAATTCTCCACTCAGAACAGACTTTCTGGGGCCCCTCAACTTGTGGAAGTGAGAATCTTGCTGAGATCTAACCCTTCTGAAAACAAGACATGGCACAGCAAAAGTGTTTTGTTATATCTGTTTGATAAGTGCAAAAAAAAAAGAAATCCAGTAAGGTCATAAGTTCCTCTGTTCTCTACAAGGTTATCTAAAACAGTGTTATGGGCCCTACCCAATTCACCTCTGTGAACTAAAGAAAATCTCCCCCTATCTTATGGAGATGAAGAAAGGGGTTCTGTAGTTCTAATTCACATTCTGTCCTAGAGTGACAATACTAGTTCTCTGTAGATACAGAGCAGTCAGTGGAATGGCCTGTAGCAACGAGGTAGATGTTGTTGGCATTCCTTCCACTAGCAGTCTGTCTCCCAGAGCAACGGGAGCAGATTTGGGCTGCAGAGGTTCCCATCCTGTACAGGGTTAAGTGCTTTGCCGGGACCAACTCTGCTACTGTGGAATGGTAGTGGAAAATACTGGACAGATAGATGTGGACAGAGTTCAGTATGTCCCTCCCAAAAGCAGATTACAAAGAAGGTGTACACTGTCGGGAGGAACCAAGAGGTAACTACAGAACAGTACCAGGGCAAGTGTACATGATGTACATTCATCTCTAACAGTAGAGGCCTGCCTTAAAGGGGAGTTCCAGCCAATTTGTATGTTTATTAAAAGTCAGCAGCTACAAAAAGTGTAGCTGCTGGCTTTTAATAAACAGACACTTACCTGCTCCAGCGTTCCAGCGACGTGCCGGCCGGGGCTTTGCTCCTCTCCCCCCCTCCCCGGCCGGTGTCTTCATTGTCACTGTGGGCACCCGGCCATGACAGCTTTTGGCTTCACGACCGGGCACCCACTGCGCATGCGCGAGCGGCGCGCGCGGCGCGGCCCGGCGCTGCGCCGTGTAATTGGCCAGGAGATCGCCTAGGACCTGTGACGTGTCCTAGGCGATCGCCTACAGCAGCCCCTTCCTGTAGGCGATTAAGCTTAATCGCCTACAGGAAGTAGGAAGTGGGACAGGAAGTCCCACTCTTCCTGAAGCCCCCATTTCCCCCCCCCCCCAAAAAAAATTACATGCCAAATGTGGCATGTAAAGGGGGTGAGGAGTGGGATAAGCGGAAGTTCCAAATTTGGGTGGAACTCCTCTTTAAGGTCGAGTATCCCCCTTGACATCCTCAGCCTTGTCTCAGGGCATCGATGAAGATGGTGTGGATGCAGGAATCCTCCTTGCTGTGTCATATTCTAAAACCAGGGCTTCCCCGCCTCCCCACCAACAGAATACACAGATTGACCTGAAATTTTCCAGCAATCCCATTCATGATTGATGATTAATAGATTGACTTCTCACGAATGGGAGCAGCCATAAATGGATCAAACTTTTGAACCAAAATGTGGCCAGCTTTCTAAAGTAACCCTAAACAGAACTAGTGTTTTTTTAATACAGAAATTGTCAGCTAAAATGTGTGCATGCATGCACAGTTCGAAAACTGTGAACCTTGCGTCTTTCTCAATAGGTCTCCCAGCTAGTGTGCAGGCATAGAAGCAGGACCTGGATACTTTAATGACCTCTTGGTTTCAGCTCTGCTGGCTGCTCAGCCCAGTGGTCATAGGCTTTCCACCTCTCCCTCGTCGTATGTAATTATGCTCCTACATTTGTATAATGGGCAGAGGTGAGCATCCACTGTACAGAACATTGGCCTGTCCTGTGCTCTTCCTTCTCATTTAACAAGACGGCTGCATTTTTAAAGAATGTAACAAGTTCTGGAGATAGAACCATCCTATTACACATCCAATTTCTGGCAAAGAATGAAAGTGTTTCCTACAGAGAACTTCCTGTTATTACATCAGTTCCAGCAGATGATAGCACCCTTTCATCACCTCCCGTGTACAATTTTTACTATGCATTAAAAATGAAGATACAGAACTTTAGTTCTACTTTAGGCTAGCCGATAATTTACCAATTTCAATGTGTTGGTACTGAGCGTTGCAGAATGTGTTTGGGTAATAGAAGAAGCAGGGGCGGACTGACCATTCGTGCACTCGGCACTGCCCGAGGGCCCCATCAGAATTGCCAGCCTCAGTAAAACCAGGGACAGTATGTAAAAATCTGTGTTTTTAAAAAAATCTTAAGATTATAGCTGCCCTGCTTCTCTAGTACCTTTTTAGTGTGTGTATGTGTATTCTGTGTGTATGTATACTATGGCCCGGATTCACGTACAGCCGCGTATCTTTGAGCCGGCGTAACGTATCCTATTTACGTTATGCCTCCGCAACTTATACGGGCAAGTGCAGTATTCTCAAAGCACTTTCTCCGTAAGTTGCAACGGCGTAGCGTAAATAGGCCGGCGTAAGCCCGCCTAATTCAAATGTGGAACAGGGGGGCGTGTTTTATGTTAATCACTCGTGACCCGACGTGAACGTAAATTACGTCCAGCCCCATTCACGGACGACTTACGCAAACAACGTAAAATTTTCAAATTTAGTTGCGGGAACGACGGCCATACTTACGCCGCATGTAAGCATCATATAGCAGGGGTAACTTTACGGCGGGAAAAGCCTAACGTAAACGGCGTATCTGTACTGTGTTGGCCAGGCGTACATTCGTGAATTCTAGCTTATTTAGTTATTTCTAAGCGTAAATCAACGTACACGTCCTAGCGGCCAGCGTAAATATGCAGTTAAGATCCGACGGCGTAAGAGACTTATGCCGGTCGGATCTAACACAAATCTATGCGTAACTGATTCTAAGAATCAGGCGCATAGATACGACGGCACAACTCGGAGATACGCCGTCGTATTTCCTATGTGAATCTGGGCCTTTGTGTGTATATTGTGTGTCTGTGTGTGTATACTGTGTATGTATACTGTTTGTGTGTGTATACTGTGTGGCCCCATAATCTATTGCCTGTGGGCCCCATTATCTCCTATTGCCCAGGGGCCCCATAATCTCCTATTGCCCGGGGGCCCCATAATCTCCTATTGCCCGGGGGTCCCATGAGTTGTCAGTCCGCCCCTGGGAAGAAGGCATGTCATGCATTGGAGTTATATACATTTTGAGACGTTGGCATGCTTGAAGTAATGTTTTTCTACAAGGAAAGCAGCATATCCTTTTACACGTTTGTGTTAACTAGTTTCCCTAGAAAAAAACTTCACCTCACAGCAGAAATGTGCAAAGGTGTTGCAGTAGATGTGAATTGGGTATAAAAAAAATTCCCACCACAAGCAAACTAGATTTGTATAGGAAACCTTTCTAACTAAGATGAAGCACCCTTTCCTAATAGATTTCACACATCCTATCTGCAGTGAGGTAGAAAAATTGCTTTGGCTCAAGCTATGGCTATGTGATATCAGAGTGTACTCGATGAGTAAGAGAGAACGATTGTGGTTTACGCTACAACACAACCTCTTGTATGTTCATCCCTTCCTCTTTGTACCATTTGCTGCTAAATGCTGTTGGGAAGGCGCTAGCTAAAGCAAGGATCACATAATCGGATTATTGTCAGATAACAGCCGCATTTACAGCAGGGAGTACAGTTCTACAAGCAGTCAACATGTCAGGAAATCCTTGTGGCGTGTCAGAAAAAGCAGACTTTCATTCTAGCAAGACATAAGAAGAATAAGTATATAACAAGCTTTTTCTTATATTTAAATCCTTCCACAACAGTGATGATTGTTCTGATGCAACCGTTTATGACCATTTCTGAACATTGGAGATAATAATTGATTTTTACGCCTTCGCAGGGCAATTTAACTTTGAATGTCTTGGGAACAACTGCAGTTTATCATTGTCATCTCTTTAAATAAGGCAGATAGCCCTGGAATGATTGCTTCCAGAAACTAGGGATTGACAGTGGGATTTTTTACCTGATCAATGTTGTGTTATTTTTAAGATAAGACACATTATAGCGGTGCCTGGTCAGTGTCCTTCAATAGGTATGCAGATTAGCAGTGTGTAAGTGGATCATTATAGTGGGATCATTTGAATAAGGCCTCGTACACACGATAGGTTAACCAGAGAACAACGGTCTGATGGACCGTTTTCATCGGTCAAAACCGATCGTGTGTGGGCCCCATAGGTTATTTAACCATCGGTTAAAAAAAAGCCAACTTGCTTTAAATTTAACCGATGGATTCCTAACCGATAGGTCAAAAACGATCGTTAGTAGGCACGACCATCGGTTAAAAATCCACGCATGCTCAGAATCAAGTCGACGCATGCTTGGAAGCATTGAACTTCATTTTTTCAGCACGTTGTTGTGTTTTACGTCACCGTGTTGTGACACGATCGGTTATTTAACTGAGGGTGTGTGGGCTCAACGGATCATCAGTCAGCTTCATCGGTTAACCGATGACAACGGTCCTTCAGACCGTTCTCATCGGATGGAGTGATCGTGTGTACAAGGCTTTAGATGACAAACTTTGGGAATCCAAAAGCAGATTATATAGTGGCTGATTGTGTGTGGCTGACAACAGCTTATTTGTGGATCACCAACAATGCAAGGATAGGCTTTTAATTTTCTGCCCACAGCCAATTGTTTTCCCTTTCAGACCAGCTACTAGAACAGGCATTGGATCACCTGCTTCTAGAATACTGTAATTTTTTACAGGTATTTATAAAGCGCCAACAAATTACACAGTGCTTTACATATTGTACATTCTCGCAGTGGCGTCACTAGGGTTGGTGTCACCTGGTGCGGTAAAATATGGTGTCACCCCCCCCAATAACATTTTTCAAATATTTTTTACCCTACTGTTTGCTCTCTGTTCTCCTTTCTTGCTGGTTTACGTCAGATTTTGTAGAGAAAGACACATTAATTGCACAGCTGTGTCTTGGGCTTTTTAAGTCTGACCTGAGATGGTTCAGAGCCCCACCCCACAGACAGGAAGTCTGTTCCTGGGAATCAGGTGGATTCCCAATCCCTCTGAGAGGAGTCAGAGATGCTGCATGGGGATAGCTAGAGCATGCATATCTGCAGGAGGCAGATGTCATTTGATGATTGAGCAGCAAGATGCTGACAGGAGTAAGCTAGGTGTGTGCTTAACTCTAGGAAACTGTTTGTTCTGAGGAACAAGTATGAAAGCCAGGAGGCTAAACTGTTGAGTTGGCAAGATACAGGAATGGTGGATCCCCCTGCAAGGGCTGCTAATGTATTTGTGAACTTTTGTGCTTTTAAATAAAAGTGGGCTACCAGGCCCTTAAAAACTCACTTCTGGACTGGCGTACTCACTGGAAAACGCATCTATCGCTGGAGTCTAATAACCCCAATCTTACAATATATATATACTGTATATACACACAATATGAATAGGAATATACAGTATATATTCACTATATATATATATATATATATATATATATATATATATATATATAACTGTATTTTACATTTTGTAAAACAGTTTATCTTGACTACAGACGGTTAGCAAGAAAAAAGGATTATCTCCTGCCATTAAGATGGTTCATGACCCTAAAAACAGCTTTTCAGGCTCTGTTAGTTCAGACTACCTAATCTATATTGCCCTGCAGATGAACTGGCCCATCATACCTCTGAAGCCTCTTATGACTCATTTCTTTTTTTTTACCAAGTCTGTTTTTTACATAGCAACATCCCTGCTGGCTACCTAAATTGTGAAAATGCGAGACGGGATAATTCTCCTTAAATAAGGAAGTGGTTATCAGAAGAGAAAAGTGTTTCAGTGAAGGACTGCATAAGAACCTTTAACCACTTCCATACCAGGTACTTACGCAGCTTCCCGCCCAAGCCAATTTTCAGCTTTCAGCACTGTCGCACTTTGAATGGCAATTGCGCGGTCATGCTACACTGTACCCAAACAAAATTGGCGTCCTTTTTTCCCCACAAATAGAGCTTTCTTTTGGTGGTATTTGATCACCTCTGCGATTTTTTTTTTTTGCGCAACAACTAAAAAAAGGCTGAAAATTTGGAAAAAAAATTACGTTTTTATTTTTTTCTGTTAATTTTTTTGTAAATAAGTTTTCTCTTTCAATTACGGGCACTGATATGGCGGCACTAATGGGCACCGATGAGATGGCACTGATGGACATCGATGAGGTAGTACTGACGGGCACAGATGAGGTGGCACTGATTGGCGGCGCTGGTATGCGACACTGATGGGCACACATAGGCGGCACTGATGGGCACACATAGGCAGCACTGATGGGCACACATAGGCGGCACTGATGGGCACACATAGGCGGCACTGATGGGCACACATAGGCGGCACTGATGGGCACTCATGGGCGGCACTGGGCACTCATAGGCGGCACAGATGGGCACTCATGGGCGGCACTGATGGATACTTATGGGTGGCACAGATGGGCACTGCTAGGTGGGCACTGGGCATGGATGGGCACTGTGGGGTGGCACTGATGGACACTGGGGTGGCGCTGATGGACACTGGGGTGGCGCTGATGGACACTGGGGTGGCAGCACTGATTGTTGCCAGTCAGTGCCCATTTGTGGGCACTGACTGGCATCTTTTTTCTTTATGTTTTTTTTTTTATTTATTTTTTTAGACTTTTTTTTTTTTTTTTTGGCTTTTTTTTTTTTTTTGCTCACCCTGGTGCTCCAGGGTGGGCATCCCTGGTGGTCCAGTGTGGCGATCCGAGAGGGGGCTGCGCTGATAAACAATCAGCGCGAACCCCCCCTGACAGGAGAGCCGCCGATCGGCTATCCTCTACTCGCGTCTGTCAGACGCGAGTGAGGAAGAGCCATCGGCGGCTCTTCCTGTTTACATCGTGATCAGCCGTGGTTGGACACGGCTGATCACATGGTAAAGAGTCTCCGCCGGAGGCTCTTTACCGAGATCGGAGATGCAGGGTGTCAGACTGACACCCCGCATCACCGATCGCCGCGATGCGCGCCCCCACGGGCGCGCGCGGCATGAAATCCTGCAGGACGTTCTAGAACGTCCTGTCAGGATTTCATAACCACTTCCCGGACGTAAATCGGCCATAGGCCGGGCGGGAAGTGGTTAAAGAAGAAATATGCTATATATATTACAAATGGGAACACAGATGTTCTCTTTTCTACTGTTACAATTGAGGTAGATATAGACACAGCATTTTATTAAAGACTATGGCCCGGATTCACGTAGCACTTACGCCGACGTATCTCGAGATACGCTGCGTAAGTGCACAGATGCGTCGTCGTATCTATGCGCCTGACTTTGAAAGCAAGATACGCCTGAAATTAGGCTTCATTCGACCGACGTAAGTTTCCTACGCCGTCGTATCGTGGGCGCATATTTACTCTGGTCGCAAGGGGTGCTCCCATTGATTTACGCTTCGAATATGCAAATGACTGAAATACGCCGATTCACAAACGTACTTTACGTTTACGTAAGTCGTATGTCCGGCGTAAAGTTATGCCTCATAAAGCAGGTGTAAGTCAGCAGCAGCAATGCACCAGGGAACACAGCCGTCGTATTTTACGTTGTTTACGTAGTACGTGAATAGGGCTGGGCGTAGGTTACGTTCACGTCGTAGGCAGTGATTCGACGTATCTTAGGCGTTCGTTACGACGTGATTCTGTGCATGCGCATTGGGAAGCGTCCACGGGACGGCGCATGCGCCGTTCGTTCGGCCCATCATTTGCATGGGGTCATTTGCATGCTAACCGTCTGTAGTTAAGATAAACTGTTTTACAAAATGTAAAATACAGTTATATATATATATATATATATATATATATATATATATATATATATATATAGTGAATATATACTGTAAATTCCTATTCATATTGTGTGTATATACAGTATATATATATATTGTAAGATTGGGGTTATTAAACTCCAGCGATAGATGCGTTTTCCAGTGAGTACGCCAGTCCAGAAGTGAGTTTTTAAGGGCCTGGTAGCCCACTTTTATTTAAAAGCACAAAAGTTCACAAATACATTAGCAGCCCTTGCAGGGGGTTCCACCATTCCTGTATCTTGCCAACTCAACAGTTTAGCCTCCTGGCTTTCATACTTGCCATCCGTCTGTTTCAGGCCTGTAGCCTAGGCCTAAGTTCTGTTCCTCAGAACAAACAGTTTCCTAGAGTTAAGCACACACCTAGCTTACTCCTGTCAGCGTCTTGCTGCTCAATCATCAAACGACATCTGCCTCCTGCAGATATGCATGCTCTAGCTGTCCCCATGCAGCATCTCTGACTCCTCTCAGAGGGATTGGGAATCCACCTGATTCCCAGGAACAGACTTCCTGTCTGTGGGGTGGGGCTCTGAGCTATCTCAGGTCAGACTTAAAAAGCCCAAGACACAGCTGTGCAATTAATGTGTCTTTCTCTCCAAAATATGGCGTAAACCAGCAATCTTTCACATAGCACCATCACAATATATATATATATATATATATATATATATATATATATATATATATATATATATATATATATACACTATATACTGTATATGTGTATGTTTCTGGAAAACTGAAAAGACACAAAAAAATGCATAGTGTGAACCAGGCCTATGAGAATATCTGCAAAGAAGAGTGGACAAAAATCCTTCCTGAGATGTGTGCAGACCTGTTTAACCAACTACAATAAACGTCTTACCTTTATGCTTGCCATCAAGGGTTTCTCCACCAAGTACTAAGTCATGTTTTTGGGGATCAAATACTTATTTCATTCACTGAACTGCAACTCAATTTTTAACATTTGTATCATGTGAATTTTTTTTTGGTTGATATTCTGTCTCTTTAATTTAAAATACACCTATGATAAAAATGATATAACCTTAACCTTCCTAGCGGTATCCCCGAGCATGACTCGGGGTGGATTTTCCATGCTAGGATCGGTATCCCCGAGTCACGCTCGGGGTAGCTGTGCAGAGTGTGCAGTGGCGCGGCTTACCGGCTTACCTGCTCGCAGCATCCACAGACAAGTTACTCACCTTGTCCCTGGATCCAGCGATGTCACCCCACTGTGTGAGTGAGCGGGACCTCGCTCGATTCACAGTGTCCCCGTGTGCCGCCGATCTCTGTTCCCTGCGACGCACGGGGGCGGAGAACGGCGCCAAATTCAAAAAAGTAAACAAACACATTACATACAGTATACTGTAATCTTATAAATTACAGTACTGTATGTAAAAAATACACACCCCCCCCTTGCCCCTAGTGGTCTGCCCAGTGCCCTACATGTTCTTTTATATAATAAAAACTGTTCTTTCTGCCTGAAAACTGTAGATTGTCCAAAAGTGTCCCTTTATGTCAAAAATGTTTTTAGAGCAGCTAGAAAACAGCGATAATAAATTATAATCACTTGCAGAATTGTGCGATAGCGATTTGTGGGGAAATTCGTCATAAAAAAATAAAAGTAATGACAGCGACAATTCTCCAACTGAGCAAATTTCAGTGATTTTGAGTTGATTACATTATTGAATAATTTTTATTATAATTATATTATTATTTGTTATAATTATTTATAATTATTTATTATATTATAATTTATAATTTTGTTTTTAAAAAAAAATCATACCCGGGATACCTACTACACTCTTGTTTGGTCAGATTTAAATGAGTTATTCCTAAGGCTGCAGGCCTACAGTATAAAACGCCAAATTTCCTTGCAAAATAATTGTACCGCTTTTGGTACGTAATTCCAGACAGAATCATACCGCCAGGGAGGTTAATTTCTTTGTAAGTGGGCAAACTTATAAAATTTGCAGGGTATGAAATAATTATTTTCCCCACTGTATCTGTTTAAGTATATGTAGGGTAGGTATATTCTACTGAACTTCAGCAGTTCCTGAAATTTATCATGTATATACACTATAGCTAAAACTAGGTGGACACCTTTCCAAATTTTTGAGTTCAGGTGTTTCCAGTAAAAAGTAAACTGAATGCTACAGCAAGGTATTTTAGATAACTTTGCCAATTCCGACCTTGGGGCAACAATTTGAGGAAAGCATTTTTATGTTCCACCATGACTGTGCCCCTGTACACAAACCCAGACATGGATGGACATGTTTTGTGTGGAAGAAGTAGTCTGCACAGAACCCTGACCTCAACCTTGCTGAACACTTTTGGAATGAATTGGAACACCATTTGTAAACCGGGTCTTCTCGCCCAACATCAATACCTGATCTCACAAATGCTCTTTTGGCTAAATGGGTACAAATTCCCACAGACACACTCCAAAATCTTGTAAAAAGCCTCCCCAGAAAAGTAAAGGCTGTTTTATCTGTAACCTATTTATGCCATGGTTTTGGAAAGGGTGTCCAACAAGCTCTTATAAGGCTTAATTTCCATGGACGTTTTTGGACGTTTTTACAGCCACTTTTCTGAGCTTTTTTTGCAGCTTAAAAACGGCTCTCCATGTTAGTCTATGGCCTCATGCCCACCATGAAGTTTTTGAGCTGTAGATGGCTGAACCGTTTTTAAGCTGCAAAAAAAAACCAGGACCAGTGCGTTCTGAAGATCCAGCCTTAGAGCTGTAAAAACGCCAAACGTTAAAAAACGCTCAAAAACGCAAAAAAAAACGCTACCGCAGCGTTTTTGAGCTCCAGTGCAAAAAAAAAAAAACATGGACAGGCGTTTTTAAGCTGTAAAAAAGGCAAAAAAAAGTGGCTGTAAAAACGTCCATGGAAATGAAGCCTAAGAATGATAGGTATCCACAAACTTCTGTGTAGAGGTAAACACTACTTCTGTCCTTATCTGTATATTATATAAAAAAAATGTCCCTTGAATTTGTCTTTTCCTTTTTGTTTTTTTTTAGGAATGGAAAGAACATGATATTCCTGAAAAACATCAATTGCCTGACATATCTTTCCTGTGTGACCTGCTGCAGGGGGCAAGCACAGAGCCAGACAATAAGGTGTGTATCAAATGGTGTAAAAAAAAAGGTGGCTTTAGTGAATGTAGCATTTGTTGCTAAGATAGTACACCCCCCCCCCCCCAAAAAAACAATAACACCCACCAAAAGGCCTCCACATCCATTATTTTATACCATGATAATTAAAACTAAAATAAAACATTTCAGGAAGTCAGATTTACATGCAACAGCCCCTTTACCCATATGCAAAATTATATTATATACCATATTGTTCAATTCCAAACCACAAGCTCCGTATCACAGACCATCCCATCACAGACTCCCCTCATTACAGACCATCCCATCACAGATGCCCCCCCCCCCCATCACAGACTTCCCTTATCACAGACCATCCCATCACAGACCCCCCTTTATCACAGACTCCCCTCATCACAGATACCCCCCCATCACAGACTCCCCTCATCACAGAGCCCAAGTCCAACACCAGGGTGTAGCAAATCACTCCCTGCCGCCCCCCTCTAACTACCTGCTGATATGAAAAAGAAAACGATTCAAGTTTACTTTCCTAAATAGCATGGTCACGTGACGCCCCAGCCTGATCCTCCTCTCTTCTGTTTAATTCCGGGGGTCCTTCTTTGGGTGTCTGAATCACTGTTGGCATGATGTGGACACCTCTTATTGGTGGAGGTGAGACTTCCAGCAGCTGGGCCCTTTCCCTTTCACAAGGGCAGTGAGGGAGCCGGTGCCCAAGAAGATGACGTGCATGTAAAAAGGGCAGGCAATCAAATTTTATTTAACTTAAAGCGGAGTTCCACCCCTCCACCACTCGTTTTTGAATACATTTTTTTTTTTTACTTGCCTTATGTGAATTACTGAGTGTACTTCCTTCCTACCTCGACCGCGGCCCGGGGAATCATTTCCTTCTTCACCCTGCTGCCTTCTGGGACCTGTGTGTGCCCCAGAAGACGACGGGTCATTCAGAAAGCGCTGCACGACTTGCACATACACAGTAGGAAACCGGTGGTGAAGCCTGAGTCGATGATCGGATCAGCCTCGGGGAGGGGGGCACACCACGGGCTCCCTGGACAGGTAAGTGTCCTTATTAAAAGCCAGCAACTACATTATTTGTAGCTGCTGACAGGAAGTGAGAAGAATCCAATAGATGTACATACTGCAATAAAAGCACTTTTTAGTTGAGCACTCAAAGGTTTCATTCTCTTATTTTACTTCTGTCTGTTGGAGAGATTCTCCATACAGGCATACCCCGCTTTAAGTACACTCACTTTACATACACTCACGAGTAAGGACATACCCGCGAGTGTATGTAAAGTGCCTTACAATGTACAGACATTTTGCAGCTGCAGTAGAAGGAGCTGAAGCTCTGAGAGCATAGCCCGCCCTGTTCCAGTGTGCCCCTGACACCCCCACTACAGCCCCTGAGACATCAACTACAGCTCCTGACACCCCCACTATAGCCCCTGACCCCCCACAACACCCTAGAAGTGAAAAAAGGTATTGTTTCACTTTAAGTACATTTTCGTTTTACATACATGCTCTGGTCCCATTGTGTACTTAAAAGTGGGGTACGCCTGTATACTGTATCCTGTGTGGTCACCGGGACAGGAAGTGGAAATCTCTCCAGTTCCCAATTGGGGCATGGACAACAAAGAGATATAAACGTTTCACTTCTATTAGCAAAACATGTTATTATATAATGAAAAGGATAAGCTTTGTTTTAGCATTTGTAATATTGTAGATGATATAATACTCATTTTAAGGCTCACTGGTGAAATGTCAAAGTGAAAGTGGGTCTGGGATTGCTTGCATACACAACCCCTCTAGGCTTTTTATAACTCTGATTCAATCTATGTACATTAATAATTCACAATATAGGTCCAAGGCCAGTAAAATACTCAACTTTTTCCAGGCAGACAGTCTGTCTCTGGCGCATCCACATTCCATCCTTAACCTTTCACTAATGTTTGCACCTTTTCAAGATACTTAATTTCACATAGGTCAAGTCTGTGGAATGGTGGGACCTGCCGTGACATAGTTGGCTGTGGCAACCTGACAGTGAGGGGAGGTTTCAGGAAAACGTCCCTTCTCTATTGCTACACTGGCCAATGGCACCCTGCTGCTGTCTCAGCCAATGAGGACAGAGGTCCCAGACAGCAGAGACTCTCGTGCAGCATCGCTGGATCAAGATGGGGCTCAGGTAAGTATTAGGGGGACTGAGGGGGGCTGCTGCACACAGAATTTTTTTCTATCTTAATGCATTAGGATAGAAACCTTCTGACTTTAGAAACACTTTAAGCTCAAAAAACGTTCCAGTGTTCCGTCGCTTATTTTGTTCCCTAAAAAACCAACTACCTCAAAACAACAGACTTTCTTTTTTACATTAGGCAGTTCTTCCTGTGTACATGTCACAAGCTTCAGTTATGCTTTAAGTGGAAATATCTTTAAAGTGAGGATGACAATCTTAGATATTAGTTATTACTGGAACAAGTTATCTCAACTGGAAGATTTCCCCTCACTTTTTCCAGAAGCAAAGTAACTTTCTGTGCCGCTGACAATGGTCACCAGGACAGACAGAGGACATAAATCTTCCTAGTGGAACCCAGACAGCAATAAAAACGTATAGACGTTCTACGTCTTCCCCACTCTATTAAGTATGTTAGTGACATTTACTATGTTAGTGACAGTTACTATGCTGGTCAGATGAATGAGAGTTGTTGACTTGGTGCCCAGGTTTTCTAGGTACCGACCAGGCTGAGATCTCTACGCTAAATTTTATGGAAAAGCTAGCTTCACAATTCCCAAAGCTTTTAGCTTGTTTTTCTATGAGAAAGGCTATTATGGCATTGATGGATGCTTTTTACTAGAATGTCTACACTGGCAGCATTTCTTCTACTAATCAATAATATATGGAACGGAGAGGCACTTAAGCTGTACGTCTCATGTACATGTTACTGCACCAAATGAGCACAGTACAATCACACATCCTAAGGAATACATTCACTGCACAGACTAGTAAATATATTATTGTGCAGAGGAGCATGGATAGAAAAAAAAAGACACTTGCTAAAAGTTATTTCTTATTTGGACCATTTGATTTGATATTCTATTCTAACAGATAAAAAAATGTAAACATTCATAATAATGTTAGCAGCCCACTCCATTCTTTATTCCATGATGAGAGTAGACAGGCATCAGTATATGCCAGTTTCTAAACACTGTCACAATGGGATACCTTTGAAGCGCACCTGTGCTAAAACTATTGAAAATAAACGATTTACTTATTCTTTTTTTTCACGGTCAAAAAAATTGATTTATTGAGAAAAGAGCAAATAAAGTACAATAAGAAAAAAACAAAAAGAACATAATAACAAATGGCAGTTGGTAGACTTCATAAACCAGGATTAAGCAAATAAAATATATACATGGAATCTATCCGGACGCATCACCGTATTCAATATTCCTTCAGGACCTCAGGTTAAGGCAGACCACAGCAAAACCAAACAAAGGGAAACAGTAAGAAAGAGAAAAGAAGAGAAAAAAGAGGAAAAAATTAAAAGGCATAAGGGACTATTTACTTATTCTTAACAAGCCGTAAAAGAGCTGTAAAACAAATCTCTAACCATTATAGCTGCCCTAATGTGAAATTACAGATTCTCATAGCTCAAAACAGAGACCTTCACTGTTGGTCCAACCGGTGATGGTTGGACCAACAGTGATGAACGAATCTGCATGGGTTCAATTCAAGGGCAGGTTTGGCGAACACATGCCAAAATCCGCAAATTGCAAACTTTTAATGCGTTCTACTATTAACCACTTAAGACCCAGACCAAAATGAAGCTAAAGGACCTTGCCCCTTTTTGTGATTCGGCACTGTGTTGCTTTAACTGACTTGCGCGGTCGTGCGACGTGGCTCCCAAACAAAATTGGCGTCCTTTTTTTCCCACAAATAGAGCTTTCTTTTGGTGGTATTTGATCACCTCTGCGGTTTTTATTTTTTGCGCTATAAACAAAACAAAGCCAACATAGCGTAATCCTGTTTTAATTGTAAAGAAGCCCCTCACACCAAGCTCCCCTATACATCAAACGTACATTTAAATAAAAATTAATGAACATTGAAATAGTCACCAGATCCTGAATGCGATCAGCATCTCCCGCTAGTTCATTATTTTTGATTTAAATGTACGTTTTATGTAAAGGGGAGCTTGGTGTGAGGGGCTTCTTTACAATTAAAACAGGATTACACTATGTTGGCTTCCTCTGTTTTTATTTGTTTCATCTGAGGCTTCCTTCTTGCAAACGGCTCCTTGGTAGATGCAGCCTGCAGAGATTCACGGTTAATGGATTTGATATTCATTGAAACGCCAATAATTCATTTTATTCTGGTGAGTTTGAACCCCGAAGGGGCGAGTGTTCACACGTGGTGGATTAGAAGAGTGTGGTGGAAGGTGCACGCTGCTATTCTCTTTAAGAATTTATTGTGTCTCTCATCTATCACTTAATTTATGGTGGTGTTGGCCACTTCTGTCACTCAACATTAGCGCTGTTTGTATTTTATTTCTTGAATGGGCATTTTGTCTTATTTATAGTTGCTGAAATTCTTTTAATATTTTGAACTTTTTACACAGCTGCTTGTATTCAGTATACCTTGGATCTAATTATTAGAGAGCTTTTATTGCTCTTTATTATTATTCTATTATTATTTTTGGGTTTTGCTGAGACAACATATATCCGTTTGGTGCTAAATAGTGTATAGTAGGCCTTTTTTTTTTACACTATTTTATATATATATATATATATATATATATATATATATATATATATATATATATATATATATATATGTGTATTTTAAATATGGCTTATTTCTAAAATATCAGTTATTTTTTTGGTATTTCATTTAACAAGAAAACTTACACTGGTTACAGAAATAATGTACAAGTACGAGTGCCTAAGAAACTGGTATGCGGATCATTCTGGTATGAGTGCCTCTTTGATCGACATACTCCAGTCAGGGGCAGATATTTAGCTGGCCATACACTAGTAGATTTTTCGAACAAACAACCATGCTCAGTACTTATTGGTGAAAGCACAATAGTTCAGTGCAAAGATGTGCACAAAAAATTGGTGGTGACTTGAAAAGTGAAGAGGTGATCCAGTGCAGTGCTCCTCTTCACTTTTCAAGTCACCACCAATTTTTTGTGCACATCTTTGCACTGAACTATTGTGTTTTCAACAATAAGTTTATATTGCTGATCCTATCATGGGACTGTGCATTTAAATTTATATGTTTCACTATATTGGTTTTTAATGGTTGATTTCCATTTAAGGTTGGACTTGTGTGTGTGTGTGTGTGTGTGTGTATATATATATATATATATATATATATATATATATATATATATATATATATATATATATATATACAGTGGGGATCGAAAGTTTGGGCACCCCAGGTAAAAATTTGTATTAATGTGCATAACGAAGCCAAGGAAAGATGGAAAAATCTCCAAAAGGCATCAAATTACAGATTAGACATTCTTATAATATTTAAAAACAGTTAGATTTTATTTCCATCATTTACACTTTCAAAATTACAGAAAACCAAAAAATGGCCTCTGCAAAAGTTTGGGCACCCTGCAGAATTTCTAGCATGCACTGCCCCCTTTGCAAAGCTGAGACCTGCCAGTGTCATGGATTGTTCTCAATCATCGTCTGGGAAGACCAGGTGATGTCAATCTCAAAGGTTATAAATGCCCAGACTCATCTGACCTTGCCCCAACAATCAGCACCATGGGTTCTTCTAAGCAGTTGTCTAGAAAACTGAAACTGAAAATAGTTGACGCTCACAAAGCTGGAGAAGGCTATAAGAAGATAGCAAAGAGTTTTCAGATGTCAATATCCTCTGTTCGGAATGTAATTAAGAAATGGCAGTCATCAGGAACAGTGGAAGTTAAAGCAAGATCTGGAAGACCAAGAAAAATATCAGACAGAACAGCTCGCAGGATTGTGAGAAAAGCAATTCAAAACCCACGTTTGACTGCACGATCCCTCCAGAAAGATCTGGCAGACACTGGAGTTGTGGTACACTATTCCACTATAAAGAGATACTTGTACAAATATGGTCTTCATGGAAGAGTCATCAGAAGAAAACCTCTTCTATGTCCTCACAACAAAAATCAGCGTTTGAACTTTGCAAATGAACATAGACAAGCCTGATGCATTTTGGAAACAAGTTCTGTGGACCGATGAGGTTAAAATAGAACTTTTTGGCCAGAATGAGCAAAGATACGTTTGGAGAAGAAGGGGCACAGAATTTAATGAAAAGAACCTCTGTCCAACTGTGAAGCATGGGGGTGGATCAATCATGCTTTGGGGTTGTATTGCAGCCAGTGGCACAGGGAACATTTCACGAGTAGAAGGAAAAATGGATTCAATACAATTTCAGAAAATTTGGGATGGTAACTTGATGTCATCTGTGAAAAAGCTGAAGCTAAAGAGAGGATGGCTTCTACAAATGGATAATGATCCTAAACACACCTCAAAATCCACGGGGGATTACATCAAGAGGCGTAAACTGAAGGTTTTGCCATGGCCTTCACAATCTCCTGACCTCAACATAATTGAAAATCTATGGATAGACCTTAAAAGAGCAGTGCGTGACAGACAGCCCAGAAATCTCAAAGAACTGGAAGACTTTTGTAAGGAAGAATGGGCAAAGATCCCTCAAACAAGAATTGAAAGACTCTTGGCTGGCTACAAAAAGTGTTTACAAGCGGTGATACTTGCCAAAGGGGGCAGTGCAAGATATTAACTCTGCAGGGTGCCCAAACTTTTGCAAACGCCATTTTTTTGTTTTCTGTAATTTTGTAAGTGTAAATGATTGAAATAAAATCGAACTTTTTCTGACATATTATAAAAATGTCTAATCTGTAATTTGATGCCTTTTGGAGATTTTTCCATCTTTCCTTGGCTTCGTTATGCACATTAATACAAATTTTTACCTGGGGTACCCAAACTTTCCATCCCCACTGTATATACTGTAAGGGGTAAGCTCGGTAGCGGGGGTGTGTGACCCCCTGGATGGGTTCACTACACACTGAACGATACAGAGAAACAGCCGAAGACGGTTGAAAACAAAGAATTTGGTTTATTCTTCCATCTTGCTGAAAACAATTGCAAGCATCCAAACAGCATAAACAAAATCAAACATAAAATAAACCCTGGCCACTTGGGGCGTCTACCTTCACCACACAGGAACCTATCTATGGAGTCTGGCACAGCCTAGTGCTGGGCAGACACTGCTGGTCATACAGCAGCAAAACAAATAGTCTTTTTGATTTTTATCACACAGAAAAATCAACAGCACCCCACCTCTTCAGAAGTATTTCTGTTCACTGCTCTCCTTCACTCAAAAAGCCTCAGGATGCAGCAATCAGTAGTAATCCTCTGGATTACTTATAGAGGCCTTAATTGCCTCATTCTGAACAGCTGAAGTTTTTCAACACCCTTAAACCTTCCTGGCTACTTCTGCAGCCCACACCTGATAATAATTGGTGTATTGTCTAAACAAGGCAGAAATGTATCTCCCGTCTGTGACAAAACCCACAGATTTACCTGACTTCCTGTCACAATACACAATAGCATAAGCAATAGCTCAATAGCTTCACTTAAAAAAAAAAACGACTTTATTTCAATGTGCTGTCCATTTAAAACACAGTATTCACATTTAATCTCTGTTTATTTACTTTTGGCTCTACACACTATTTCTTTCCTAAGATTATGTATACGTTTAGTATATTACTCATATGTGTCAGCTGTCGCCCCACCACAGCGCATAGATACACCAACTTGACCACATTAACCACTAGAAAGTTCCCAAAAGCAAAAACTAAATTCAAACAAAATTTTACTAGTATATGGCCAACTTTGCCTGAAGTCTTGAAAGAAGTGGAAGTCATTCCCAGGGCTGGCCCAAGATATTGTGCTGCCTGGGTCCAAGAATGAAATGCTGCCCTCCCCTAACCCCCACCAAAAGGCCCCCACATCCATTATTTTATATCATGATAATTAAAACTAAAATTCTATTACATCAAGATTCCCCCTTAACATCGGGAGCTCCATAATTAGCATCAGGAGCCCCCTTTCACATCATAAGCTCCCTAATTAACATTAAGAGTCTCATTTTACAGCAGAAGTCCCCCCCCCTTTACATTAGGAGTTCCCCTTTGCATCAGTAGCCCCTACTTACATAAAAAGTCCCCCTTTAACATCAGAGTCTCTGTTGACATCAATAGCCTCCTACTGAATATCAAGTTTCTCCCTTTATATCAAAATCTCTCTTTACATCAGAATTCTCCCCCTTCGCATTAGGAGCTCCCCCACGTCTTTGGTTCTTCTACCCCCTATGCACATGTTCGTGTCCTCCTCCTTTTGAGTGCCTAGGTCCGGCCCTGGCACTGTCCCAGAACACTCCTGATTTGCTGCCCCTCGCAGGGCGCCGCCTGGGTCCAATGGGCTTACCAGGACCCATGGTAGGGGGTCGGCACTGGTCATTCCTGCTTAAAGTGATTGTAAAGTCTTGTTGTTTTTCTATAAAAATAACAAGCATGTTATACTTACCTGCTCCGTGCAGTGGTTTTGCAGATAGCAGCCCAGATCCTCTTGTTCTCGTGTCCCTCTTCGGTGCTCCTGGTCCCTCCCTCCTGTTAAGTGGCCCCACAGCAAGCAGCTTGCTATAGGGGCACCCAAGCTGAGCTGCAGCTCCTCGTATATTCATTCAGACACAGAGCCGCGGTTTGGCACCACCCCCCCTCTCCACATTGACTGACTTTAATTGACAGCAGCGAGAGCTGAGGGGGGCTGCCGCACACAGAAGGCTTTTTATACTAATGCATTAAGATAAACAAAACTTCTGCCTTTACAACCCCTTTAACTTACTGCAGGGTCCACCTTGTCAGAACCCCTTTTCTTTTTACTGCATTTAATAGGTTGTCTTAGATAACAGGGGAAACTAACAGCTGAGGGGTATATTTACCAAACGGCCAACAGTCAGGGGGGATGCAGGATAGCTATAGTAGAGAGACTGTTAAGTGGCAGAGGAGAACATTATTATTGTGAGGGGACGACGATGTGGTGAAGGAGGGCAGAGGAGAACATTATTGTTGGGGGGGGGGGGGGTTGAAGGAGGCGGAGGTGGACGCTACTGTAGGGGGATGATATTAATGAGGGCAGAGGACACTACTATTGGGGGATGCAAGGCCATAAATGGGATGGGGGGGGGGTTTGAGGACACTGCTGTGAACAAAGGGGGGGTGATGATGTGAGGGGGAATTCAGAGGTGTACTGTAAAAGGGATGGGGGGGGGGGTTGAAGAGGGGCAGAGAAAACTGAGGTAATGTGAAGTGTGGGACTTTTATGTAAAAGGGGGATTGTGATATGAGGATACCGATGTAAGAATAGGATTGAGATATAAGAGGAGAGGGCTGTGATGTGAAGGAACTAAATCATCACATAAACATGTGGTTAGGACCTTTGTTGTAAGAACATTTTTCTGACCAGACCTCCATGAATTTAAATGTAATACACCTGCTCTAAAGGGTCCAGTTATAATATTACTGTCATTTACTCTATATACACACTAACACCCACAGGATTTGGGGGTCACAGGGAGAAGTGGAGGTATCAGACCACCAGGAAGTATCGTATTCCCATATTGAATCAGTCATGTTATTGTAGGTGTGTGTACATTTTTTTTGGAACTGACTACAAATCATGACCTTATTATTGACACAACTGGAAACCAAAGTGGGTCTCTTGATGATGTAGGGGTAAGGCAGAGCCTTCTACTCTGCTGGCTCTTTACTGCTATTTGCACATATGAACATTTGTTCTGAACCCTAAACAGCAATTACAGGCTTACATAAGCCTTTTCGCTGGATTTACAATATTTTTGTTTGGAAATTCTCTTTAATAATTCCCACCAGAAACACAGAAACACACATCTTCTGGGAGTCTTCTGACCATGGTGATGCTTCCATTTCTACAGAGATTTCTTTAATAAGCAAAGCCATTTCTGAATACCCTAGAATTATGGACTGGGTAGTGGCTGGAACCTTCTGCATCTCAGCTGCTATGCCACTGGTATATATTAAAGGTAGCCACCCAGGCCCTCTGTTCTCTAGACATGGAATGCCTGCCAGCTCTTTCTACTTCTGTTAATCTATATAAGTAATCTCAGCAATTAATTAATTCTTACAAAAGACAAATATGGTTTTGTTTATAGAAGATGGTTTAATTCTCTGTTTTTCAGGATCCGCATACACCCTACCTCCCAGACTCCAGAAAGAAAGAATCTATAACTTCTGAAACGTCTGTTGTTTCCTCCTATTCCCCTGAAGAAACAGAAGAAGAAAGGAAGAGTGCCTTAGAAAAGAGTATGTAAGTGAGTCCTTTTTGGGGCTTATTGGGAATGGGCCTTTACTCATCTTTCTTCTTGTAATACTAATAACACCTAATACCACTGGGTGAGTTTCTAGTAGTAAAGTTGGTCATTTGATTTGCCCAAATCAGTTGATGACCTTTTATAAGTATAAGCCATTTTTAAACCCTGACAGACATTGAGGCCTCGTACACACGACCGTTTTCCTCGGCAAAATCCATCAAGAAAAATGCTGGCAGAGCTTTTTTCCCGAGAAAAAACGGTCGTGTGTATGTTTTTCGTCGAGAAAACTGTCGTGGATCTCGACGAGAAAAAAAGAGAACATGTTCTCTTTTTTCTTGTCGGGAGTCTCAATTTCCTCGTCGTGTTTCTCATCGGGCTGGTTTACAACAAGAAACACGTTCGTGTGTATGCTTAGAAACCTGCGCATGCTCAGAATAAAGTATGAGTTGGGAGCGCACCTTCAGTAAAAGTAGCTTTCGTAATGGAGATAGCACATTCGTTGCGCTGTAACAGACTGAAAATCGCGAATCGTCTCTCACCAAACTTTTACTAACACGCAGTAACATGAGATTAGCAAAAGCAGCCCCAAGGGTGTCGCCAGTACGTGTTGTACGTCATCGCGTTTGAGAACGTCAAGATTTTGTCTTGACAGTGTGTATGCAAAGAAAGCTTGACAAGATTCTCGACAAGCCTGACAAGAAACTCGTCAAGGAAAACGATGTTTCTTTTACAAAGAGATTCTCGGTCGTGTGTACGAGACCTCACTTGCTTATCTTAATATGTGTATATATATATATATATATATATATATATATATATATATATACACATATTTGGGCAGTCTGAATACGCATGTTATTGTGCTTGTCAAATGTAACAAGTCAAACTGTCTGATTAAAGCAATTGAACTGTGCCTGCATGCATAACTGCTGTCTAAAGTTAAATGAGTGAGTAAGGGGCTTTTTTCAGTAATGCCTTTGATCATAGGAATGCTGGGCCATTGGAGATATGGCTAAGTTCATGGATGATAAGGTCTGTGGTGAGAGAAATGCTAGTCCACTGATAAGTCCAGAGGAAAAAAAACAGACTTGTAATAAGGCTTTCTCCAGCACCTGACAATAGAAGTGCATATCCGGGGGATGTGACCAATCAGGAGCTGCTTCCTACATTATCGGCTCCTGACTTTGATTCAGAGCATGGCTAGAGTCTGCTTGCCGTGATTACTGAGCTGTTTATGTTTAATGGGTGGTGTCCCTTGAGCAAAACATTACTCATTAATCCAGCAAGTGATGACATTTATGTACTATATCTATTTTAAGTAAAAGGAATGGGGTTTAACATTACAGGAATCAGTGCCTTGCCCGTGCCAGTAAACTCTTCGTCTAAGTACATATAATTCATGACATTTAGGATCTGCAGTATCTACATTTATTAAATCATAGGTTATGATTTAAAAATTTGTTTTGTCCCTGGGAACATATGGCATGCCATTTTTTTGCATTTGAGCATCACATTCCTATCCAATTAAGGACACAGGAAGACTTAAACCATTGGGTTTACTGCCACCTATAGGAGGATTAAACACTGGCAAACAAATGAATTAATTACCAGAGCAGGTTATAACCCCTCCCACTACAAGCATATATATATTTTTTCTCTTGTCCTAAGAAAATGGATGACTTTTCTTCATTTCCGCAGTTGTAAATATTAACCTGTAATTGTTTTTCCAACTTTTTTGTTTCTCTCCATTTTTTTTCTCCAGTCAAGACTTTTCTCTGCATCACTGCTGGTGATTTCGACTGTGATTAGCAGCTGTCTGGTACAGCCATTGTCAACCTGTTGTTTGGACTGTACTCCATCCAGGCCCCTCTGCACTGGACTTTGAGAGGTTAACCTGAAAGTGACCTTCGCCTGCTACCAGCTGTCTGTGTTTAAAAAATATTGAGTCCTGGCTTTTTACCCTAAGCTAGTATATTGTGGAGGCCATAGCCGGTGCACATTTTTGTCTTGCAGCTTGTAGAAATTTGCAAGATCGATCAACTTGGTACATTCAGCCTGCCCATGCACAGTTCGAATCTCAGCCGGTTCCTGCTGAACCAGCCGAGATTTGAACCATCTGTGGCTGGCCCTACTGCTATGTGACTGCAACATATCTGATTATAGACAAGGGACTATAATCCCACTGTAAAGGGTGCCCCCACTGTCAGGTTAGGGACTGCTTGCATCAAACCAATTGAGGGTGCTGATGTCTGCAGCCTGGAATCTTGTCTTCTACTATTAAAGTCTTTCTTGTCTTTGGCGTCCCTCTTTGCTCTGCTGGGTGTAGCTGGGTCCTTTGTCCCCTTGCCTGACATTTTTACTACTGTCATTCATGATCTAGGTCTTTGTTGAATCTGACCATAGATGTAGTCTGGCAGATTTAGTATGTAATCTTCCAGCAGCCATAGCAGCTTCTGAACCGCAACTGCAATTACTTCCAGGTTAAGAGACCATTTTTTTTGCTGTGCTCACACTATTGAAAGTAGAGGATCAGGCCTCGTACACACGACCGAGGAACTCGACGGGCGAAACACATCGTTTTCCTCGTCGAGTTCCTTGTTAGGCTTGTCAAGGAACTCGACAAGCTTGCTTTGCGTACACACTGTCAAGACAAAAGCTCCTCGTTCTCAAACGCGGTGACATACAACACATACAACGGCAGGGGAAGTTCAATTCCACTGGCTAAACTCTTGGGGCTGGTTTTGCTAATCTCATGTGTTTGCGTGTTAAGTAAAAGTTTGTTAAGAGATAATTTGCACTTTTCAGTCTGTTACAGCTTGAAAAATGTGTTATCTCCATTACAAATGCTACTTTTACTCCCGTCTCATACTTTATTCTGAGCAAGCGAGGGTTTCTTAGCATACACACGCTCAAATTTCTCGTCGGAAACCAGCCCAACCAGGAACTCGACGAGCCAATTTGAGACTCCCGTCGAGGAAATAGAGAACTTGCTCTCTTTTTGGCTCGTCGAGATTCTCAACAGTTTCCTTGACGAAAATGTACACACGACCGGTTTCCTCGTCAAAAAAATATCTCCCAGCAAGTTTCTCCTGGTTTTTGCCGAGAAACTCGGTCGTGTGTACAAGGCCTTAGGCTGGTGCTTTTTTCCAACCTTGTGTCTTTCCCTTTCCACCCGCTTATCTATTTGTTTTTATACAAAAATTGGAATCACCCTGAAAGGTTGTTTGCTCCTCTAAGTGCTTGCTGACCTTTTATCCATTTGATGAGGATTTCGATGAGAAGTGATAAATTCCCTTTGTGGATCCTGCCATATCTCATATCTTGTATCTTAACTTTGACTGTGATTTTCCTTTGCCAGACCTTGTCTGGCTGCACAAAATCTCTTACAAGGGATCTAACCTACAATTCAATTGACCCTCTGCTTGTGGACAAATGACCGAGGTATTGAATTGGGATCATCTGTGATGGCTTGCTGGAGACCTTTCTCCTTCTCTCTTATATATGTCTCCTGTCGGTGCATATGCATAGGGCAATTTTGCAAAGGTGCTGGACTCAGAATGTTTTTTACACATGCACTTTGTGGCACAATGCCTCTCGGATCAGGTCTAAATGTTGGTAATTTTCTTAAAGTGTTAATAAACCCTCATGTTTTTTACATTAAAATAACAAAAGGTTATACCTAACTGCTCTGTGTAATGGTTTTGCATTTTGTATCATAAAGGAGGGATGTATCATAAAGATTGCACTGACATATAATCACACACATGGGTTGGACTTGATTGACTTGTGTCTTTTTTCAGCCTCTCCTACTATGTAACTATGTGGTGTCCTGATTTCCTGATCTAGGATCAGTTCACTCCGCTTCTGGCTCACTTTCTTTAAAGGCAGGGCTCTTGAAGCTCGGGTACTAAGGAACAGAGGCATCTCTGAGTCTATGGGGTTCATTTACCAATGGCAAATACTGTAGATTGTTAACTTTTCAAGGGAAACTGCACATTGCATGGGAATTTCCCCAACGCTTAGGGAATGAGGTGAAGCTCTACTGGCTGTCAATATTTAGTCATGGAAAAGTTCAAATTTTTTTTCATTTCTTTGCATGGTAATGGGGTATTCTTAGCAAATATTATTTCACCATATTCACTAAACTCTGGGGAAAATTCCCATGAAAAGTGCAAATTCTTTGCAAAGTGAACTGCCTATTTGTCTTTAGTAACAATTCCTAGACAGCTTAAGGCTAGAAATTCCACTTCATGCAAGGTTCATCACCCCAGGAATTTCTCTGTGGGACAAATCCCCTCCTTCCTACAGCTGGGTCTGGACCAGCATTTGTTTCTCAGCACCGTCTATTCCTTTCATTTAGCATAAAGGCTGCTTTTCTTGTAGCCATTTCCTCTTTGATGCAAGTTTCAGAACTGGGGGCCTTAGTTTGCAAAGAACCCTCTTTGGTCTTTCATAGAGGGTTCTTTGAAAGACCAAGGTGGTGTTGAGGCCCAGGGCTATCTTCCTGCCTAGGGTAGCCTCTGCCTTTCACCCTAATCGGGATATTGTTCTCCCATCCCCTAGTCTGGCTGGAACTTATGCAAAGGAAATTGCCTTCCATTGAGATGTGGTTCAGAGAGTGGAAGTCTATTTCTCATCCACTAATTCCCATTTTGTCATTCCAGATGGGCACCAGGAGGGTGCCCTGCTTCTCTAGCCACCATTACTATGGTTCAGACAGACCATCATTTAAACTTAGGGTCTTAAGGATTGGGTTCTTCCCTTTCCTGTTAAGGCTCATTTTGCTAAATCTGGGAGCTTCTCTTAGGCTTTTCTGTATCAGGCAACCGTTTCCCAGGTTTGTAAGGCTGCCATCTGATATTCAGTTCACATATTCTCCCAATTCTGCCAGGTGGATGGGCATAAGGTCCAGGGCCGATCCTAGGCAGGGAGCACAGGGTGCTTTGCACCCAGGCGCCTGCTGAGGTGGGGGCGCCGAAGTGCCAGAGTTCTCCCTCCTTCTCTCCCATGTGGGGGCGCCAGAAATATTTCTGCACCCAGGCACCTGTGACCATAGAATCGGCCCTGGTAAGGTCCTTCTGGTGGCTCTTTCAGTTGCAGATGGTCCCTAGTTTCTATTGTTTACGCTGGGCCTGTTAGCTTTTGTTTGCTGTTGCCTATCCCTCAGCTGGACTGCTTTTGGTTTTCGTTAAACTTGAAGACTTCCTGTGTCTCTCACAATTGATGGGAAAGAACATATGACTTTTTTATACAGTAAAATCTTTTTCTTGGAGTCTATTGAGGCACTGCTTTGCTACAGAACTGGAGCCTACTGATAGTAGGAGGGTTTTTCTGATTGCTAGTGTCCAGTCCTCTTGTAGGTGTAACCTGTAGTGTGACCTGAAGGTTTAGGACATTTTTGTAGCTTAATGAGTTAAAGGAACAGTTACAAATTTCACCAGGTTTTATATGTTCTCTCTGTTAAGAAGTGTTTGCTGTCTAACTTTAAATGCTGTCTGGGTTACTATAGATTGTATTTCTATTTTATTTCTGTCCTGTCTGAATCCTGTCATCTGGATAGGAGTTGGGGGGAAAAGCAGTTCTAAACCTTTCTCGCTTAAATATAATTTCTTTCTTTTACCTCCCTTTCAAATTCCATCTGACACTCATCAAATGCGCAGGAATTTCTGTAGAGGAGAGATTTCCTAAAACTAAAATGGCTTTAAAGTAGAAGGAGAGGTACCAGAGGAAAGACATAGGGGTTGATTTACTAAAACTGGTACAGCTCTGCATAGAAACCAATCCGCTTACTGTTTTTTTTTGACAATGTTTTACATTTTCTTAACGGCACAAGCTGAAGTTAGAAGCTGATTGGCTACCATGTAGAGCTGCACTAGATTTTGCACTCTCCAGTTTTAGTAAATAAACCCTATTGTTCAGTAGAGTACCCATTATAAATGTAAAAACCTATATGTACGAAAAATGTAAGTATTATAAAATCATCATCTTAAGTCAGTTAACACAGTGACACTTTTAATACTTTCAATCTTAAAATATGTAATCTGGGGGGATGTGGCTACAGAATGTCCAGTCAATCATATGTGATGTAGTCACATGACACTGGAAGATTTTCTCTATTTAGACACAAGAGTTTTTTTTTATATAAAAACTTTTTTTATATAAAGCTTTTTTTTATAGAAACACACAAAATATTTTTATATAAAGCTACACACACAACACAATCTGTGTCTATAAGCTGTAATGGTGGCACTCAAAAAATTACAGCAACTTCACCATGGAGCAAGGTGTGCTTTGGAGGTGGACTCCAAAGCATACCTTGCTCCATGGTGAAGTTGCTGTAATTTTTTGAGTGCCACCATTACAGCTTATAGACACAGATTGTGTTGTGTGTGTAGCTTTATATAAAAATACCTCTCAGTAGTGTGGATGACAGAAAATTAAAAGCTACAGCTGGCTTGCTTAAATACTTTTAATAAGCAATGAAGGTTTGAAAGCGCAATAAAAGCTTGTACATTTGCATTTAAACTAAAAATTATCGACAAGCGTCACTAAATAATTTGTGATTAAATGAAGATTTATTTAATACTAACAACATTTCATCCAAAAAAAAGGTTATTCCAATGAAAATTAAGCCAATTTGAAATTATATATTTTCTTGGAAATGTGTGTTCTATTAGTACCCTTATGCCACGTACACACGATCAGGCTTCTGCCCGACCAAATGCACATCGGAATTCCGACGGAATTCCATCGGAGTAAAATAGAACATGTTCTATTTCTAAACTCTGATGGAATTCCTTGGAAAAAAGTCAGATGGGGCACACACACGGTCGTTTTCATCGGAAAAAATTATTGTGTGTACACGGCATTAAAGTACCCTTTTTTCACGCATATGGTAAAATTGCCTAAAAACTGCATTTGATGTTGTAACATAACTTTTACTGGTTATATAAATCTGAGTTAAAATTGTTTATAGAATTTGCAGTTTTTACAGAGCTGTCCGTTACATTATAGTCTAAAACAGTTATTAATAGCATATTGCTTTGTTCAGAGCCTAGCATAGAAAATCATGGATCATATTTTCAAAGTACAGTTTACATCCATGTATTAGAGTCCTGGGTAGGTGCCTATCACTGAATACTGTGAAAACACATTCAAACTGCTACATACAGTATTGTGGTAGTAGACTGGAGAAGTTAGTTCACATTCGTCCTTAAGGCTATTCTGTTACCAAACGAGAGCAGGATTCTTAATTGTTCTCCATCCAAAGCGAATTTGTGTACAAACCTGGGAAAATCCAAGATTTCTTTCTCTTCTGAAAAGTGACCTTGTGAGCAGCAATTGTAAGATCACATATAAATTATCCAGGATTTTTTATACGGTATATATTTATTAAGAACTTCTTCCAATTTTTGTACACTGTACAGGTATGTTCTAATGGAGTTAGTAGAAACTGAGAAGATGTATGTGGAAGACTTGGGCCAAATAGTAGAGGTAACACTGTATTTTCTTTACCATTCTTACTAACAGGCACAAATGTATATTAGCCTTTATTTTATTTTATTTATTGCTTTCCTTGGGACTGTCAGTTAAACACAGTGAACATGATAACAGGTGGAAAGAGGACAGGAATAACCTTACCAGAATGCTACTGCTCCTCCATTTCCAATCCCAGATTAGGATGGATTTTTGACCAAGCAGTGTTACTTTAAAGGGAAACTATAAAGAATTTGGATTGGCTTTTGATGTTCCTTTTTTATTGTTGTTTATACATCTTAAAACTGATGGTTTTGAATTTTAATGTGCATGATATATTTATTTTACAAACATTTAGTTATACCAGAGCATTTTTTTAAAGCGAGAGCACAGCAGAATCTGTTTGCCTTCAGACATTCGCTCTCTGACTGCATCTTTGAAAGAGCCATGATAACAAAACAGAGGGCTATAGGGGATGGGCCAACTCTGTGGATCTGTATATTTCTTTGGTTTTATAAGATGGCTGCTAAGGAAAGTATTAAAAATATAGGTACCTACATCCTAGGAATCATAATGAAGCACAATGTGTGCTTCATTATTTCCTTGGCTAGTCTTTTTTCAGCAGAGCAGTTAAGCATAAGCATGTAAAAGGAGCTGAACATTCTGGATTTAATGATTTCCTCATCTGCACTTGTATATACCTTACAAGCATATCATTTTCACATTTCAGCTGTGGGCCTATTATTACTTATTCAGAAATTATGTGTTATTACTTATAGCACCAAAGCAATACATATGTTAAAGGGGTTGTAAAGGTAAAAAAAACTCCCTAAATAGCTTCCTTTACCTTACTGCAGTCCTCCTTCACTTACCTCATCCTTCGATTTTGCTTTTAAATGTCCTTATTTCTTATGAGAAATCCTCACTTCCTGTTCTTCTGTCTGTAACTCCACACAGTAATGCAAGACTTTCTCCCTGGTGTGGAGAAAGCCTCTTGAGGGGGGAGGGGGCGAGCAGGAGTGTCAGGACCGCCCACTAACACACAGCTCCTTTCTCTATCTGCAAAGTAGAGAGTTTCCTGACTTGCCTGCTTGCCCCCTCCCCCCTCAAGAGGCTTTCTCCACACCAGGGAGAAAGCCTTGCATTACTGTGTGTAGTTACAGACAGAAGAACAGGAAGTGAGGATTTCTCAGAAGAAATAAGGACATTTAAAAGCAAAATCGAAGGATAAGGTATGTTTAAGAGGACTGCACTAAGGTAAAGGAAGCTATTTAGGGAAAAAATGTTTTACCCTTACAACCCCTTTAAGTTAGGCAATGCTTTCATTAGCAATTTTGTCTTTCACGCATGCGCATTAGGGAACCGACTGTGAAGCTGAAAGGCTTCACTGCCGGTTCCCTTACCAGGAATAGCAGCGGCTGCACCCGACAGACGATTTTAAGATCAGCTGCTGTGCCAACATCGCGGGCTCCCTGGACAGGTAAGTGTCCTAATATTAAAAGTCAGCAGCTGCAGTATTACAATTTGGGCTTCTGTACCTTTAAGAAGGGGTGGCTCCCTTCAGTCCACCTGGCCTCCACCTATCCATCAATGCTTCCATTGTGGAGTCTCTCATAAGCTAGAGATAGGACCACAGATACCAGGGTGCCGTGACGAGGCTCTGTGGCTTACGCATGTATTTGCAAATGTGTGCAGACTAAACCCCTGTTTTAACGCATACGGTTAGATAGGTTGATTCGGTTGTCAGTGGGCTGGCCGGTGAGTAAAGCTTGGATCTTTCCTTGGATTTATCCTTGGTCTTGTTTACATCATTACATTGGGTACTACACCTGCCAAAGTTATTTTCAAATAAAAAAAAAGGCCTTTGTAAAATTTTGTACATTTGTATTTAATCAATTGCAACAAATTCAAATGAACAAAATGAATGAAAATTAAAAAAATTGAAATGTAGAAATAAAGCTAAAGGGGAAGTAGGAGCTAATAAAGGTTGATTAGGGTTAACTAATGCTGCGTACACATGATAGGTTAGTCTGATGAAAACGGTCTGATGGACAGTTTTCATCAGACCAAACCGATCGTGTGTGGGCCCCATCGGTTATTTATCCATAGGTTAAAAAAATAGGAACTTGTTTTAAAATTATCTGATCGATAAAAAACCTATAGAAAAAAACGATCGTCTGTAAGAACGTCCATCGATTAAAAATCCATGCATGCTCAGAATCAAGTCGACACATGCATGGAAGCATTGAACTTCATTTTTTTCAGCACGCCGTTGTGTTTTACGTCACGGCGTTCTGACACGATCGCTTTTTAAACTGATGGTGTGTAGGCACGACTGATCATCAGTCGGCTTCATCGGATAACTGATGGAAAAATCCATCAGACCGTTTTCATCAGACTAACCTATCGTGTGTACAGGGCATTAGATTAGGGTAAGCACTGGTGTTAAACCATACATTTTTAATAAAATATAAATATTTTATTTATGCTTGTATGAGTGTGGTAACTGGCAATATGTGCTGATAAAAGGATGCCCTTTAATCAACACATAAAGGAACTAGTCTAAACAGCGTGCAACAATAGTTGCAAGTGCAGCAGTGAATCTGGCACCATTCCCAGTGGTTTTGCTTGATACAGTGGCCATGCATGCACAATGTCCAAGTTTACAAGGTACACCCAAGGTAATGAGACATTTTTATAGGAATATTTACCGTAATTGTTATGTGACTAGGACAATGTAGTTGCAGGCTCTGTAATTGAGCAATTCATTCTCAAAAAGCTTGCAAGAGATCAAGTGAAGTCTTTCAAGTTTCAAGTCTCAGCATTCTGCTCTCTTCCCACTTCCTGTGCACCCACTCCATGTTTTTATTACAGATTAGAAGGCTAGCAGGATACCAACTGCTGACAGGAGGCAGAAAAAAAATGCTGAAAAAAAAGTGATCTTTTTTTTATTGGAACCTGGAGGATGAATTACTCCTAGGTGCCTGTAGCTACAGAGGTCAGTGGGGGTTTGTTTTAAAGCATATGTACCGTTTTATTATGAAAATAATATGCTCATAGCCTGTAAAGATTTAAACTGGTCTGTGCCACAGATTGGACCTATTCCCTAAGCTGCAGTCACATGAAACCTACCAGGGGGCAGATCCATGTACCTGCGCATAAGAATCCGCTGGGCGCAGCGTATCTAAGATACACTACGCCGCCGCAACTTATTTTTTTTTTCAAATCCTCAACGAATTTGCGCCGTAAGTTACGGCGGCGTAGTGTATCTTTGGCGGCGTAAGGGCGCGGAATTCAAATGGATGTAATGGGGGCGTGTTTTATGTAAATACGACGTGACCCAACGTAAACAAAGTTTTTTTAACTGCGCATGCGCCGTCCGTGGGGGTATCCCAGTGCGCATGCTCCAAATTAAACCGGAACCAGCCAATGCTTACGACGGTGACGTCATTCTACGCAAATCCCTATTCGCGAACGACTTACGCAAACGACGTAAAAAAATTCAAAATTAGACGCGGGAACGTTGGCCATAATTAACATTGAGTACGCCACCTATACGCCGGAAAAAGCCGAACGAAAACGACGTAAAAAAATGCACCGGCCGGACGTACGTTCGTGGATCGCCGTAAATAGCTAATTTGCATACTCGCCGCGGAATTCTACGGATACGCCACCTAGCGGCCGCCAAAATATTGCACCTTAAGAGCCAACGGCGTACTAAGACGTACGCCTGTCGGATCCCTCCGAGATGCCGTCGTATCTTGTTTTGTAGATACAAAACAAAGATACAACGCGGGAATTTTAAAATTACGCCGGCGTATCTATTGATACGCCGGCGTAATTTTAAAATTCCCGCGTTGTATCTTTGTACTCGTAATCCTTTTGTGGATCTGCCCCCAGGTGTTAAATCAAATATTCAAAGAAAATGACCACCCTGAAAAACTAATAAATATTGTCCCAATATGCTATCTCAACAAGTGTGATAAATTAGTAAAAGTAAAATTATTTGCATATCATAAAAAGTGCTATTCAAATAAATAATGAATTACCCAATTGGATAAATATGTAAACAAAGTGCATAAATCAATGCCCTACAAAATGTAATGTGTAAACAACAATAACATTTCAATATTCTTAAAATTTATAAAAAGTCCACAATTGTGTCTCAAAATCAAAAAACTATTAAAAAGTCCCTTTCACCACAAGTTCTCCGTGCTTGAATAGTTCAAAGTGTTAAATTCACACCTTCACCTTTAAGAGTAACATGTACTCACCCACAAAGCAAAAATAATACTCTTTTGGGAGATGACCACATAAATAGTCCAATCCTTGACAGATCTAATTGTCTCTACCACTTATCTTCTCCTGTCACTCAAGGATTGAAACCTCCCATTTTCCAAAATATCCTGTTCTTCTGGTCTATTGAATAAAAGCCGATACGCTTACATTATATTGTGTCATGCCAGACACTAAGTAGTAACAGCATGTATAGTGCTCTAGCCCACGGTCTCCAGGTGTGAGAGAAAGCTGCAAGCGGATGACTGTGTGCAGCGTGACGTCACTTGAAGTGTGGCTCCACCCTACACATTTCAACATCTGTCGTCATCAGGAGCGACCAGAGACTAAGGCAGCCTGCACTGTCATAGCCTGGCCAAAGTTCTATTTTACAAAGGAAATTGTAATGCTTTGGGTTCATTTTATTATAATATTTTAAAAATGTTAAAGTGATGTTTTAAAACATGGGTCTTGAATTAAAATTTACAGCGGTCCGGTCAACAAAATTTTCTTCCTGCAGAGGTCCGAATCTCGTTGGCACTATAACACATCACAGTCCCTTGTACGTCATTCGTCTTCAGCGCACCTTTCACATCACAGTACCCTATTCCCACAGTGTCCTCAGTTCCCCTTCACATCACTGCCCCCCTTTACATTGCAGTGCCCTTTACATTGCAGTGCCCCTTAACATCACAGTCCCACAGTGACCTCAGTTCCCCTTCACATCACTGCCCCTTTACATTGCAGTGCCCCTTAACATCACAGTCCCACAGTGACCTCAGTTTCCCTTCACATCACAGTACCTCTTTACATCACATTGCCCCTTTACACATTACAGTGCCCCTTACAGCACCCCTTAACACAACACAGCACCCCTTAAAACAAGACAGTGCCCTTTAACATAACAGCTCCCCTTAACATAACACAGCATCCCTTAACATAACACAGCACCCCTTAAAACAACACAGTGCCCTTTAACATAACACAGCTCCCCTTAAAACAACACAGTGCCCTTTAACATAACACAGCTCCCCTTAAGGCCTTGTACTCACGAGCAGACATGTCCGATGAAACCGGTTCGCAGACCGTTTTCATCGGACATGTCTGCCCGGGGACTTCTGTTCGATGGCTGTACACACCATCGAACAGAAGTCCGCGCGTAAACAATACGCGGGGCGTGTCCGCGGTGTCGCCGCGTCGATGACGCGGTGTCGCCGCGTCAATGACGCGGCGACGTGGGCGGGCCTGCCTTTTAAATGCTTCCACGCATGCGTCGAAGTCATTCGACGCATGCGAGGGATGGCGGGCGGCCGGACATGTACGGTAGGTCTGTACAGACGACCGTACATGTCCGGGCGGACAGGTTTCCAGCGGACTGTTTTAAAGCAAGTCCAGGAAACAGTTGTCCGCTGGAAACCTGTCCGATCGGCCCGAAAATGGTCCGCTCGGGCCTACACACGGCCAAACATGTCTGCTGAAACTGGTCCGCGGACCAGTTTCAGCAGACATGTTTGGTCGTGAGTACGGGGCCTAACACATCACAGTGAGGTGCTGCAGATTGGGACAGAGAGCGGGAGTCCTTTCATATTAACATGCCGGCTAATCCCCTGCTTGTTAACATAATAACTTTTACATCTCCCCACCCTCAGTCCCGATCTACAGCTGCTCCTGCCTCCACCCACTGTGAGGATGACATTGGTGGCCAGGCTGGAGAGGAAACCCAGCCGTGGCAGTAGCACAGCCATTTAGTGACTGTTGTTTTAAAACATATGTTACATGGTATTCTGTGCAGTCACAGTAAAGAATAAACTAAATTAAAATGTGTTGTTAAATTCTCTAATGCATGTTTAAAAAATTGAGAGAAGACGTTTGAGTCGTTTCTGTTGATAGCACCTCTGTATTACTTAGTTGGGCTTGATTCACACAAATAGCTTTGCTTGACCAAAACAGATTCTATAATCAGCATTATTTGAAAAGTCAACAAAATAAGAAATTAGAAGATCTTGATATTTTTTTTAATGTCAGAGAAATATTGGGAAAGAAAGATTACGTCTATTATAGCGGTTATGTTTAGGCTTTCAATTTGTCAGTTATATATTTGTTTTATACAGCGAGTTCATTACTGCCTGAAAAGTTCATTGTGAGGATACTTATTACCCGTCACAAAGAGAAATAAACAGAACCCAGCTGATATAACACAAGCAGGAAATTGTGCTGCTTAAGCTGAGGGAGTGCAGAAACACTGAGGAGGAACTTGTACAGCTCAGGTCCTCTGGGATGTGTGTATCCTCATGCTGGTAAAGGAGATCTTTTGTTGCCAAGCCGAGCGCACATCAGCTAGGTCACGAGACATTAGAGCGGGCTTCTCCTACATGGCCGTATCAAAGCCAGTTCATTAATGAGGGATCATCATCTGAAATAGCAGTGACTAATAACGTAATGGCTCTCAGCCTCCCATTAAGTACTTTTTTTTTTATACTCTGTGAGTGTAAAACAGCAGTATCATCAATGCGCTGTTTACTATATGTACTCTAATTACATCAATATGTTTTATGAGAACGCAGCAGTGCGTCAAAAGGGGATGTCTAACAATCACTAGACAATATTATTATACAGTAATATGTATCTGGTCTTTTTTTTGCTGTCATCTCCTGTTGATTACTGATGATCTGTGCTGAAAATGAAAGGATCATCATATTGCAGTAATGACTACCTGTCGTTAGGCTAAGTGATATGACAAGATGATGGAGCATCACTTTTTTAAAGAAAGCCTTGACTGTGCTTTTTTTATATATATATATATTTGGCTTAAAGGACAAATGTGCTTTAACCCGTTTCACTGCCCAAACATTATATATTTTCTGAAAACAAACACCCTAGAGAATACCATCCAATTTTTTATATTATACTTTATCAGTACAACGGTTTATGAAACACAAGGTTTCAGTAAAAGAAAAAAATTACACTAAAGTAAATTTTAGGCCACACAGTGCAATATAACATAATATTATTATTATTATTATTATTATTATACAGGATTTATATAGCGCCAACAGTTTGCGCAGAGCATTATAATACAGGCATACCCCACTTTTAAGTACACAATGGGACCAGAGCATGTATGTAAAACAAAAATGTACTTAAAGTGAAGCAATGCCTTTTTTCACTTCTGGGGCATCAGGGGCTGTAGTGGGGTGTCGGGGACTATAGTGGGGGTGTCGGGGACTGTAGTGGGGGGGGGGGGTCAGGGAGTGTTTTTCCAAGTAGCAGGGAATCTGAACTATCCGTGCACAGATTACTCAGCGTTAGCTTGAGAGCTACTTTACATACACTCACGGGTATGTCCTTACTCATGAGTGTATTTAAAGTGAGTGTACTTAAAGCGGGGTATGCCTGTATAGTTTTCTATTAAAAAAGATGAGGTTGCGCTAACGAGTAAATAGATACCCAACATGTCAAGGCTTAAAATTGCATGCGCTGGTGAAAAGTTGGTCAGGGTACCAAAAACCAAATACAAGTCCAAAGGAGAAAGAAGGTTTGCTTTTCGGGGTCCTAGACTATGGAACGCTTTACCAACCAGCATTCGGTTGGAGGAAAACCACCTGACTTTCAGAAGACGGATCAAAACTCTGCTCCTTTGATGTCATGAGACACAAACAACTAGCGCCCAGAAGCGATTCAGTTCGCATGTGCCGCGCTTTATACGTTTTTCATTCATTCATTCATTCATTCATTCACCCTGTATTCTCCATAGACCAGGGATATGCAATTAGCAGACCTCCAGCTGTTGCAGAACTACAAGTCCCATGAGGCATAGCAAGACTCTGACAGCCACAAGCATGACACCCAGAGGCAAAGGCATGATGGGACTTGTAGTTTTGCAACTGCTGGAGGTCCGCTAATTGCATATCCCTGCCATAGACAATACTTTAAAAGCCTCGAAGGGTAATCTGTATCGAGTTAACTGTGAATAATGGGCCTAGAATTATTAATATCATTCCAGCGTGCACAGCAAAATATAACGTGTATTGCAATTGACGTTTTCATGTATAGGTACCCCCAATGTGTGTTTTCACGTTTACAGGTGGGTAAGTTTCATTTTTACACCTTTTTTTAAAAAAAAAAAACACTAAACTGCATCACATTGGGGACAAAAATTATTTAATGATTGCATCAGCAGTCTAAAAGACCCCAATGTCTCACCTTCTGTCCAGTGAAGCTAATAAAGTGCAGATTATGCTCTATTAGCATCTTCTGTAGCCATACTGGCTGGGGAAAGCGACACCAAGAACTGGAAGTGGCATTTTACATGTTGCTTCCAGGTCTTTAGCAGAAAGAGGAGATCAATGAATGGATATTTTCTTCTACTTGGCGACACCTGGGCATGCAGAGCCTGGCAAATATGCTGGGAGTGGAATATTCTATAGTAGTTTTGTACATGCAGCACCTAGAAAATGTATTAACCCCCTTGAAAGTGTTCATGTTTTATTGTCATAGATTATAGAATTATAATGCATTTCGTTGTTGTTTTTTTTTATCCTTTAAAGTAGAACTTTAGGATTGTAAGAAATATACCTTTGCAGTGGGCTCTCCCTCAACCCCGCACTGCAAGGGTTAAATGCTTATTATGTCTAGGGGGTAGAGGAACCGACAGTATTACTTACCCTGATTCCTAGCTCCAACAAGCTCCAGTCCTGGCCACATAACCTTGTAGAGCAATTAACCATTTTGTATGTGAAGGAGATGAGCATGCAAACACAGCCATGAGAAGCCTAAAGAGGAGGCTGCAGGAACCTGGTCACACAAACCAAAGGAGCCTGTAAGAGCCAGGAATTAGGTAAGAATAAGGCCTCGTACACACGACCGAGGAACTCGACGGGCGAAACACATCGTTTTCCTCGTCGAGTTCCTTGTTAGGCCAATTTTCTCCATTCCCGTCAAGGAAATAGAGAACTTGCTCTCTTTTTGGCTCGTCGAGTTTCTCGACAGTTTCCTCTACGAAAATATCTCCCAGCAAGTTTCTTGCTGGTTTTTGCGACCAGTTTTCCCATCTGGAAAATTGCCATGACAGCTTTTGGCTGGGAAAACTGGGCGTGTGTATGCTCCATGGCAGTTTTCCCGACAGGAAAACCGGCGGGAAAAATTAGAACATGTTCTCTTTTTTCCTGCCGCGATTCCTGGTGGTCTTTTTCCTGGCAGTTTTCCTTTGGGAAACACTGCGGTGGAGCATTCACACGGCCAGGTTTCCTGGCCAAAGCTCTCTTGGCAGTTTTTTGTAGGGGGAAAAAGCTGCCGAGCCGGTTCTCGGCTTTCCCCTTGGGTTTCCTGGCGGTAAAAAGTCAGTCGAGAAACCCGTACATGTGTACGAGGCATTAGACCTGTCTGCAAGCGCTTGCAAGAAGTAATGAAGAACAAGTGGTTATTTTCTACCAAGGACCATCCGTGCTTAATTAAACAACACCATCATTTTAATTTATTTAACATCACACAGGGCTCCGGTTCATTGAAAACACTTAATTAAAATTGGTTGACTAAATTGAGTTTGATTACAGTAAATGTAATGTAATATGTTTTAAAGAAGAACTGTTTTAAAATGTTTGCAATTACTACACAATAAATGATCCCCTTTTTGCTTGTATTCCTTATAATGGAAGAGAATCTAATAATTATTCTAGAACTGTATACAATGTAACCAACCCATAACTTACAGTGCATAGAAAGGATTTGAATCAGGACAGGGATAGGGGGCCATATTCTCGCACTTTCTGCGGCGGCATCGCGTAAGCTATTTACACTACGCCGCCGCAACTTGCTGGAGCAAGTGCCGTATTCCTCAAGCACTTGCTCCGTAGTTTGTGGAGGCGTAGTGTAAAAGGCCCGGCGTATCCCCGCGTATTTCAAAGGGGGCGGCTTATATTTAAATTAAGCGCGCCCCCGTTTCGACGTAAGCAACGGTTACGCGATTTCGTTCGTGAATCGGCGTATCAGGCTCATTTGCATAAAAAAATGAGACCTGAGCGTAAACGCCACCTAGCGGCCGGCGGCGAATTACATTTAAGATCCGACAGTGTAAGTGACTTACACATGTCGGATCTTCAGCGTATCTATGCGAAAATGATTCTAGGAATCACTCGCATAGATACGCGGGTCAAAAAAGAGAGATACGACGGAGTTTCCTGAGATACTCTGTCGTAACTCTACTGAGAATATGGCCCTGAGTCTTTATCTTGGTTCATACCAGCTTAGATATGCCATGTTAAATCAGATAACCATTTACAGAATACAAGATATTTTGCAAATGGAAAAGGGGTAGTGTGCGGAAAAACAACACACCTTTTTTAACCTGACTAGCTTTGTAACTATGTAACAATGCTGTTTCCCTATAGGAGAGCAGCAGTTCTCATAGCCAAGGCCTGCTAAAAGTACCGTGAGAATGCACTATCTGGAATAAATTAAAGGATATATTTTACATTATGCAGAAGTGATCCAGATTTGGCATAAAGCTCAACAGCATCAGTTTTTTTTCCAACAGATATGACCAAATTTCTGCTTGGAGTTCTCCTTTAATGGCTTGTAGGTGATAGGTTTATCTTTGCTACAACATTTGCTTTATGTAGCACAGCCTGCAGACTGGAATCGACAAGTTAAATCCAATCAGTTAGCAAACTGTACATATTATGATGCTTATTGTTGATTAATACTTTATAATTCTCTGAAAGACACATAGTACATATTGAACATTAATACTGTATAGTGTATTACATTGAACATGTCAACTCTTTCCATAGGGATACATGGCAACCATGAGTACTCAAGGAGTTCCTGAGGACATGAAGGGAAAAGATAAAATTGTCTTTGGGAACATACACCAGATATTTGACTGGCACAAAGAGTAAGTGGCATCTTGTAGACCGTCAAAATTACTAATTATTTATAAACCACTTGCAGTCATGCCAATATCAGGGGAATTGCAGCATGTCCTTTTGCAAACGTCTGTATGTATTCACATTAAGCACGTCTTTGCTTCCTTTTGAAGTGAAGACACTTTTACTGGTGTGAAGTTCAGTATGCACACTGGCTTTAAATGTCTTTTACAAAATACAAGAAGAATTCCGCGCTGTTTAAATGTGAGCGGCTGACACTACCAGTGAACAAATGGTAAATACAAAACAAACATAAAAAAGTGCAGCGCATATACAATAAATAAACACCTATAAGTTGATTATAGTGTCCAACAGTGAATGAACAATAAATAAATGAATGAGGGATACATATATATATATATATATATATATATAGTTATTCATTCATTGTTGGACACTATAATCAACTTATAGGTGTTTATTTATTGTATATGCGCTGCACTTTTTTATGTTTACAAAAAAGCTATGCTATCTCAATCACATTCAAGACCAGTGGAATGCATTATTAAGAGTAGCAATGCTGTAAAGTTTACCTTTTCCAGAAAATAGCCTATGCAGTCCAGTAGTTATTAAAAAGTTGTGCATGTTTGTAAAATATTCTTTTTATTTTTTATTGTTATACCCAGTGGCTGCCGGTGCTGGAGAATTTTGGGGGGGGGGCGCGGGCCAGGTATGCACTCACCCTACGGCAGAGCTCCCTTGAATTGTTTAAAGCTCCTCCAGTCCCTCCTCCCTCGCTCTCCAGGCTGCTGTCATCTCTAATCTGTTCTCCGTCTCTCTGAATACTCTTTGCATCAGGCGCATGTTTCGGGTTCTGAATTGCCGGGAAGCCAGAAGCCGATGTCCGAGGACAATGTAAAACTGGTCAATTGGGGCCTCAGCATGTGGTCAAGTGCCTGTGATGAGGTGGCGGACCTAGTAGAAATCTATTGGTCCACCGCCCCGCACAATGCACGACCACACAGTGCGAGCTGGATGGGGGGGGTGCATGTTGTGCCTCTTGTGGACTGGCCACCAATAGTTATACCTGTAGACCATTTGGGTCCCCCTGTAATTCTGGAAGTAGGTGTCCAACGTTTTTCATGTCCTAGAAACAAGACATTTGGGTGAGGGGGGGGGGGGGGTCAAATGGCCTATAGGTATGACAATAAAAATAAAGAACATTTTACAAAGCTGCACAGCCTTTTCAAATCTACTGAGCCTCTGAACTGCATAGGCTATTTTCTCAAAAGGTGAATTAAGCCTTTAAAGTATTGCTGCATGTGATTGAGACAGCATAGTTTTTTTTGTTAAAGACTTTTCTAGCCAGTACGTATACTGAACTGAACTCATAGAACTGGAGCATGGAGGTGAATGGAATGAAATGTAACTCTCATTCAAGAGGATCACATGTGGCAAATTACCGAACTTAAACAGTAACTTTAGTCAAAATTAAAGTTTACATACTGTATATGAAACAGTGGGGTTGATATGCTGGAGAGTGCAAAATCTGGTGCAGCTGTGCATGGTAGCCAATCGGCTTCTAGCTTCAGCTTATTCAATTCAATTCAGTCAGACAAATAAACCTGGAAACTGATTGGTTTCTATGCAGAGCTGCACCAGATTTTGCTCTAGTTTTAGTAAATCAACTCCAGTCTGTCAATAGAATTAGCAAAGAAGTTTTTGTTTTTCTCCCCTCTCTTTCACCACCATAATGTAGTTTTATTACGTGTTGATCCTACCAGTAGTTCCATTTATGTATCCGCTTTCTTTACCAAGCCAAGCTGTCCAGCAAAAGTGTCAGACGGTAAAAAACTATTTGTGCACAGGTAGGGGTGCTTACAACCATCTGCTTATATATATATATATATATATATATATATATATATATATATATATATACACACAAAATAAGCACAATGGACATTACTTATCTTCAGTGTGATTTGCTCATTCTGCCTTTTGGATCATTAGTAATATTTCTCCTCTAATGCCCTTCCCCACCCTTGCTGAAGTTCTGGTGCAGCAGGGGTCAATAGAACTAAGGTGCTGTCACGGGCTCTCATCAAGCAAGCTCAATAATGCCACCCTTTCCACTGAGCTCCTCCATTCATCTAGAGCCCAGGGTGAACATGCCAAATTGCACCCCCCCCTCCAAGATGTATATACATTATGTGTTAGAAACCCCCCCCCCCCCAAAAAAAAAAGTAATTGACATTAATCTGCATGCTTAGCTCAAATCCTCTAAATCCATATGCTCCCAGCACAATTCCCCCTCCCCCTAAAATGTCCCCATTCCCAAAAAAACTTCTACCCCTCGAATTTACCCCCCGAGCACTATCCCCCTCCCCACACTCCAAATCCCACTTCCAACACAAATTGCCTTCTCCAAATCCCCCCCCCCCCAAGCAAGAATGCCCCCCAATCATCCCTATTAGCACAAATCCCTCTACCCAAAAAAGTCCCCTCCTAGCACAAATCCCCCCAATACCCAATATTACCTTTTCTAACACAACCCCCCCCTCCCCCACTATATTACCTTTTCTAGCACAAATCCCCCATTCTAGCACAAATCCTTTTCCCCCATCTCCCCTCTCAACACAAATCCTCCCAAAATCACCACTCCCAAATTTCCGGTTCAGGGAAAAGTCATGTTCAGGGAAAAGTTCTAGTTTATAAAATTTCTGTAATTCTGATTGGGTGTTTGAGTTGAACAAAGTTGATGCACATCAGTTAATAAGATGGGATTTAATACACTGCACCTCTACAGCTATTTTCTAGGTGAGATACAAAAGTGCCTTGAGGACCCAAGCCGATTAGCACAGCTCTTCATAAAGCACGTGAGTTTTTTCTACCTTGTACCGACACTATGACGTTGATTTACATGTTCACTTTGCAACGAAACTTTCACATAGCTTAATGAGTGTGGTAAAAAATAACATTTCAAAGAAAATTCTATCACAAGCAAGGAAAATAAAAGAATAATAATAATAAGAAAAAAATTAATTTTCTAGCACACGATTAGATGATGGAATTTAGCAGAACTTTATTCACTAAGCTAAGGGAAACTCAGTTAACTAGATGAACAGCCTTTTATTTTTTAGTAAATAACCTCTACCTGTCTCTCTATGCTGTTTGTTTATCTAAATATTAATTTGTGGCAACTAGTTCTGAAAATGTAAAATTTTGAATGCTGGGAAAATGAGGCGATGCACTGTAACAAGACAAAAATGTAGATTACTTATGTTATTTGAATTTTTGAAAGTTTTCGGGGCCCACGGCAGGGTTTGATCCCCTATCTAGCCTTTTCTGCTGTTCCTGACCCTGATGAAGAGCTCACTCTCCAACCCAAATTCTACTCTCAGGCCTCATACACACGACCGAGTTTCTCGGCAAAAACCAGCAAGAAACTTGCTGTGATTTTTTTTTTGCCGAGGAAACCGGTCGTGTGTACATTTTTCGACGAGGAAACTGTCGAGGATCCCGTCGAGCCAAAAAGAGAGCATGTCTTATTTTTCCTCGACGGGAATGGAGAAACTTGCCTTGTCGAGTTCCTCGACAGCCTAATAAGGAACTCGACGAGGAAAACTATGAGTTTCGCCTGTCGAGTTCCTCGGTCGTGTGTAAGGCCCCGTACACACGACAGAGTTTCTCGGCAGAATTCACCGAGAAACTCGGTCAAAACCCGGATTCTGCCGAGAAACTCTGTCGTCTGTACAGTTTTGGCTCGATGGAGCCGCCGAGGAGCTCGACGAGAAAATAGAGAACATGTTCTCTATTTTCTCGTTGTTCTATGGGAGAAGGCGTCCCGCCGAGCTCCTCGGCGGCTTCATCCCAGAACTCAACGAGGAACTCGACGTGCCAAGCATGTCGAGTTCCTCGGCCGTGTGTACGGGGCCTAAGAGGCTTCATAGCCAGAGCTTTGCTTTGAGCTGACCTTCCTTATTTCTCTCTGGAGTGCATTTTTTTTTTTTTACATATGGCAAATCCATTTGCTTCCTAGTGGTTTTTCTATAGGAAGATATAGAATAATTCACCCTTGAGAAGACGATTATAAGTTGCATTTAAAGATACCTTGTCAGCAAATTAAACATTTGCAAGCATTTGTAGGTTAAAGCACAGAAAAAAGTCTGATGCTTACTTGCAGAAAATGTATTTTCTCTAAAATGTTTTTAATTCGCTTGCAATGTGCTTTTGACCTGGACCACTCCAGGGGGACTCCCTAGCACAGCCACATTTCCCCCTTCCTCCTGCTATATCATAGTCTTGGCCTATTTAATGAATATCTTCCGTCTGTGCTGGCCCAGCATCTTCAACCTTTCCCTCACCTCCCTACATAACTTTTTATGTCCAGCCAAGAGAAAAATGAAGGAGAATAATATAGAATTTAATTAGAGTGACATCTCCGAGTCTGCTGGAGCTGCAGATATTATGTCCAATATGGCCGCACCCAACAGTATTCTTAGAACTTTTGGATGTCTGCACAAGGGAAGTTTTTATAGGTTAATAACATGCATACATTAGATATGCTGTATATATAATCTTATGGGAAAGTTGTTGTTGAAAATGAATAGTGTGTTGGCTGGCTCCTACAGTAGAAGTGAGGATAAGGGAAGAACTTCCCACCAAGACCCAACTGGGAAACAAAACTTGCAAGATTATTTTTAATTTACGGTCTGTTAATTACTGTATTTGTTGTCTGTTTAGGAGCGCAGGTTGCACATGTACGTGGTATATTGTCAAAACAAGCCCAAGTCTGAGCACATTGTGTCCGAGTATATCGATACCTACTTTGAGGTGAGGAACAAAGTCCACATTATTTATTGTCATTGCATGTCATGGTAACATTTAGGGAACTGAATGCAAAACTTTTTTTGATAGTCACCAGAACTTTTGTGCCCATTGGAAGATATTCACTCTTTGTGTCACTTTACTTTTGGTGATAATGATCCCTAGGACAAATAGAGAGGTTGAATCTCCCTAACAGGGACACCAACAGCAATTGAAACCTCACAGATATTGTAATACTTCACCATTCTATTTAAACATGTTGCCTTCAGTTATACTTTAGGGTTCATAATTGAGTATTAACATATGGGTACTATAGCGTACACTCATGCAAGGTCCATTTGCCCACATGGGGATGCACTGGTGTTCTGTGCTTCCCTGGGCAGGCAGTCTCATTCTTGTCAAGCGGCTGCACGGACACAGATGCAGCTCCAATTTGACAGTAATGCATGTGCATGGCCCTGAATTCACACTGCCTACATTTTGGGCCGTGCCCCTTCATGGATGTCAAATTGGGAGCAGCGGCTGTGTCCAAGCAGCCACTGCATCCCAATTAAAGTGAATGGGACTACCTGCATGGGGATGAGTGGAACACCTGTGTATCCCTGTAGGAGCAAACATGGCCCTCACGCAGTATTGTGTAGTACGCCCATGTGGGTGGGACTTTACTGTAAATAAGTAAAACACTTTACAAATGTATTACTTGCCTTTATTTAATTGTTGTGGTTTTCCTCCTACTATACTACCTAATGACATTACTTTTATATATTAGATTTGTTTTCCAAAGTGATTAAATTGATGTCTGTGAAGGTTCACATTTATCCAGGTCATGGCTAGTAATAGTTGCATTAAATTGGACTTTTTCTGTAATGTTGAAGACATTTTGTAGTTTAAGATATTTCTAGTGCCAACTAGTTAACAACCCCACTCTTAACTTTTTCTTTATTTTAATAATTTGCCCTTTCTGTTTATTGTTTTTTGGACAAAAACAGAATTTTAGGGAGAATTGCCACAAAAAAATAGAGAAACATAGACAAAATATACCGCTACCTGTAGATAAACCAGCGTATGTAATAGGCATTGGATTTACTAGTGCATAAAGGCTAATAAACTCTTTGTGTCACCAATCACATCTTTTCTTTCTGACCATGCTCCTGCAGGAGTTGAGGCAACAGCTGTCACATCGCCTGCAACTTAATGACCTACTTATTAAACCGGTGCAGAGGATCATGAAGTACCAGCTGCTGCTAAAGGTATGGGACACTTTAATCACTCACCAACAGTTTGCAAAATGTAATTACCTAACTGTAGCATATTTTGAGTTGTGATTACAGTGTTTAGGAGCATCCAAAGCCTGGAGTTGGGTGTGAATTAAGCATAGATTTTTATAGATTAACCACTAAAGGAACTTAAGCTGGCCATACATGGATCCATTTCTGTTTTGTTTTTTTCAATAAGCCAGCAGACTGAACAAAAAAAAAACGGAACTAATTCCCCCAACCACACATTTGAGGTGGATTCGGGAATCCTCCTCACCGTCAGAATACACTGATCTTGGTCTTGATATTGGCTGCAGTGCTGATTGAAATAAAGTTTTCCAGCAGGCCCATTTGTGAGCAGTTGATTAATAGATCGACTGCTCTTGAACAGGATCGACCATAGATGGATCAAAATGTATCCAGTCCCTACTGAATTCTGAATTTTGATCCATCATTTGTGGATCCTGCTCGAGAGCCCCATCTAGGGCCAGCTTTAGTGCAACTACTCTCTAAGGCCTCGTACACACGGCCGAGGATCTCGTCGGACGAAACACATCGTTTGCCTCGTCGAGTTCCTTGTTAAGCTTGTCGAGGAACTCGAGAAGCTTGCTTTGTGTACACATGGTCAAGACAAAATCTCCTCGTTCTCAAACGCGGTGAAGTACAACACATACAGTTGCAGGGGAAGTTCGATTCCACTTGCACAACTCTTGGGGCTGCTTTTGCTAATCTCATGAGTTTTATTCTGAGCAAGCGCGGGTTCCTTAGCATACACACGCTCGAGTTTCTCGTCGAAAACCAGCCCGACGAGGAACTCGACGAGCAAATTGAGACTCCCGTTGAGGAAAAAAAGAACTTGCTCTCTTTTTTGCTCGTCGAGTTCCTCGATGAAAAATGTACACATGACCGGTTTCCTCGGCAAAAAAGGAGAAACCGGTCGTGTGTACAAGGCCTAATACATTTTTGGAGATAACATATTCGCCACACAGAATGTTTTCAGTTCTGACTAGTAGGCCTGTATTGTGAGAAGGTGCAGAAAAGCATAACCATGAGGTAGAACTGTAAAACAGGAAGCAGAGCTTGCTTATTTAAAGAGGAGCTCCAGTCTCTCCCTAAAAAATTGAAAGTCAGCAGCTACAAATACCGTAGCTGCTGACTTTTAATATAAGGACACTTACCTATCCAGGGATCATGTAATGTCCTCACCCTAGACGATTGGGCTTCGGGTGCAGGTGTCGGAATCTTAGGGAAGGGAAATCCTATTGTGGTTTCCTACTGTGCATGCACAAGGCGCCTTGCGTTTTGTGGATGGTCCTGCAGTATTTTAGGACCTGTGATGTGTCCCAGAAGGCTGCTGGGGGAAGGAGAGGGGGGGGAAGCAAACTTCTGCACAGATTGCTGTGGTGATCTGACTGGAAGATGGAGCGGGTACCTGGCAAAACCAGATACCTGCTCCCCCTCAAAAAGTGCCAAATGTGGCAGTGGGGGGGATGTAAACAATTGGGACTTCCACTTTTGGGTAAGGTTCCTCTTTAAGTTATAAATAGAGCTGAGTTTAGCAGTGCTAGGACAGATACTCATATTTATTTCAAGGTGTTCTCTTTTACAGAATATGTATGTACAGAGTATCTAAAAACTAATTTGGGTGGAGGTTTAAAATGCAGTAGCAAATCATTTATACTAAATATACATTCATTTTTCATTTTTTATCCTTTTTCAGGACTTTCTTAAGTATTACAGTAAAGCCGGACAAGATACAACAGAACTGGAGGTTGGTAAAACTCCTTGATGATATAGCATATTCAGGTTAAGGCATATCAGAGAAATTACAGTATGTTATTACAGACCATGGTTTGCTTTTAAAAAAATAAAAAATAATTGTTTTAAATAATTTAATGAAAAATTATCCCTGGACCACACTATTTTTTATGTGCAAAGACATACATTTGAAATCTGGGTGTACACATTTTTGTTTGAAGTGATGTGTGAGGGTAGCACAGTGGTGTAGTAGGTAGCGCTTTCACCTAGCAGTAAAAGGGTCGCTGGTTCGAATCCCGACAACGACACCATCTGCCTGGAGTTTGCATGTTCTCCTGTGCCTGCGTGGGTTTCCTCCGGTTTCCTCCCACACTTCAAAGACATGCTGGTAGGTTAATTGGATCTTGTCCAAATTGGCCCAGTATATCTGTATATGTATACAAATTTGTGTCCCAAGCGCGTTGAGAACCTACGGGGTCCTGCAAAAAGCACCTTGAGGTGATTCAGTTCACATTTGTAGCGCTATACAAGTTATTCATTCATTGATAGATCGAGTGGGTTGGGTTAAAATTTACATGGGTTTTTATTGCTGCCAATATCATGGCTGGAGAGATTCACCCTCTCTAGTTATCTTGGTGACCACCATAACATGACAAATGTGATGGTAAATCCAAAATGTTATTGCTGTCACAGGAACAAGAATAGAGTGGAAATCTTCTGATGGGGACACCTATTCTGGTTTCAACTAAGTTGGGTTTTACTGGTTTTAGAAAATCAACAAGATTTAATGGAAGCACCGACTCACAACTTCAAAAATACTCAAGATAATTGCAAGATATGGGTCAGCTGCACAGCTTTGTAAACTATACCCTCTTACCTGGAGGTTATGTTAACCTCTTCATAATGTTTTTTTTTTTTTTGATGCATCAAATTCCCACTGGAATGAGACCTTGTTTCTACTTCTGCTCAACCCCTCCCTTTTTCTTTCTTTCTTTCTCCTGTGTACACCCTAACCATTCCCCAAACCCTTAGCCAGAGTTTGGGTATGTTTATACAGTAAGTGTGAACAATTACTGTACCTACTCTCCCTTTGCTTGTATGTTCTCAATGGTGTAGCATCAGGGGTCACAATTGCGACCCCACCCGTGCAGCCCCATTTCATAGTCGGTTTTACACCTGGACAGGAGGGGTGGGTGGTGGGGCAGTATATACATGAACCGATCCCCTCTATTTTCCTCTTGCAGCAACTGAATGCCAGCTTCCCCTCCTCTCCCTCCCGATGGCATTTAGCAGCTGCAGGAGGAAAATGGAGGGGATTGATTCCTGTATATGTCGCCCTACCACCCACCCCTCCTGTCCAGGTTACTCTTTTTGTGGCTGTCCTGGCTCCCTGTGTGCTTCCTGGTCTTCCCCCACAGTGCTGCTGGCTTTCCTCCTCTCCTCTCCCTCTGGCTGCTACAGGCGATCTTCAGGATGGAGAGCAGGGAAGGCGCAGGTAAATAGGTAATTTTCTGGCCTCTTCCTTTTCTGAAAGAACACAGTGTTCATTTGTAACTGAAGCATAGTAAACTAGTAACTGTGTTTGCTATGCTTGTGAATGAACAGGAAGCTCTGTACAGAGCTGTTTCTGTTTATTCATTCTGTGCAGCTGAGGCAGAGAGTGAGGACTGTATCATCAGTCTCCTTTCTCTGTCTCAAAAGTTAGGCCCCTTTCACATGGGGCGAATCAGTAATGATCCGCCCCGTGAACCTCCGCTTGCTCAGCGGGGATTGCTCCGTTGATAGCCGCTGAGCTGGCGGATGACAGGGCGGTCCCCGCACACTGTGCGGGGACCGCCCTGTATGGGGGGATCGGATGAACACGGACCGTCTGTCCGTGTTCACCCGATCCGCCAGACGGATGGAAAAGTAGGTTTTTCCTCTGTCACACTTTGGCGGGTCGGATGTCAGCGGGCATGTCATCGCTGACATCCGCGGCTCCGTACAGGAGCACGGAACGCCCGTTCAGGTCTGCCTAAAAAACTGGCTGGCGGACCTGAACGGGCCACCCATGTGAAAGAGCGCTAAGACTTCAGGAGTCTGTTTAGACCCCCGATATTTCACCAAAGCCCTAAACAGGCCTGCTAAAAAAAATATTTAAAAAATAAAATTTTAAAAAATAAAATACATTTTTTAAAAATAATACAAAAATAAAAAACTACTGACAATGTCCACTACTTTACTGACACAACCCACCTCTCTACATGTCTGTCTGGCTGCGCTCTAGTATTTACTGCAAGCTTTAAATTCTCCAGTGCCCAATCATTTCTTTCATGTGTTACTTGTGAAAGTTCAGGGCCACAGGATTAGGAAATTAACACTTTACCACTATATTACATTATTTGTGATTTATAGAGCTGTGCGAATACAAAGACTTGTAGTTATTGGAGGAGAGAGTACAATACAGATGGCCTGAGGAGGCAAATAATTTGAGTCTAGCTGAGAATCAAGGCAGCCTGTGTTATGGGCAATGTGATCTCGCATAAGCAGCCATAACCCTCCACTACATGGGGATTTATTGGATTTCACAGCACATAAAGCAATAGTTGCAGTATTCAATAGCATTAGTAACAAATATGACTCACATAGTTCTCAAAATAAAAGCCAAAGTATAATCGCTGCTGCTAAATGTAACAAAATCACAGATCACCTTGTTTTATTAAACAAGTTACAAGTACCATTTAAGGTCAAATTTCACACACCAGGGAGAAAGCGTAGTTACAGACAGAAGAACAGGAAGTGAGCATTTCTTAGAAGAAATAAGAACATTTAAAAGCAAAATGGAAAGATGAGGTAAGTGAAGGAGGACTGCACTGAGGTAAAGGAAGCTATTTAGGGGAAAAAAAATTCCTTTACAACCCATTTAACCCTCCTGGCGGTATTCCCGAGCCCAAAATCGGTAACCCCGAGTCACGCTCGGGGTAGCTATGCAGAGCCTGCAGCACGCGCTGGCTTACCTTGTTCCTGGATCCAGCGATGCCGCTGCGCTGTGTAAGTGAGCGGGACCTCACTTGATTCACACAGTGTCGTCCTGTGCCGCCGATCTCCGTTCCCTGCGACGTTACGACGCACGGGGGGGGGGGGGAGATCGGCGCCAAATTCAAAAAGGTAAACAAACACTATACATACAGTATACTGTAATCTTATAGATTACAGTACTGTTTGTAAAAAATACACCCCCCCCCTTGTCCCTAGTGGTCTGCCCAGTGTCCTACATGTACTTTTATATAATAAAAACGGTTCTTTCTCCCTGCAAACTGTATATTGTCCATAGCAACCAAAAGTGTCCCTTTATGTCAAAAATGGTTTTAGATCAGCTAGAAAACAGCGATAATAAATTATAATCACTTGCAGAATTGTGCGATAGCGATTTGTGGGGAAATTCGTCATAAAAAAAAAAAAATGACAGCGACAATTCTGCAACTGAGCAAATTTAAGTGATTTTGAGTTGATTACGTTATTGAATAATTTTTATTAGAATTATATTATTATTTGTTATAATTATTTATAATTATTTATTATATTATAATTTATAATTTTGTTTTTAAAAAAATGTCATACCCGGGATGCCTATTAGTCTCTTGTTTGGTCAGATTTAAGTGAGTTATTCCTAAGAATTACAGGCCTACAGTATAAAACGCCAAATTTCCTTGCAAATAATGGTACCGCTTTCAGCATCTTTTTTCTGAAAGAATCATACCGCCAGGGAGGTTAAGGAATTTGTTTTCCCTTGGTGCATTATTTTAGGCTATAACATTATAATACTCAGATCTGTTGCACTAATTCCTTGTCCAGACTATATATAGGCACCCTAAGCTGTAAACATGTTTTCAGATTATGGTGATAATGGGAGTGAAAATATTATTCAATAGGACATGCATTTGTTGAAATATACATTTTTAAGCGTTTTTGGTATAGAACAAAATCCCTCTGAATCTATGTGCCTGTACAGTCATGCTTTGTGTTGGTGTTTACAGAAAGCTGTGGAAGTGATGTGCTTTGTCCCCAAACGATGCAATGACATGATGAACCTTGGCCGACTACAAGGGTTTGAGGTATGTATTTCTTTCCCATAAAATATAAGGTATGAAGGGCATAGATAGGACAAAAAAATATATATTTTGATGGCTGAAATCTCTCTCTTGGAAATCTGAAAATAATTTGTGGCAAGCTGGCCAAAGTTAAAGCAGCCCTTAGATAAATCTTTTTTTTTTCTCTCAACTAGTGGGATCAACAAAAAAAAATACTCGCTTGTGGATGTGGGAATCCTCCCCGCTGGGCTTTGTATTCTGGCAGCAGAGAGACTTCCCTGTTCCAGAATACACTGATTAGGGCTACCATCTATAGCTGGCGCTGCTGAGCAAATTGAGATAATCCAACATGGCATTTATACAGAAGCCAACCAGTAGATCAACTTCTGTACATACCTCAATGCCCATACATAGATCAAAATCCGCCCAGTCCCTGCTGAACAGCTGAATTTCGATCCAAGTATGGCCGGCTTAAGTATGCAATTATTATCATTCCTGGAGTTCAGTTTTAAAGCAGAGGTCCGCTCACCCCACCAAAAAATTTAAGTCAGCAGCTACAAATACTGCAGCTGCTAACTTTAATATAGGGACACTTACCTGTCCTGGGAGCCTGTGATATAAGGCTTCAGATCGGCTGTCGGGTGCAGCTGGGAAGGGAACCCGGCAGTGAAGCCTTCCAGGTTTACAGCGCATTCCCTACTGCGCATGCGCAAAGTGCGCTGCGCTTTCTAATTGGCCTGGCGGTTGAGGAGGGGGGGTGTGTGCTTCGCCGTGGCACTGTTTACCAGAACTGGGGAAGGGGACCTGTCAAAAACAGGTCCCCGTTCCCCCCACCCCCCTGAATGGTGCTAAATGTGGCACCGGATGGGGGGGAGGAGACGGATAAGTGGAAGTTCCACTTTTGGGTGAAACTCCGCCTTTAATAAGGTATTTGTAATTCACTGAACGCAACTGACACATGTAACATACCCTTCACATCTGGGCTGCTTTTTTTCCTCCAAATTTATTGAAAACGTATTCTTTCAAGTCCACAGTTCACGTAACCCAGGCTTTTCTGTTGTTTATCTTGGTCATCTTCTGTCTGCTGCTTCCACTTCCACCATCCACAGCAGCTACTTGCTGATAAGGCATGTCCAGAATTACAGTAGAGGACATGGTTCTCTTATGTAATCCAAGATATGCACGTTTATAGAGAATAACCACTTGTTTATTGCTATATGCACTAAATGAGAGTTACTCGCTATAGTAAAATCAACTTATTGCTTTATTCTGTTATAAAAGAGAGATGCCTGAATACATAAATGTAATACTGACCTTATAATCACACACATAGGTTGGACTTGATGGACTCTTTTTTCAACCTCACCTACTATGTAACATAGTAGATAAGGTTCATTGGTTCATTAACTATGGGTTAATTTACTAAAGTCTGAGAGAGCAAAATCTGGCACAGCTGTGCATAGAAACCAATCAGCTTCAAGGTTTTATTGTCAAAGCTTGAAGTTAGAAGCTGATTGGCTACCATGCACAGCTGCACCATATTCTGAGTGCACCAATCTTAGTAAATCTCCACCTGACAAACCATACTCCTCAGACACATTTCACAAACAATGGGCTTACTTACAAAGCGAAGCTTTGTTAGAAAAACATACCAGGAACATACTAAGAGGCCAATGAGAAATTTGCCAGTAACATGGCTATACTTGTCAGTTTAAACAACTCATAATCCTGAAAGTGAAAAACCTGATATCTGCTCTTAAGTTCATAGGCTTACACACCTACTGTGGCCTTTTTGGGGAGTTCTCACACTGCTTGTAAAAAAAATGTAATCATTTTTTTATGACACAGGGTTTGTTAATACCCAGGCAGGGACAGACAAAAATCCCTAGGTAGACAAAAAAATAAATAAAGCCAGAGGCTGCAGTCCACAATTAGTATTCCCGATTGGCTCCCAATCCTGCTTCTCTCACCCCAAGAAGCTAATTTAAAGATATAATATTGAATAAATGACTTATTAATGTTTTTTTTTTTCTATCTCTCAAAACTTAAAAAATGTAGCCGCTTTTAGCAAATGTGTTTGTTTTATGTTTAGGGAAAGATCACAGCTCAGGGGAAGCTTCTCCAGCAAGACACATTTATGGTGATGGAACAAGAGTGCACTTTTCTGACCCGGGGTAAAGAACGTAGGGTCTTCCTCTTTGAGCAGCTCGTCATCTTTAGTGAACCCATTGACAGGAAGAAGGGTTTCTCATTGCCTGGGTACATCTTTAAAAACAGCATCAAGGTGAGTGTTGGGCTTCGCTCTGCAGTCAAAATTGCCTTTAATTTGTAATATAATTCTACCAATGTAAGATTATCTAAAAACTGCAGAAAATTATACAATACAATGCTGTCATTGTTTAAAAATAACAAACATGTCATACTTACCTGCTCTGTGCAGTTGGTTTTGCACAGAGCAGTCCAAATCCTCTTCTTCTCAGGTCCCTAGCTAGCGCTCCTGGCCCCTCCCTCCTGCCAAAGCCCCCACAGCAAGCAGCTTGCTATGGGGACACCCGAGCCAAGCCAATGCTCTGTGTGTCCATTCATTGATTGTCAGCAGCTGGAGCCAATGGTGCCTGCTGCTGTGTCTCAGCCAATCAGGAGAGAGAGTCCCAGACAGCCGAGGCTTTTGTGCTGGATCGAGATGAGTTTTTTTTTTATCACAATGTATTAAGAAAAAAAAACTTCTGCTTTTAGAACCACTTTAACTTACTACATGATTAACTACTTAAGACCCGGACCAATATGCAGGTAAAGAACCAGGCCCCTTTTTGCGATTCGGCACTGCGTCGCTTTAGCTGACAATTGCGCGGTTGTGCGACGTGGCTCCCAAACAAAATTGGCGTCCTTTTTTCCCCACAAATAGAGCTTTCTTTTGGTGGTATTTGATCACCTCTGCGGTTTTTATTTTTTGCGCTATAAACAAAAATAGAGCGACAATTTTGAAAAAAATGCAATTTTTTACTTTTTGCTATAATAAATATCCCCCAAAAATATATAAAAAAAATAATTTTTTTTCCTCAGTTTAGGCCGATACGTATTCTTCTACCTATTTTAGGTAAAAAAAAATCGCAATAAGTGTTTATCGATTGGTTTGCGCAAAATGTATAGCGTTTACAAAATAGGGGATAGTTTTATTGCATTTTTATTAAAAAAAAAAATTTCACTACTAATGGCGGCGATCAGCATTTTTTTTCGTGACTGCGTCATTATGGCGGACACATCGGACAATTTTGACACATTTTTGGGACCATTGTTTACTGTGAAAATGGCAATTGCAGTTTGGGAGTTAACCACTAGGGGGCGCTGAAAGGGTTAAGTGTGACCTCATATGTGTTTCTAACTGTAGGGGGCGGGGCTGGACGTGTGACATCATTGATCGCCTTTCCCTATATCAGGGAACAGACGATCAATGACAGCGCCACTGTGAAGAACGGGGAAGGTGTGTTTACACACACCTCTCCCCGTTCTTCAGCTCATGTGACCGATCGCGGGACTCCGGCGATGATCGGGTCCCGCGGCCGCGGTCACGACCCACGGCTGGGGATTTAACAATCACGTACAGGTACGTGATTGTGCCCAGCCATGCCATTCTGCCGACGTATATCGGCGTTAGGCGGTCCTTAAGTGGTTAAGCAAATTGTTCTCTTATGCTTTTTCAGATCATTGGTTCTGTCCACATTTTACCTTTGGGAATTTCAAAGACAAATCCTCTTGAGTAAATACAGTTAGTAAAAATAGGAATTGATTGAAAATAATTAAATTTATTTTTAAAATGCTAATATAACTACCTGAGATCTGTTTCATTTTATCCTCCCACATACCTTGCAGATATCAGACTGATGCCCTGTACACACGATCGGTTCATCCAATGAAAACGGTCTGATGGATTTTTTCATCAGATATCCGATGAAGCTGACTCATCAGTCTTGCCTACACACCATCAGTTAAAAAACCGATCGTGTCAGAACGCGGTGACGTAAAACACAATGACGTGCTGAGAAAAATGAAGTTCAATGCTTCCGAGCATGCGTCGACTTGATTCTGAGCATGCGTTGATTTTTAACCGATAGATTTCCCCACAAACGATCGTTTTTTTCTATCGTTTTTTTAACCATCAGATAATTTTAAAACAGGTTCTAAGTTTTTTCACCGATGGGAAAAAAACTGATGGGGCCCACACACGATCGGTTCGTCTGATGAAAACGGTCCATTTTCATCAGACGAACCGATCGTGTGTACGCGGCATTAGAGTGGTAACGTTCTTCCTGGAACATTCCCATTCATGTTGTCTAATGCACCCAGTTGTAAGCGTTGATTGTCTGTTTCCCAATTGTACCGTGGTTCAATCCTGCCTGTGGGACTTAGCGCATCCCAAACACTCATTAGATCATCAATTGCGAGAATCTATAAGGTTGCAATATGAAGGTGTCTCCAGGTAATCCATCCAGCAGGCCCAAGTTTGTGTGAATGTAGACATCTCTCCATTTTTGCTAAGTAAGCCACCCTCTGGAGCCACTCACCCATAGAAGGAGCTTAGTTTGTTTTCCAATGTACTGGAACACAGAGTCTGGCCCCGTTAATCATGTTAATCACTACTGATTTATGGTAAAGACAGGTAAAAATTGTAGAACATGTAAAAGGAATTGTGCTGATGTAAACTTCTGGGAAAGGGTAGAGACCTCCACTGCTTTGAATCGCAGGACATGTTCACCAGATGTGGAGTAATGTGTCTTCTTCCAAGCCACAGCGCCAACAGCAGTCCGATTGATGGGGATATTTTCTGCAGGACCATGGGCATTTTGTACCAAAGAGACTTGATCTTGATCTCGTTTTCTTTTACAGAAACATTGTGGGGAGCCTTTCTGTATGTAGTTGTTAATAGTCTCCCAATCCTCCTATATCTGGGCCATACCTAATTCCCTTTTCTAGGCCACACAATCTATGCCTGACTTGTGTGGCTACTCACCAAACTTAAAAAGGTATCTTGATTAGAACAAGTGTCTCTGAGGTGTTTTCCTTGCCCATAAAGTATCAAAAGATGTCATTGGGCAGTTTGCTTTCCCTATGAAATACCCAATTTGAATTTATGGCCAGAAAGAGAAGAGTTACTGACTTTCGGCCCATGTGCAGAGCTTCTCGCCCAACAGCATGCTGTAAAACTACCAGCTGATCAGCACCTCATCTTCGCTTGCAGCCAATGGCAGAACACAATATCACCCCGGGGCTATCACTATACTAACATTTTATAGTTCGTACAGTGACCGCCTCTTTTTTTTTTTCCTTGGGTTGAGCGGAAAAAAACTGCCTATGTGTTCCAGGCTTAAAGGGGTTGTAAGGGTTAAAATTTTTTTTTTTTACAAACATACCGTACTTACCTCCACTGTGCAGTTAGTTTTGCACAGAGTGGCCCCGATCCTCGTCTTCTGTGGTCCCTCGGCGGCTTTCTCGGCTCCTCCCCTGGCTCCTCCCCGCAAGAGCTAATCCCCTTTTGGGAAGGGCTCTCCCAAGGGGGATAGCTTGGGGGTGCGCTTCCATGTTATACAGTGGCGGGCATAGCCGCCAAGTGTATTACTCGGCCCCGCCCCCCGGCATGCCACATCATTGATTTGATTGACAGCAGCGGGAGCTAATGGCTGCACTGCTATCAATCTCCATTGAAGAGCCGCCTCAAGCTGGGGGAAAGCATTGCGAGATTGCGCCCATGGAGTTTCGTGGCTCAGGTAACTAAAACGGGGGGGGGGGGGGGCTGGGGGGCCAGAGAGTGCAAGGTGTTTTTTCACCCTAATGCATAGGATGCATTAAGGTGAAAAAACACAAAGCTTTACAACCCCTTTAAAATGTGATATGATCTGTAATTTTAGGACTGGAGATCCCAGCAGACTGGAGGTTAGAAATTACCATCAAGTGAGGTAGTTTTCCTGTTGGACAGTGATAAATCTGTTTAACATCAGGAGAGTGGTCTGCCTGGCCCTTTTAGCAATTAATTTTCATCAGACCAGTTTAGGTGTTGTATGGGTTGGGGGGATTAGTGGGAGGTTTGTCTTCAAATATCCAAGATAGGCAGCTTCTTCAGTACATTGTATACTGTTGGCTTTGCAATACACAAAGTCCCAAAGAAAATGGGCACTTGCATCAGGCCTCGTACACACGACCGAGTTTCTCTGCAAAAAACAGCAAGAAACTTGCTGGGAGATATTTTTTTGCCGAGGAAACCGGTCGTGTGTACATTTTCGTCGAGGAAACTGTCGAGAAACTCGACGAGCCAAAAAGAGAGCAAGTTCTCTATTTTCTTGATGGGAATGGAGAAAATTGGCTTGTCGAGTTTCTCGATGGCTTCACAAGGAACTTGACGAGGAAAACGATGTGTTTCGCCCGTCGAGTTTCTCGGTCGTGTGTACGAGGCTTCATGCTTCCATCTCTTTTAGACGGTGACATGTGAAAATTAACTGGTCAGCCTGGTATCACCTCCTGGATTCCTATCTGTTTTAAATAATCCAACAGTGAGACAATTCCCAACTCTGCTCTCGTTCATCTGGGAGTTATGGATGTCCCTATCCTTCTTTAATTAGCAGAATCTTCTGTAGCATTCTTCACATTATAAAATATATACAAAATTTAGGCAATAGAGTGATATAAAAAGCTGCTCTAGGGTTTCACTCCCCAGTGCCTAGAGAGATTTAAACTGTAAATTTACCATTTTAGAGTTAAATAATAAGCTTATTGAGGTGTGTTGGTTTACGTGTAAATTTTCTACTGAATTCTCATGATTGATGATCCTTGAGGAAAACTCAAGCACCACTCTGAATGTGGCCTGGTGAAGACTGTTGTTGCCCCTCACAGAGACTAGCCTGGAGGTCTTTATTTATTGTTGTTGTCTGGGGCATGCTCAGTGATATCATCATAGTAGTGGCGATGATGCCATTGCCTGTGCTGCTGACCCTCTTGTAAGACAGCACATATTAAAATATGCTTATGTCAGGTAAAAAAAAAACATGATCTTGCAGTGTTTGGACCAAAAAACCAAAATATCACACTGCATCTTGTTTTATTCATCTCCTTTTTCTCTACAAGTCGTAGATGCAGGTGTGGACTTGTCTGTATCATTGAACCAATTTTGTAATTAGTACCAAGGCAATTAAGCCAAATAATTATCATCCCGTGTTGGTCAAACAATGCATTATCCGCCTACCGCTTCTCGGATCCGATTACTGCTGTGTGTCCTACTGTGCCAACAATATGCATCAGTGCTCTCCAGCGGTGCTGAATAAAAGACAGATTTTATTGATAATAAACAGGGAGATCTACAGTGTATTTTGTCCTGTATATTAGGATAATAATTACCAGTAAAATTACATACTGTGGTCTTTTGTTATATTATATACCCTTTTTGGTTATTGTGAGTTGTGGCAGTACCGGCATATAGAGATATATCATTCATTATAATCTGAGGGGTGTTGAAATAGCATACCGCTGGATAAAATTGCACTTTGTATTACAGTTGGTAGGTTGTCTGGTTCCCCCACAAGAAAGATGTTATCTAATAGCAGGTTATAGACCACAAATATTACAGAATTGAAAGCTTTCTTTCAAGCAGTGTATCCAGACAAAGACTTATAGGGTCACTAAAGGATTTTTTTTTTTAGCTAAATAGCTTCCTTTACCTTACTGCAGTCCTGGTTTCATGTCCTTATTGTTCGTTTTTGCTCTGATGTTGCTGTAATCCTTCTCTGTTCTGAACACTTCCTGGTTGTCTGTTTCCTGATGAAAAAAGTCATGGGAGCTTTCTCTCTGTGGTCACTAATCAAGGAGGTGTGATTACTGTGTGTCTAAAACCCCTCAACACCAATCAGTTTTGTTTTACAAACCATCACTGCCCTGTATTGGCTTTGTGTCTCTGTACATCACAACAGCATGCAAAAATGAAACTGAAACTGTAGGTACATTATATGATTGATTTTTATCTATTTTTAATCATTTTTAAAAGGAATCAGTTACTCTCTATACCCTGTAAACAGTCATTTCAGCAAAAAAAAATTCCTTTACAACTCCTTAATAATATTGGCATATTATATGGTTAGTCGGAGCAGACTTCCGTCAGCTCACAGAATGTGCTTTAAAGTGGAGCTATCATTAAATTCACATGTCACATAAATAAATAGGGCACATGTGTGCACTAACAAATCTCATTATTGAAGTATAACTAAAGGCAAAGTTTTTTTTTTAGTTTGGGACAGAGGGGATAGGGATTCGAAAACACATATTTGTTTTTTATTGTTGTCTGTGCCACTGTTAGGGAAGCCTCTATTAGTCCTGTTTACCATTATCATCACAATAAAAGAAAATCCCAAATTTTGGGTTGTCCCCAGAAAAGTATTAGAGGGGAAATCTTCCAATAGGGACACTATTTCTGGTGAATTTAGGGGCCCCAAGGGATTCCCTTAATTTGCAAGAATTACCTCTCTCCTCCTGTTTTGGATGTTTGGGATAGGAAGTGAAGGTAAATCTCCCCAATGGGACACAGATGGCAAAAAAAAACCTGACAAGGTACCATCCTTTACTTTATCCAGAAAAAGTTTTGCCTATGGTATTTTAAAGTGGTTGTTAGCCACTCTAACCTGTATAAACTATCAGCACTGCATCCTATTGTAGTATCCCCCTCTGTGTGTGATTTATAAAAATAAATGCTGCAAATACCCCATTTCAATGCCTAGATTGCGATCACATGACTGGCCAGCTTTCTCCTTTCCTCCTCTGAGGCCTCGTACACACGACTGAGAAACTCGACGGGCGAAACACATCGAGATCCTCGTCGAGTTCCTTGTTAGGCTTGTCGAGGAACTCGACAAGCTTGCTTTGCGTACACACTGTCAAGCCAAAATCTCCTCGTTCTCAAACGCGGTGACATACAACACTGGCTAAACTCTTGGGGCTGCTTTTGCTAATTTCATGTGTTTGCGTGTTAAATAAAAGTTTGGTAAGAGACGATTTGCACTTTTCAGTCTGTTACAGCTTTAAAAATGTGTTATCTCCATTACAAATGCTACTTTTACTCCCGTCTCATACTTTAATCTGAGCAAGCGCGGGTTTCTTAGCATACAGACGTCCGAGTTTCTCGTTGAAAACCAGCCCGACCAGGAACTCGACGAGCCAAATCAGACTCCCCTCGATAAAAAAGAGAACATGCTCTCTTTTTTGCTCGTCGAGATATTCTACAGTTTCCTCAACGAAAATGTACACACGACCGGTTTCTTCGGCAAAAAATTATCTCCCAGCAAGTTTCTTGCTGGTTTTTGCCGAGAAACTCGGTCAGGTGTACGAGGCCTGAGAGATGCAGCGGACAGGGACTGAGATTCCCCTGCTGATGTCAGTCTGGAAGGGGGGAGGAGGAGAGGTGGATAGAGCTGGTTGGTCCTGTGATCGCAATCTCGGCTTTTAAATTAGGTATTTATAGCATTTACAGTATATTTATAAATCATTCACAGAGGGGGACACTGCAATAGGAGGCAGTGCTGATCGTGTATGCAGGTTGGTGTTATGAGAGAAGCAGGAGGGGGGAGTGGCGGCTCACACACAGACAGAGAGGGGAGAGGGTAGGAGGACACAGGAGCAGAGAGGAGACTAGATAATAGGCTGCTGATGACGGAGGCACATAAACTGACCATGGTGTCAGGCTCAGCAGCCATGATACACTGTGGTCAGTTTACAGAGGGGTGGGGAGAAACTGTCAGGATCAGACAGTTTTTTTTAGTTGTTAAAGAGTCCAAATGACACAGGACAAGCACTGTGTCATATAAAATGCTTTAAAGGAACAGGATCCATTTTTTTGGGGGGTTAACAAACGCTTTAAGTTCTTTTTCTTGCCCGGGATCCAAGCCTAGGCACCCTAGACCGCATGATTTGTGGTTACAATCATTACTGCATAGAGTCATTTATAAGATAAAATGGAGGAGCAAAAAGACTGTGCCAAGGTGAATAGATCGTTAAAAAAAAAAAAATTAGTATGTATAATGTAATGCTGCACCTATTTTGAGGAAACCCACTGCTAACCAAAATAAGGTAAAATCGATGTAATTATTTCCTTCTGCAAATGCTAGTTACTTGGTTGGCCTCTGACTTTAATACTTTTCGACAAAAATGCAGATTAGGAGTTCTAAATTTACTGGATGCATACTTGCTTTTGCTTTGTGTTTGAGAAAGTACTGATGCTAGAGACATCCAAGCAACTAATTAACATTTTGGCCTGGTTCACACTGGTACAATTTGAGATGTGATTTGAGATGTCAAATCGCATCTCAAATCAGCGGCATTTGCCGGCAATTGTACCGTCCTAATCGGTACGACGCCGCATCTGCGGCGCTGCACCGATTTCAAAAAGTAGTTCCTGTACTACTTTTTGCGATTTCGGCCCGCGATTTACATTGACATCTGTGCAGAAACCTGCACAGATGTCTCTGAAATCGCGGCCGAAATCGGGACTGCCAGCGGGAGTGAAATCCTGCAAGTTCAGCTGAAAAATTAGATGTTATTTTCCCAAGCCCCATCTTCTGCATCACTAAGATCAATGCAAAATTCCACAGATAACTTTTAACTTGCACAGGTCTGCATTATAGAAAGAAAAAAATATTTCAAAGCTAAATAATTTGCCCTTGGTGAATGGTACTGATATGTTCCAGCTACTGTATCTTTGTTAATCCTTATCCCTTCTTAGAATTTTAACGTATACCGTCCTTCTTTTCAGCATTACCGATAGAACATAGTTTAAATGCTGAGTGTTGTGCTATTTAAGATTTGCCGGTTCTATTTCAGTTTTCAATAGAGTATACATTGTACATTTAAAAACAGTGTTTATTATCGTCATGTGCATCTTAAATCATATATTGGACACATGACCTGCGGTGTAGCAGAATATTAAGTAGGCGAGAACAAATGAACCAGTCCCTTGAAACAATGGGCTATGTTGTTATGCCTCTAATTACCGACATCTTGGCTAGACAAGAAGCTCTTCCAGCAATCTGTAACACATCCAGGCTTACATGGGCCAGCAGGGGTGAACTATAGCATTATGCAGAAGTTGCACAACATTGGCATACTACTTAGATGGAAGACACAACAGAATCCAATTTTGTATACTAAGGTTGCTTGCTAAGAGGGATTTACTGCCTGTTCTCGGGCCCTGTGCTGCTGAAAGAAGGCCCATCAGTGGAGAGGGAAAGCCAGGATGATGGAAGTAAACACACAGTCATTAATGTCTAAACCACTGGCAACAAAAGTGAGTACACCTCTAAGTAAAAATGTCCAAATTGGGCCCAAAGTGTCAATATATTGTGTGACCACCATTATTTTCCAGCACTGCCTTAACCCTCTTGGGCATGGAGTTCACCAGAGCTTCACAGGTTGCCCCTGGAGTCCTCTTCCACTCCTCCATGACCTGGTGGATGTTGGAGACCTTGCGCTCCTCCACCTACCATTTGAGTATGCCCCACATAGGGTTTAGGTCTGGAGACATGCTTGGCCAGTCCATCACCTTTACCCTCAGCTTCTTTAGCAAGGCAGTGGTTGTCTTGGAGGTGTGTTTGTGGTCGTTATCATGTTGGAATACTGCCCTGCGGCCCAGTCTCCAAAGGAAGGGGATCATGCTCTGCTTTAGTGTGTGACAGTATGTTGGCATTCATGGTTCCCTCCTCACCTGGTTGCCATGACACATGCTTGACACCATCTGAACCAAATAAGTTTATCTTGGTCTTATCAGACCACAGGACATGGTTCCAGTAATCCATGTCCTTAGTCAGCTTGTCTTCAGCTAACTGTTTCCTGGGCTTTCGTGTGCATCATCTTTAGAAGACGCTTCCTTCTGGGACGACAGCCATGCACACCAATTTGATGCAGTGTGCGGCATATGGTCTGAGCACCGACAGACTGACCCCCACCCCTTCAAACTCTGCAGCAATGCTGGCAGCACTTATACATCTATTTCCCAAAGACAACCTCTGGTTTTGACGCTGAGCACGTGCACTCAACTTCTTTGGTCGACCATGGCGAGGCTTGTTCTGAGTGGAACCTGTTCTGTTAAACTGCTGTATGGTCTTGGCCACCCTGCTGCAGCTCAGTTTCATGGTATTGGCAATCTTCTTATAGCCTAGGCCATCTTTATGTAGAGCAACATTTTTTTTTCAGATCCTCAGAGAGTTCTTTGCCATGAGGTGCCATGTTGAACTTCCAGTGACCAGTATGAGAGAGTTGAGCCTCGTACACACGATCAGTCCATCCGATGAGAACGGTCTGATGGACCGTTGTCATCGGTTAACCGATGAAGCTAACTGATGGTCAGTCGTGCCTACACACAATCGGTTAAAAAAACAATCATGTCAGAACGCGGTGACGTAAATCACAACGACGTGCTGAAAAAAAACGAAGTTCAATGCTTCCAAGCATGCGTCGACTTGATTCTGAGCATGCGTGGATTTTTAACCGATGGTTGTGCCTACTACCGATCGGTTTTGACCTATCGGTTAGGAATCCATTGGTTAAAATTTAAAGCAAGTTGGCTTTTTCCTAACCGATGGTTAAATAACCTATGGAACCCGCACACGACCGGTTTTGACCGATGAAAACGGTCCATCAGACCATTGTCCTCTGTTTAACCTATCGTGTGTACGAGGCCTAAGAGTGATAACATACCTGCTCCCCATTCACACCTGAGACCTTGTAACACTAATGAGTCACATGACAACAGGGAGGGAAAATGGCTAAATGGGTCCAATTTGGACATTTTCACATAAGGGTATACTCACTTTTGTTGCCAGCGATTTAGACATTAATGGCTGTGTGTTGAGTTATTTTGAGGGGGCGGCAAATTTACACTGTTATACAAGCTGCACACTCACTACTTTACATTGCAGCTAAGTGTAATTTCTTCAGTGTTGTCACATGAAAAGATGTAATAAAATATTTACAAAAATGTGAGGAGTGTGAGATACTGTATATAATATTATTTTTCCAGGTAAAAAATGTGCATTTATTATTTTTTGTTGCAGGAGCCTGTAAGGCATTGCACCAGCAATCAGCAGATCGCTGGTGCCATGCACATGAAGGTCTCCTGGAGACCTGTCTGTGTACCCATACAGTACATCCCATATGGGCAAGCAGATACAGTGCAGGAATAATCAATAAAGTACCACGGTGCTCCACAGCGCTGTAGTTCATTGAGAACTACAAGCCAACAGCCGCAAAGGATGTCAGGGTTTGTAGTTCTTTCACATACAGAGCTGTGTGAATGAATGATGGGGCCATTTGGGCAGAGCCTCTCATGGCCCAGCTGATTTAAAAAGGTGACAACTATTGCAGGGAACTTCTCCCCATACTGCTGTCACAGGGAGGGGCATCGGACAGGTGGAAATGTAACATGTTCCCAAAGGTGAACTTATTCTTTAAAAAACATTTAAACATTTTAAATTGGGTACATTCATGAAACTCTACGTGACAAGCATACTGCATGTATGCTTAGGACAATCTGTGTATAACTGACTAATTCAAAAGTTTTGCACAACAGACAGTTTTCTGAGTAGCTTGGCACCTGCTAGCTGTAAGTGGTAAATACTAGTTATTTATGTGTAATGTTTCTCATCTACTTGTTAAAATGGTGTTTTACCTAAAGCTGAATAAGTTAATATTACTTTATATACACATGCCATTTAATAGCTGTGATTTTATTGTGAATTTATAGTTACTGGTAACATCACTGAAGCCTCGTACACACGGCCGGTTTTCCCATCGGGAAAACTGCCATGAGAGCTTTTGGCCGGGAAAACCAGTCGTGTGTATGCTCCATCGCAGTTTTCCTGACAGGAAACCCGTTTTTAACCAGGTGGTTTTCCTATGGGAAACACTGCGATGGAGCATACACACGGCCGGGATTCCCGACCAAACCTCTCATGGCAGTTTTCCTGTCGGGAAACCTGGTCGTGTGTAGGGGGAAAAAGTTACCAAGCAGGTTCTCAGTTTTGCCCTCAGGTTTCCCGGCGGACTTTTTACCGCTGGGAACCCGTACGTGTGTACGAGGCTTGAGAGGTTGGCAGTAGTGCCGGGGATGGCATACCCATAACGGTGAGAGCACAATAAGCATATAAAGGGCTTGTGAATGTCTCCTTTGCACAGAGATCCTCTGTATTCTGTTCCTGCCATGTGTAGCATGAGTCGCTACTGAAATTGTTGTTTAAGCAAGTCTGTCCTTCCATTTTGTAGATCAGCTGTTTGGGAATTGAGGAATCTGTGGATAGTGACCCCTGTAAGTTTGCACTAACATCCCGTGGTACAGATCGCAGTCTAGTGCGTTACATTCTGCAGGCCCCAACTGCTGAGATCAGACTGTCCTGGATCCATGACATTGGACAAATATTGGACAGCCAGCGAAACTTTCTCAATGGTGAGTGATAGTTGTGTTATAGATTTAAACTACATTAGGTGTGAGTGGCTCATCCATGCTGAGAAATAGCGATACTGAAGTCTATAAGCAAAATGAGGGTTAAAAAATAATTTAAGTAACAATATCAAATTCTGATATAGGCACTTTTGTTATGCAGAACTCTCAGCCTTATCTATTCTTGAAAGGCTGGTTGTACTTAATCAGGAAATGCAAATTACTTTCAGTCATCTTCCTTAAATCTAATATGTAAATGAGGATTCATGTGCAGTTTGATGTTTGGGCAGTATCAAATCTAAAATTACTTTATTATTTATAAGATGTTCCAGCTAAATCCTTAAAGACAAGCTACTTAAAGCAGTAGGAAATGTTTGCTCCATCGACAGGTTTTTAAAGATCCCTATGTAGGCGGTGGAGAAAAGCTGCCTCTTTGAACACAACAATGCTAATGGATTCTTCATAGGAAGATCAACCTAAACCATTGACATTGCAAGCACAGCTTAGGGGATCACTAAATTTAAATCAAAACAGTTGCCAAAAATTATATAAAAGATTTACTGATAAAATTATGAAATTAGAGATATGTGATATTATGTAAATGCTGTGCAGCCTATTTCTATTTTAGTTGCTATGTTAATCAAGTGGAGAGACCAAAAATAAAACTGTGTTTCTTTATCGTACATCACGGGACACAGAGCGGCATATTCATTACTATGTGGGTTATATGGAGTACCTTCAGGTGATGGACACTGGCAATCTCAAACAGGAAGTGCCCCTCCCTATATAACCCCCTCCCATAGGAGGAGTACCTCAGTTTTTTCGCCAGTGTCTTAGGTGTTGGTCATGGTTTAGCTTACCTCCACATCCTTGGGATTAAGGTGGGCTAACCGGTTCTGTCCAAAGGCCTCAGTGCTAAAGTGGTCAGCAACCGGACCCCAAACCATTGGGGTGTAGCCCATAATGCTTTCTGTTCAGAGAGCTGGACCCTGGGCCCAGAACTTAGAAACCTTTGGGGGCCTAATGTTTCTGTTGCCAGGGTGCTATATGGGCCCAGGACAGTGGCTCCTTCATAGGAACCCAGGGCCTGAAGGTCTAGACGCCACCCACGGAGATGGGGGAAGATTGGACCTCTTGCTGTGCAAAAGTCCTGCGGCATGGAGCAGGTAAGTATTGGGGGAGCTTGCGGAACTTGGTTCTTAGCAGGTTCCCTACAGGGGGTGCACAGGGGGACAGGCCTGGGTATGCTCTGCATTGGCAAGGAATCACTATGTCTATGAAAGAGACAGGATGATTCAATCTTTTTTCCCCAGTAAAATGTGACCTCCCTGGTAAGTGTTGCTTAGCTGGGCTGCTGGCGCTAGGTGTGGGATCTCTGTAAGGCCTTTTTCCCATGCTAAAAGGAGGTCTGTGACCTACCTAAGGGCTTACCTGCCTGGGTGCCTGCGCTGCTCCGTCCTCCTCCATGTGTGATAGCCCCCGCCGACGGGCGCGCGCGCGCGTGCCCGAGATATGAACGATTTTCGCGCCGTTTCCGTGGTAGGGGGCGCGTCCCTGTGGGCGGCGAATCACAAATAAAGGAAGGGGAGGCCCTTTCATTAGCTGCCAAGAGCTCAGTGTCATCCTGAGCTAGAGAAGAGGAGGACACAGAGCGGAGCACGCCGAGGACACCCGGTGGCGAAAGGAAGAATTGCAGTCTTTTCTAAGGACTGTCAAACCTACAGATAGGTTTTCTTTTCCTTTTTTTCAGCAGATGGCTATTGGCAATTCTTAGTGGGAGACAGAGTGGTTTCTTTTTCCTCTTCAAAAAAAAAAAAAAAGAGAAGAAGGGAAAGAACTGCTGATCTCCCTTATCAGTTTGGGCGTTAGTCTCTATCGTCCCAAACCGACAGATCCCCTTAGCTATGTCTGTGGCTGGGTGATAGCAGGTGTACCTCGGTATTGTACCATGCCTTCTGGGTCAGAGGGTACAAAGGGTGGGGATTCCCCCGCAAAATCCGAGGGCTCAGACACGGCTATGCCGCTGCTCTCCCCACAGGACATATCAGGGCACGCCTTGATGGGACCTGGGGGATCTGGTGCTGGGGCTGATCCAGGTCAGTCCAACCCCGGCTTTGTCACTGAGAGGGTTCTTGCTGTTTCTTTAGGTGAACTAGAGAAAAGAATGGCAAAAAGGATAGCTAAGGCTATATCGGGTAGAAAGCGGACTAGGTCTCCGTCACCCGAGCAAGAAGCCTCAGACACAGAGATCCTTTCCCTAGGGGAATTGGATAGACTTGACGCTTTGGACCAGGGTGGTTCAGAGATCGAGGATCTGGATACTGAGGGGTCTGGTTCAGCCTCCCAAGGGGAAAGTTTGTGGGTTCAGGCCTTAACGGACATGGTCCATGAGGCATTTAAGTTACCCATACCAGAACCTCAAGTATCGGCGGTTTCAGCTTTGGGCTCATTAAGAACGCCTCAAAGCAACGCAGTTTTCCCGATCCATCCTCTACTCGAGGAGGTCATGTTTCAGGATTGGATTAAGCCAGATAGAGTCTTTTTACCACCTAAAAAATTCTCTGTTTTATATCCTATGGAGGAGAAATTCTCCAAAAGGTGGGCGCCCCCGGCGGTGGACGCAGCCATCTCCTATGTGAACAAATCTTTAACTTGTCCGGTGGAAAACGTACAGGTGTTTAAGGATCCGGTTGATAAACGCTTGGAAACATTACTGAAAGCCTCCTTTACTTCAGCAGGGGCGATAGTTCAGCCCGCTGTGGCTGCTATTAGAATTACCCAAGCATTATCAGATAAGACTAAGCAAATGCTTAAACTTATCCCTGCCCAGCAGGCAGAGGAATTTTCGGATATACCGAGGGCTATACGCTTTACGGTGGATGCTATCAAGGACTCCATCCAGCAGGCATCACGTTTATCCTTATTTCTAATCCATATGAGAAGGCTCTTATGGTTGAAGAGTTGGGAGGCTGAGCCCCCATGCAAAAAGCTCCTGGTAGGGTTTCCCTTCCATGGAGGACGACTCTTCGGAGAGGATCTGGATAGATATATTCAGACTATATCAAGCGGCAAAAGCACTCTCTTGCCAGTCAAGAAGAAAGCCCGAGGGCCCGCGTTTAAGCGCCAGCCCTCCCCGGGACAGGGGCCCTCTAATACCAGACAGTATCGACGGCCTCCTGCAAGATCAGGCTTTAACAATAAGCCACAAGGCCAAGCCACTGGGGGCAAGAAGCAGTGGTACCGCAAGCCTGCGAAGCCAGCCCCCAAGTCGGCCTTATGAAGGGGCGCTCCCACCCACGATGGTGGGGGGAAGGCTACGTCTCTTTGCAGAAGTTTGGGAGGCCAGCATTCCCGACTGCTGGGTACGGTCTTCCGTGGCCACGGGCTACAAACTGTAATTTTCAAAATTCCCTCCTCCTCATTTCCAGGAGTCAAGAGTACCAGGCGACCCGGTGAAGGGAGCCGCGTTGATGGCGGCATTGAATCATCTGCTGTTCCAGAAGGTGATAGTAGAAGTACCAGTCCAGGAACAGGGATTGGGGTTCTACTCCAACCTGTTTATCATCCCAAAGCCCAACGGCGATCTCAGGCCAATTTTGGACTTAAAGGGAGTAAATGCGTACCTAAAGGTCCGCTCATTCCGGATGGAAACTATTCGGTCAGCTGTCGCCGTGCTCCAGAAGGACGACTTCATGGCGTCTATAGACATAAAGGATGCTTACCTTCATGTGCCAATTTTTCAGCCACATCAGGTATTTCTACGCTTCTCGGTGGCTCAGCGTCATTTCCAATTTGTGGCGCTCCCCTTCGGGTTGGCTACGGCCCCCCGGGTATTCACGAAGGTCCTAGCCCCAATCCTAGCCAATCTAAGGACCCAAGGGGTCACGGTCCTGGCTTACCTGGACGACCTCTTGGTCGTAGACCACTCGTCTCCTGGCCTGGAACGAGCAGTCGCCCTCACGGTTCAGTACCTCGAGAGGTTCGGCTGGGTCCTAAATCGAGACAAATCAGCATTTCGGCCCACAAGGCAGCTGGAATATCTCGGCATGAGATTGGATACAGAACAACAGAAGGTGTTCCTACCTCTATTAAAGGTCAAGGCCATCAAAGAGCTAATACAAATAGTGCTGAGCAAGAGAAAGCCAACTGTTCGCCTATGTATGCGGCTACTAGGCAAGATGGTGGCCACATTCGAGGCGGTACCGTACGCTCAGAGCCACACTCGCATCCTGCAGGCAGCCATCCTGTCAGCATGGAGCAAGAGGCCTCAGGCCTTGGAGATTCCTTTGCAACTCTCACCAAGAGTCCGGCAAAGTCTATCTTGGTGGTTAAACCCTCAGAATCTCCTGAAGGGAAAGACGTTCAGTCCTGTGACCTGGAAGATAGTAACCACAGACGCCAGCCTGATCGGCTGGGGAGCAATTTTGGATGGTTGCACTCGCCAGGGCACTTGGGCAGCGGCAGAGAAGCAGTTGCCCATCAATATCTTGGAGCTCAGAGCTGCTCGATTAGCCCTCAGGGCTTGGACGTCCAAACTGCAGGGGTTCCCGGTGAGAATACAATCGGACAATGCCACGGCGGTGGCATACATAAATCACCAAGGGGGAACCAAGAGTCAAGCCGCTCAGAGAGAAGTGAGCTTGATTTTCTTGTGGGCAGAAGCCCATGTGCCCTGCATATCGGCTATATTCATTCCCGGAGTGGACAACCTACAGGCAGACTTCTTAAGTCGCCAGACTCTGTTGCCGGGGGAGTGGTCTCTGCATCCACAGGTCTTTCAGACACTCTGCCAGAAATGGGGAGTGCCGGACGTGGATATCATGGCATCGAGACTAAACAAGAAGCTCGACAGGTTCATGTCCCGCACAAGGGATCCCAGAGCCTGCGGAACCGATGCGTTAGTTTGCCCTTGGCATCAGTTCAAACTTCTTTATGCATTTCCCCCGCTCCAGTTACTACCCCGCCTGCTGCGCAGGATCAGGGTGGAGCACATACCAGTCATCCTGGTAGCTCCAGCATGGCCCAGAAGGGCATGGTATTCACTAATCCTAAAGATGGTAGTGGGAGACCCTTGGACTCTTCCTCTACGGCCAGACCTGCTATCGCAAGGTCCGATCCTCCACCCTGCCTTACGGCATCTAAATTTGACGGCCTGGAAGCTGAATCCCTGATTCTCAGGGGTAGAGGTCTGTCTCAGGAAGTAATCTCTACCCTAATCAGAGCCAAGAAACCGGTCTCTAGGGTGATTTATTACAGGGTCTGGAAGGCCTATGTAGGCTGGTGTGAGTCCAAGCGATGGCTTTCTCGCAAGTTTACCATCGATAGAGTATTAAGTTTTCTCCAGCTAGGAGTGGATAAAGGACTGGCATTAAGCACAATCAAGGGACAGATTTCAGCTTTGTCAGTATGGTTTCAGCGGCCGCTGGCCACCCACTCGCTAGTTAAGACCTTCCTTCAAGGGGTCTTACGTATTAATCCTCCAGTTAAATCCCCGCTTTGTCCGTGGGATTTAAATCTTGTTCTGTCAAGTTTACAGAAACAACCTTTTGAGCCGTTGGCTGAAATTCCTTTGGTTTTACTGACAAGGAAGTTAGTATTTTTGGTCGCCATGGTTTCCGCCAGAAGAGTATCGGAACTGGCAGCCTTATCCTGTAAGGAACCATATCTTATTTTACATAAGGACAAGGTCGTTCTCCGCCCTCATCCTTCCTTCCTACCGAAGGTTATATCCAGTTTTCATCTAAACCAGGATTTGGTATTACCATCCTTCTTCCCTAAACCTACTTCCAGAAAGGAAGGGTTGCTGCATACCTTGGATATTGTCAGGGCCATGAAGGCCTATCTTAAAGATACAGAGAAGATCCGGAAAACAGATGTGTTGTTCATTTTACCGGATGGGCCCAAGAAGGGGCAGGCAGCTGCAAAATCCACCATCTCGAGATGGATTAAACAGTTAATCACTCAGGCCTACGGCTTGAAAGGGTTGCCTCCTCCGTTATCATTAAAGGCTCATTCTACTAGGGCCATGGGCGCCTCCTGGGCAGCACACCACCAGATCTCTATGGCTCAAGTTTGCAAGGCGGCAACCTGGTCTTCTGTCCACACGTTTACAAAATTCTACCAGTTGGACGTAAGAAGGAATACTGATACAGCCTTTGGGCAGGCAGTGCTGCAGGCTGCAGTTTGAGACCCTCGGATTCCGGGGGCTCCCTTTTGAGTTAAATTTAAAAATTATTTTTCTCAACTAAGTTGGATTTATTATGATTTGAGTATATCTCTAAATTAAATCCTTTTGTCTTGGGAAGATGTTCTCCCTCCCCTCATTGTAAGCATTGCTTTGGGACATCCCACATAGTAATGAATATGCCGCTCTGTGTCCCGTGATGTACGATAAAGAAAAAGGGATTTTTAATACAGCTTACCTGTAAAATCTTTTTCTTGGAGTACATCACGGGACACAGAGCTCCCACCCCTCTTTTGGGGACCATTTTGGGAGGCATACTGCTTGCTACAAAACTGAGGTACTCCTCCTATGGGAGGGGGTTATATAGGGAGGGGCACTTCCTGTTTGAGATTGCCAGTGTCCATCACCTGAAGGTACTCCATATAACCCACATAGTAATGAATATGCCGCTCTGTGTCCCGTGATGTACTCCAAGAAAAAGATTTTACAGGTAAGCTGTATTAAAAATCCCTTTTTTTTCTACATAATTGTTAAAGCGGAGGTCCCACAAAAAAAAAAATTAAAAGCCAGCAATCTATCGTCTCTCCGCTGCCCCTGCTGCCATCCTCGGTGAGGGAATCAGGAAGTGAAGGGTTGCGAGTGGCACGGCGCATCCTCACTGGTCCCCACTGTCTCCTGGGACCTGTGTGTTTCCCAGAAGACAGCGGGGGGAGACGCGAAGGGGCGTGACTCCCACGGGAGTCTATTCCCGGAAGTGGGTGCAAATACCTGTATTATACAGGTATCTGCACCACCCTCCCCCTGAAAGGTGCCAAATGTGACACCGGGGGGTTCTGAAAAGCGGAGGTTCACTTTTTGTGTGGACCTCTACTTTAAATAAGGAAAACTGCTGTATGTTCTAAAACAATGCACTTTGTTAAAGTGTCTGCCATATAAAAAAAGAAACACCAACCCTTCCTACAACCTTAACACTAACCCTCCCTGTAACCCTGACACCAACCTTCCATTTAACAAATGTAGTTCCTTTAGGATCCTTTGCCCCATAGACTAACAGATGCTTTCTAATCCAAATGAGCTATGCTGAACAAACTACTGCAAATGCACACAAAATTTTGTATACAAAGATGATCAGACTGTGTTACATAGAGGCTTATTCTGTGCATTTTGCAAGCATTTTGGCTGTGAATCTCTGTACATTTTGTAGAAACTGGCTCAAGAAAAGCAGCTAGTCTCAGTCTTGAATATGACAGAATCACATACAGTTATTCATGTTGTATGTGACAGGATGATGAATAGAAAAATAAAAATGTGTCAGATTAGGTAGAAAAGGAAAATGATATACCTGTGATAATGGTGAATAAATCACACCTGTGTCTTTTCCCAGCACTTCAATCACCTATTGAGTACCAACGAAGAGAAAGCAAATCCAACAGTCTTGGAAGATCAACCAACAGTCACACAATAGAATCTACCCGTGGCGGTCTCAGACCCCATTCCTCTGCTTCTATGGATAGAAACAAATTGCCCAACCTCAAATCCTACAATACTTCTCTGCCCTCCCTTTTTTTACCAAGCAACTCTAGAGAGAGTCGAAACAAGGTAAGCCCAGGGATTTATGCCTCTAGATAGATTCCTGCTATTATTAAAGTGATACTAAAGTCTCATTTTTTTCTCCTATAAAAATAACAAACATGTTATACTTACGTGGCCTGTGCAGTGGTTTTGCACAGAGCAGCCCAAATTCTCCTCTTCTCGGGTCCCAGCTTGCTACGGGGGGCACCCTGAGCTGACCCGCAGCTCCATGTGTCCATTCAGACATGGAGTGACAGCCTGGCCCTGCCCCTCTCTCTCTCCTCATTGGCTCAGTGACTTTGATTGACAGCAATGGGAGCCAATGGCACTTTGCTGCTGTCTCAGCCAATGAGGCAGGTAAGACCAGACAACCGAATGTCTCGTGTAACATCGCTGGATCGAGGTGGGGCTCAGGTAAGTATTAGGGGTGCTGAGGGCGGCTGCTGGACACAGAAGGTTTTTTAACTTAATGCATAGAATGCATTAAGATAAAAAAACCTTCTGCCTTTACAACCACTTTAATGTTAGGGTTAAAGTAAAAGCTGTTTCTAATTGGAGGAACAGGGTAAAAGAGAAGTATAATACTGAGACATCCAGAGGAGAAGATTGCGAGGCTAATCTAAGTAATGACTGGACATACAGTTTATGTTTATATTTAACATTAGTGGTAGATTTAAAATCAGAAAAATATTGTTTCTTAAAAGATTTTTGTGGAATAATGGTTTAAAGTTTACTTTTTCATATTATGCTAAAACTTTTAATGTATTGGTTCCCACGGTAGTTGCTGCCCTTATTGGCAGAATTTATAGAAAAATGGAGTGTATAGCACCAGTTAGATACTTTCTTTTATTGTGTATCTTAAACAAAAAAAAATATAACATACATACTTTTGTACACAGCATCATTTCTCATCAGCCTTTTCATCAGGTTGATGAGCCTAATGCCGTGTACACACGATCAGGCTTCTGCCCGACCAAATGCACATCGGAATTCCATCGGAGTAAAATAGAACATGTTCTATTTCTAAACGCCGATGGAATTCCTCGGGAAAAAAGTCATGGTCTGAATTTCCGATGGAAAAAGTCAGTCTGACTTTTTTCATCTGAAAAAACGATCATGTGTACGCGGCATTACTCTTTATCAAGAGCAAAATATGTGATAAGTGTGTTTTCAGATCTAAAATTGGGGGTCCTAGAATCCCTTTTTGGGATTCTCAGTTTATCAAATATTGGGTTCTAATGGCAACCACATATTTTGCTACTCTTAAAACAATAGCAAACTGCTAGGGTCTACATAAACACCATTTGCTTGTGGCCTGATCACAAAAACGCAAGAAATTCTGATAATTTACCATCAATGTTGCTAGTTTAGTGCTTCTAATTTTGTTGTTTATAATTTTACAGGTTCACCCCCCTCGAAAGAGTTCACACTCAGATGTCCTCCCCCCAGCAACCCTGACCCCAGCACACATCAACCTTAATTTAAACCATTATCCAGAGTCCTCCACCTCTACTGTGTCCAATGGAACCCCACAAAGTGACCCTACCAGTCGTGTAAGAATACATTATTGCTGTTAGAAAAATGAAAGTACAGGATAGGTAACTGGAGAATTGCATTGGGGATCTACAAGCTGTGTCTTGTCATGTCATGCTAGTCAGTCCAATAGTAATCTGGAAAACGTTGCCTTTAAGTTTTAGTATAGGCAAAATTAAAAAGAAATACATACTGTATATGATGCAGTCTTTACATTTTTGAAATTCTTATTTTGTTTCAACTTTTTTCTATAGATAGAAAATAACAATATATATATTACTTTTTATGTAACATAATGACTAGCTTATCGCCAAATCAATAGGGGTGCATAGCTGAAACATAAAAAATGCTCTAGCCCATAAGTGGTATACAGGTATGAGAGCTGAACTGGTTAAAAAAAGTGTTAACTGGTCATGCTCTTCAATGTTTTTTTTTTTTACTTAAATTGTGTTACAGGAGGAACTTAAAAAATAAATAAATACTGGGGTTAATGCTAGTGCAGACTACATCATATGTCATTTCTGAATTTGCATTTAGTTTTCCTAACTCCACTAGTTGTAAGTGGATTGATTGCTTTTTTGTTTTTTTATACAAGAGCTCCAAAGTGTTTTGTGTTGTAATGATGATCTTAATCTAGATCTTGAGACACTTCTACAATGAATACTTGATCAGGTCAAAAAGCTGATATCTATCAAGCACAGTATAACAATGAATAGTTATTTTTTATCAAAAATACTATGAACCATGTTTACAAGTAGGGACCTTGAATCTCCAGATTCCCTGTACAGTTCTGTTTGTAGCCATTGTGTTCAGTGCTTTTGTGTTGAAGTGCTGCCATGCCATGGATAATGGTTGCTGGCTGCCCAAAACTGAAAGGCAGTACATCATAGAAAACACTGGTACATGCAGTATCAGGTTTGACCAGCTGGTGGTGCTGCAGATGAAACCTGTAAGTGCAGTTGTGAATGTAAGGTAAGCTGTGTTTCGCCACATTAAAGGTCATAAGTAACTGGGAGATTTCCAGTTTTACTAAAAAAATACTCTTTCAGAAGAGTAGCAGGATGCTGATCATAGATGGATCTGACCAAGCTAAGGTAGTCCATACTTAAAAAAAAATATTTTTATTTTAACAACACACACCATACACAAAGCATGAATTGTACACAGTATCCAGTATACAGTAGGTATAAATAAGTGGTGCCATTTTTTTCATCTCTTCATAAAGAGGAAACCTATGTGAGTGTTTTTCATTTGTAAATAAGTGTTTATCAGATTAAAGGAAAATCAGACCAACCCCTAAACACTTTGAGACATTATTATTATTATACAGGATTTATATAGTGCCAAACAGTTTGCGCAGAGCTTTACAATGTTAGGGCAAATAGTACAGTTACAATACAATTCAATTCAGGAGGAATCAGAGAGCTTACAATCTAAAAAACATAAGGATTGCTTATATTTAATATTTGTAACCTATATGTAGCCCTACCCCTGAAGGAGCTGCTGGTTTGTTTTTTGGGTGGCATGTTACCTCGTGGCTCCTCCGCCGTCTAGGGGTGTATAGTGAAAGCAGCAGTAACGGAATGTCTACGACGGGTGTCTTTTTCTGTGCTCTTTATTACCCAGCCGGGTAAAAACTATAAAACTTGCGGTGAAGAGTAAAGATGCAGTAGAAGGAAAAACAGCAGACTCAGGCGTGACAATAAGGAAACAGTCCTGCTTCCATCAACACTTTGTTTTCTTCGCCACTCCAGCCAGAGTGGGTATAGTGTACCTGGACAGGCCTCTCACTGACCTGGCAGCCAGATTATCACTCGGAACTTCAAGGGAAAAGTCTCTGCCACAGACCCTCCTTAGAATTGAGATAGCGGAGATAATCCTGCTTGATAGACTTTGCGCCTGGATCTCCTTCAGGTAGTTTGCAGTTAGGTTACGACTGATAGGTGACCAACGTTCAGCCTTTCAGTACCCGGTTACCTTGATCCCCGGTGGATTGTCGAGACCCTATTGGATCGTCAGCCTCTCTTGGCTCTCCTCAGGTGTACTTCCCACCGAACAGCTTCCTCTCAAAGGAACCATGCTTGGGATCTTCTCAGGATTGGGGACCCAGTCGATCACTGGGGCCCAGCCACAGCTCAAATGTTCCAGACCAACGTGGTCCCGGAACCAGGAGGCCACTTCGCTGGGGCGCCGTGATGTGGTCATCCTAAAGGTGGGTGCCACACTGGAAGAAGAACCCAGACCAAATGGCATCTGTCCCATAAATACCCTCCCCCAGCATGCACAAGAAGAAAACCCCTCCTGATAGGCTGGTGGGGAAAAGCACCCAAACCTCGACTTCACTGCTGCCACCTGTCGTTCTGGGGTGGGATCAGCACCCCAGAAGCGACAGAATGAGCACACAGCACAGCCAAGCTGAGACAGAGACCCAAATTCAAGCAAATCAGCCTGGTCAGAGCTAACTAACTCTCTGACCCCCTATAAATTTAAATTAGCACCGGTTTTTAGAAGTAACCAGGCGCTACACATATATTGAATATGGTACCTTTTTGGTGTAAAGTGGAATAATAGTTTCTCATCATATAAAATATTCAACACTTTACCTGCAAAGTTAGTTACGGTAGGCTTAAAGGTTAGCATATCTGCCTCGCAGCAGTGAGGCTCCTGGTTTAAATCCCAGTCAGGAAACTCTCTGGATGGAGTTTGCTCTCCCTAAGACACACTCCCAAGACTTGCTGGCAGGTTAGCTGGCTATTCAATTGGGCGTCTAAACTGGCCCCAGTACCTTGGATTGTAAGCTCCTTGAGAGCAGGAACTGATGTGAATGTACAGTATGTAGAGCACTTAATACATTTGGCACTATATAATATTTATAATAATTTCAGATAGTCACAAAAAGTATTTTCATTGTGTTCATGTATGTTCTTATTTTATGGACTCATTCGCATGGACACTTAGGCCCTTGCAATGGCCGGAGCCGTTTGCCTAAATTTTTTCCCACAACTGAGGTGTGTGCAGGCGGTCCTCACTTGGTTGTGCAGGTGAGTCTACAAAGCTGATACATAGCCATTCAATTTATTTGGGCTGCCTGCACACTTTTCAACTGTAAGAAAAATAAGTAGCTAATATGTGCCCATGTGAATGAGCTCTATCTGATTAACATTTTGTTCATGAAGTAAGCCCTATTCTTTTTCTTTGTCCTCCAGAAACTGAGCACATTGGGTCGAGAACTCCCTGGCTACTCCTCTATCGCTGATGAAATGGGTGTACCTGTCCCCCGGCTGGCCAAGCTGGATGAGGATGAACTTTGAACTTTGGCCAAGTGTACAGGGTTGACTTATTTAAATCATCTTGGCGTTTCCAGGTTGCAGCTGTTGTCTGAGACCGGTGGATAGAAGGCTTCTGTGCTTGGATAAACCATGAGAGAAGGGAACATACCTTTATGCCTTTTTATCCACACCCAACACAGTCTGCAGTGTGATGCCTGCTCTATGAGGAGCAATGTTTATATGAGATATGAGGACTTTGAGCTCCAGAACTGCTGGGAGACTTTATGGTGTTCACTTTTTGTCCACTATGTTCTCAAACAACTAAAGACTTGATTTAAACCTGACTTGAGAGAGACTGAAGGAAACAAGTGGAAGTGAAACTTGTCACACTTTGATAATGGATGAAAATGAAGAATTGTATTTTCCCATCCTTAGATAAACATCTAACCATTTCACCCATCCACAGATTCTGCAAAGAACCATCTTCACGTTTCGACTCTTTACTTGACAATCACGAAGCTCAGTGGAATGGAAAGGATTTTACTGTCACATGCTTAGGGCTCTGTAAAAGCAGTCTGGGTGACATATGTATGCAAGAGCTTATTAAATTAATCAAACTGGGGAGTCCTTTTGTGCATTGAATTAGGCGTGGGCCTTATCTTTTCTGCATTGAAGGTGCTATGATGTATGATGGATGACTGCGCCTCAATAGCAAAATTACTTTTGCCCTTTTGTGTTCACTAAATCTACATCACATAGGGAATCTGTTAGGAAAGCATGATATCATAACATTTTCCATTTGGGTCTTCAGAGACAAGTATTTTACTTTGTGACATACTGCATATCATAATCCCACTACAGAAGCCTGTGTCATCCAAAAAATTATTGCTAGTAAAAACTACTTTCAAAGCTCATGGCAAAAGTTTTCCAGCTGCATATGCATGTATTTTTTATCATACATTTCACAGATGCTGCAATGATAAATCACTAAACAATCATAAAGGGTCTTTTAGACATGTCCCTTGTGCACTGAGTGCCCAGTCTTTTGCGACCCATACAGTGGCGGCCGGTCCTCAAGGGGCGCAGGGGCACTTCCCCCCAGCTCGCACTATCTACGCGGCCCTGCACCGGACCAATATGTTTCTATCGGGTTCGCCACCCCCCTCACAGGCACGTGACCACATGCTGAGGCCCCAATTGGCCAGTTTTACATATTTACTTGGGGCTCAGTGCTCTGTTCCCTAACCCCTCCCACCCTGCAATGCCAACGAATCAGCATCAGCCATTCAAAGAGATGTCAACCTTTTCATAACTGACAGGTCAGCCGAGCGAGTGAGGCGGTGGGGAGCAGTGATGGAGTGTCAGGGAGAGGAGCACCTCTGGCCGGAAACCTGACTTAACTCTTTGTGTGCCCGCTGCTGTCAGCGAGACTGGGAAGAGAGGGAGGGCAGGGGGGTCATGTGACTAGTGCCAGTCATGAGGAGAGTCATGTGACTCAGCGATGGGCACAGTTAGACTAATGGCAGTACTGTGTACATGGAGGAAGGATTAGAGATGACAGGGATGGAGAGCGAGGGAGGGAGAGACTGAAGGAGCAGCCTTTACAGACAGTCTAGGGGAGCTTCAACTTAGGGTGAGTGTGGTCTTGGAGGGGGTCACTTGTGCCCTCCCAAAATCCTCCAGGACCAACCACCACTGGACCCACAGTACTAGTTACTTAGATCACTACAGCTGTAGTTATGCTTTTGGGCAGATGCTGTGTTTTAATAGGCAGAAAATGACTACCTATTAAATTGTCTTTTTTGAGTTATTAGATTCTAGCTGCCATGTAAAATAAAGCAGCTTAGAAAGTAACAACAGTTACCTTTTTGTATCTATTGGCAGGCCTTCTTTACTCCCTTTTCACAACTCTCTATCCTATTATCGCCTCGTTATTACACAAAATGTCTAAGGATCTTGTGTCATAGCAACCAAAAGAACAGTCTACAAGTGCAGTCCTTGTAAAGTTTATTGCACTGAATTTTACTTTTTTTTTTTTATGTATCATGACCTGCAACTACAACACACCTATGATTCTTGTGCAACATGTGTATATTCACACATCACAGAGCTCCATCGGTGGTTTGTGTCTTTCAATGTAGGTTTTATCTAGAATCGGGTTACTCCTCTCTTGGGAATATATAAAATACTTACAAGGCTCTACACAGGCTTAATAATGGCTTCAGTTTCTCAGCATGCTTTACTTGCTGTTCTTACATCCCCTGTATTACAGTGGGTTCACTGGTATACACTTCAAATGTGTTGCATCAGATCCTAAGTGATATGTTTACAATTCAATGCTTATGTAATGTTGGTGATGTTTTCTATATGTATGTATAAATCATGTAGTTATATCAGTCTATATTATGACCAGGCATTGTATATATGATCACCCAGGATTATAATAGGTATGATATTAGTAATTACAGCTATTTCTAATTGTTGGAAAAGTGTTGTATAAAAAAAAAATATAGAAAAAAAAAAGAAAAAAACTATAAATGATTTTGTTACTATCCCAAAGGTATCACAGTTGGGATTGCTATTGATCAAGGCTCCAATCTGTTAGGAATGAAAAAGAATGAATGCAGTTGCCAAATACACAGGTAACAATAATCCAAAGGTTACAGGGGGGCTGTAAATGGGCCAAATGCCCACAGACCATTCCTATATTGACAAATTAGAGGCAGCGGTATGAGGATGAAAGGGTCTTCTTAATTGCTTCCCGTTAGATAATAGTACAGTAAGTGCTCAGTATCCACAAAGATACTTATTGATCTTTATGGACATATCAACAGTTGTTTCATAGGTTTTAGTTCAATGTTTTTCAGAGAAGAAAAGGTGCTTAGAAGTGCTGTATTATCATCTGTATTTTTCTCATCGTGCATTCTCAGTGTAGTGTTCAACTCCCGTTGCCATTCAACTCTGGGCTAAAATAGCAGAACTGCCATAGTTACAATAGCCACCTACATTAGGTGATTGTTGGCCTAGGACACTATTTTTTACATTATGAAAATTTTGATTAGTCCTTATGTAATCTGCTATATTAGATCCCCCACCTGGTGGTGAGGGCTACTGCTAAGGGTTTGTGAAATGGGTTGTTGAATATGGAACCTAAAACCTGGATGACACTTTTAGTTTTCTTTGTGCCCTTATTTACAACTAGGCCTATACCTTTTTCGAGATTATTCAGTAAAGAAAGTCATATATTTATCTGCTGCAGCTGATAACAGTTGGCTGGATGCATTTATAGAAGACTGGTAGGCGTCTTTAAAATATTCTGGTAACATAACCAGCACCAGAAGATATTTAAAGGTCACCCACTGCCCCTGCACCTCTCCATTTTCCAGTGCCAAGACCTACAGTGTTACATCTGTATTGCAGTACTGTTCACGGTGAACCTGATAATGTGCTAGTTCATCCACTCACATCTGATAATCTACAAAGGTGGTATGTGTAACAATGGGAGAATTGTTGTAATGCTGTTCACAATATCATTGGGTTAGTAGACCCTTTACGCACCTATAACAAAGGGACTATGTAATTAAATTGCTTTACTGAAGACAAGTATGCCACACACACACTTCTTCCACAATTACTTTTATTTTAGCAGGCAATGCTGCTATTTCCACTTTTAATATAAAAGCCATAGGTATTTAATAAGTGCAATATCTTAGGGCCTATCCTGGTTGAAACATTTTTTCCAAGTATATATTCATTCTAACCCCATAAGCCATACTTCTAACAGCATTATACCAAATAGCATGAAATATGCAATTTGATTGTAGATAACAATCACACTATGTTTTATGAGATTACATGAAAAAGTTGCACAGATCTTTATAAAATGCACAGAAAATCTTCCCATTATATACATTAGGGGGCAAGGACAGGATGTTCTAAGACTAGATGTTATTTTCTTAAACTTTGGGTAGGGATGCTATATCAGGGTGGTGCATAAGGCTAACCTATCAGAAACTTGGGAAATATCAGCTGAGCATAAAGGGAAAAGTTGTCTATGCATAGGCTACTTAATAATCAGTGCATGACTTCTCAAATGGCAGCTAAAAGGTCACACATGGCCCTCCTTATTCCTAACTCTTGATCCCTTGGATTGGATAGCAAGCTCTTCCTATATAATAGCAAGGCCACCCATTACAACAAAGAACTGAAAAAGTTGTGATATACATACAGGATATACAGTATGCATATATCTTCAGCTGCTCATATCTCTGGGTCTACTGGCAGTTTTGTCATGCAGTTTTACTTAAGGTAGTCTCTGATTATAATATTTTCAATATAGGTTTGTTATTGACTGGTTTCATTTAAAGGTTCCAAATCTGATATTTTTTGTGAGAAGACTTTTTTTGAGAGAACCAAAGTTGCGAGTTTGTTTTTTTCTTTTCTTTTGTAGTTAAAAGGCAAAGTATAATGTGGCTTGAACAGGCAGTGCCCATCTCACAGGCTGCTATATAAGGCTTGTTGTAGTTAGAACAGGTCAGGCAAGGCCAGATGTAAGAAAGGGTAAGTGACTCTACAGTGCACCCGATTCAATTTCAACTGTGCATTTTACAATAATGTACACCTATACTAAAATATTAATATTAAGCCGGTGTTGTGGGGGCACATACTGGAGATTGATAGTAAAAAAAGGGGTTGACATTCTTATATTTCATGAAGTATATGTTGCTCCATCTAGTGCTAGCCACATGTCAGAAGGATTAGGTATTTAATTAGATGACCTTTGCTGAAGAGGAAGATAAGTCAAACCTTACCTCTCATGCTTTCTTCAGCAGTGCTCACTTACTCACTCTAGGCTAACCAATAAAATGTCCCCTTTCCCCACTGTGGCCATGGGGGGAAGGGGACCTTGGAACAATGGCAGAGTCCCCAGGGAATATATTCAAACAGAGAATAACTCATCCTGGCCTACATTCGAAATTTCACTTTTTGCTCAACTGGCTGGCTGTTTAAATGGACTATGTTACAATGGGGCTTACCTGTGGGCAATGTAGATTTAGTCCTCCCATGATAGCCCTTCAGGCTACACTGTGATGAGAATGCCCCAGACCTCATTTTTAGCTACCAAAAGTATGCTACCAAAAGCATTACCATAACATAAGCACCTTAATGTCTGAATGAAGAGCTATGTATTTCCCATGGCGATCAATCAGATATCTACTTGTATATGTAGTAAACTGCATCAAAAATATGTTTTTTTGCTTGATTTATTTATTGACCCTTTATGCTAACTAAAAGACATTTTGAGCTACTAAATCGTCTCACAAAGTATCTGCATTTATCAGGAAACTAAGCTAAATAAAATCACTATCTTCAGTATGGGCTAGATTCAGCAACAACATACGGCAGCGTATCTCCAGATACGCCGCCGTAATTTCAAATCTGCGCCGTCGTATCTTTACGCCGATTCTCAAAGGCAGATACGTCGAAAAAATAGGCTTCCTCCGCCGACGTAACTTGAATACGCCGGCGTATAATTGTGTGCAATTTTACACTGGCCGCTAGGGGCGCTTCCGTAGATTTCAGCGTAGAATATGCAAATGCGCTGGATACGCCGATTCACAGACGTACGTACGCCCGGTGGAATTTTTTTACGTCGTTTGCGTAAGGCTTTTCCGACGCAACGTTGCTCCTGCTTCTATGAGGCATACGCAATGTTAAGTATGGACGTCGTTCCCGCGTCGAATTTTGAATTTGTTTGCGAATAGGGCTGGACGTTATTTACGTTCACGTCAAAACCAATACGTCCTTGCGGCGTACTTTGGAGCAATGCACACTGAGATATGTACACGGACGGCGCATGCGCCGTTCGTAAAAAACGTCAATCACGTCGGGTCACCATCCATTTACATAAAACACGCCCCCCTCATCCTCATTTGAATTAGGCACGCTTACGCCGGCCCCATTTATGCTACGCCGCCATAACTTAGGAGGCAAGTGCTTTGTGAATACAGCACTTGCCTCTCTGAATTACGGCGGCGTAGCGTAAATACGATACGCTACGCCGCCGTAACAATGCGCCCGGCTACCTGAATCTAGCCCTGTGTGTAGAGGTAGACATTAGGTAACTACACATAACATGCAAAATAATAATACAACAAAAAAAACAGCATATGAAATGTATTAGTTGAGAGAATTAATTTTGATGCATATAGTTTTACCACTCACAGTTTAGAATGCTTGTTTCCTATTGTCCCTAGACTGTGTCTATCTTTAGAACTTTGCATGACATAGTAATGGAATTTGTATTGCATGGGGTTGGTTAAGTGCCTCATGTCAGCTGTTTAATAAGTGATGAAAATGCTTTTCTCTGAGTTTGTTTTCTATGTGAGAGGAAAGCAGGGACTGTGTATATATTGAATTCTTTATGGATGCAAGATGGGTGTTTTTTCCCCCACGGAATACTGTGAATGGCAGAGCACCAATAAAAAATGGTATGGGAGCGTCTAAATCCTATGTGGGTCATATGCATGGTGAACTTGACTGTCTCTGTTCTATGCAGACTTACACTGCCTGTGTCTGTACAGTTGTGATGGAAAGGTTGCAGTGATTAGTATAGTATTCTGTGATCTGTAGTTCCACATCAGCCATTAGTCACAGTTCACTTTCTTATTTTGTAAGTAGCTGTTTAGGGATTTATCATTAATGCAATTTCACCATCTTCAGTTCAGAAATAATGACCACAAATGGCCTACCCTTGAGCTAAAGGACAATTTCATTCAGAGATACAATATTGCAGTTAATGTAATGCAAAAGTGAAGGGTTTTCAACAATCATTAAAGCAGAGTTTTACTCATTTTCCAAAGTTATTTACATTATAATGCCCACCAACAGTGCTTATGTAATTAAATAATAAAACTTTTTAAAGTTCTGTGATAGTACCTTTTTTTTTATTATTTTCCCCTGGGACTTCCTGTTCCAGTCGCCTAAACGAGTGATGTAATTAGGCTGTCCCGCTGACTCGCGGCATATCCCAGGAGTTTTCTGGCAGCCTAAGCTTATGCACTGTGCAGTATTATTACTGTGCAGGTGCAAGAGCATGCCTTGTAGCCAGCTACACAGAATCCCGGAAATACATAGGAACAGGCTTCAGATGCCCACATCTTCGATGGTCCTTGCCTGGATTCCAGAAGGACTTATGAAATCACAGATTTGGCAAGTAAAAACTATTTAGACAGTTAAAAACATATCCTAACTAGGTGCTGCGAGTGAGAACAATCACGGCAGTGATTTTATTACAATTTTTGTGTAGGCGACTGTAGCTCCTCTTTAATTTACAAGGATTGACTCATATATTGGAGATTTGTTGCAAGAAATTTTGGTCCCCTTGAAATATTTTAAGCTTCCCGTATTTAAACTGCAGATTTGTTTCACAACGATTCATTGAGCTATTGACAGCAAGCTTATTACCCAATAGCTGATGAAAGTACCAATGAAAATCATTCCTCCCTATGCTTGTCTTGGGGGTTTTACATGCAGCTTATAATCATATTTTATTATCTTGCCTTTTCGGTAGTAAATATATATAAAAAAAAAAAAGTTTTATTGTACTGATTTTTTTTTTTTCTACGTTGACACATTGGGATTTGTCTAGAAAGGTCCTTAAAGCGGGAGTTCACCCATTTAAAAAAAAAAAAAAAATCTCCCCTTAGCTTCCTGCTCGTTCGGTCTAGGGGAATCGGCTATTTATATTAAAATAGGTGCAGTACTTACCCGTTTTCGAGCTGCATCTTCTTCCGTCGCTTCCGGGTATGGGTCTTCGGGAGCGGGCGTTCCTTCTTGAGTGACAGCCTTCCGAGAGGCTTCCGACGGTCGCATCCATCGCGTCACTCGTAGCCGAAAGAAGCCGAACGTCGGTGCGGCTCTATACTGCGCCTGCGCACCGACGTTCGGCTTCTTTCGGAAAATCGTGACGCGATGGATGCGACCGTCGGAAGCCTCTCGGAAACCTGTCAATCAAGAAGGACCGCCCATTCCCGAAGCCCATACCCGGAAGCGACGGAGAGGATGCGTCTCGTAAACGGGTAAGTACTGCACATATTTTAAAATAAATTGCCGATTCCCCTAGTAATAACGAGCAGGAAGCGAAGGGGGAAAAGTGCCCTCTAAGGGTGAACCCCCGCTTTAAGGGCAATATAATATGTAGGTTATGTACATCAATTCAGCAGTAAATGTCTTTCAATAGTTATTTTTAACTTGCTGGTAGTGGAAGAGTGTGGTCATTGTGTAAGCAATGTTTACCTTTATGTCCAATTTAGCCAAATTACTTAGTTTGGTTTGTCTTGATCCGAGCAACTTCGTAGACTTAATGAACTTTACTTTTTTCCAGCTCCAGCTGGTTGCCAGAGGACTTCTACTACATTTTAATAAGGATGATTTAAGGATTTGCCAAAATATGTAGGCCTAAACGTTCAACAGTAGCCTGGTTCAGAGCCTTAAAGCATCAGAATATTAAATGTCAGGGGTTGTGTAACTATGGGTTTCTAAACCCCATAGCCTTGTGCCCCGTACACACGTGCGCGATTTTCGATGGGAAAAGTTTCCTGCTCGGTTCAGTCTTTCCCCTACACGCGACCGGTTTTCCCGTCAGGAAAACTGTGATGGAGCTTTGGCCGGGAATCCCGGTCGTGTGTATGCCCCATCACAGTTTTTCCCATAAGAAAACTGCCAAAAACTGCTGGGCAAAAGTCCGCTGTTTTTTTCTGGCGGGAAAAAAGAGAACTGGTTCTCTTTTTTTTGTACACCGGTTTTTGGGCAGTTTTTTAGTCGGAAAAACTGCGAGGTGCATACACACGGCCGGGATTCACGGCCAAAACCTCTCCTCGCGAAAACTGATCGTGTGTATGAGGCATTGACCTATTGGTGAAACCAATTTCTGGAACCTTAGACACCACAGTGTTAAGTTTAATGTTTCCTGCCTGCAAGTCCCCATGTTGTCTGCCACATTGAGAAATGGTGCACTTATTACATTTTTCCTGTTCCACTTGCTGGCCAGAAGTGGACTTGTCCTTTAACATGAATTTATGCCAGAAGATATATTGTGAGCTATTTACATATATATTTTGATGCAAAATTACATGATTTTTGGTGTCAAGGCACAGTCACTTCTCTAGCCATTTCAAAATATTTGGGTCCCACAGGATGTTCATCTATTTAATGCACATGGTTTAAGAAGAAAAGTTGGTTTCTCCTGGGTACACAGAGTGGTACACATAGGGTGCCAATGCAGAGTTTTGTTGTTTCCTTCTACTACTTGTCTCTGCTCTATCCTTCTGGAGACAGGTCATTGTATAATACTCTTGTATATGCATGTTTTATGAAATACTGTCTGATCTCAGCACTATGTTGTACAATATAAAATGGAAGCTGTGTGTGGGGAGGACAGCAGGGGTTGAGGGGTAGAATATGAGATGTTTTGTTTACTAATAAAGCTTTTGGTATATCAAAGGTGGACTTTGAATTTATTGTCTATTACCCCTTTTTTCCTTATGTGTGCCATATCTACTTGACCACTTCAATATAGGGCACTTATACCCCTTGCCTGCCCAGGCCAATTTTTATCTTTCGGCGCTGTCGCTTTTTGAATGACAATTGCGTGGTTATGCAACACTGTACCCAAACATTCAGAGCTTTCTTTTGGTGGGATTTAAACATTGCAGTTTTTTTTTTTTGCTAAATAAACAAAAAAAGACAGAACATTTTTTTCTTTGTTTCTGTTATAACATTTTGCAAATAAATAATTGTTTTTCATACCTTTAGGCCAAAATGTATTCTGCTACATTTCGTTGGTGAAAATAACCCAAATCAGTGTTTATTATTTAGTCTGTAGGAAGGTTATAGAGTCCACAAAATATGGTGTATATATATATATATATATATATATATATATATATATATATATATATATATATATATATATATATATATATATAAAAATTGATTAATTCTGATGTACTGACAGTCTATCTCATTTCAATGCCAGGACAGTACAAATACCCCCCCAAATCAGAGCCAGCCCTACCATGGGTCCCAGTAGGTCCATGGAACCCAGGCGGAAAGTTGAGAGGGGCGGCAGAGCAGGGCCACCGCTACCTACACGTTCCCCACTAAGTGCAGACTCAGCCTGTCACAGTGCTATCCCGCACAGCCGCAGCACTCTCACTGAGTCTGTACCCGATGCCTCAGTGACAGCCAGAGCCCAGCGATGAGTGGGAAAGTGAATCTCCTCCCTTCCTCTTCCCATAGGAAAGAGCTGAGAGGAACTTTCTCACATGAGCTCTTGAGCAGGGAAGTCTGTATACTGTCTGTATATACCCTAGCCTGTCTGTATACTACACTAGCCTGTCTGTATTTACCCTAGCCTGCCTATATACTACACTAACCTGTCTGTATATACCCAAGCCGGTCTGTATATACCCTAGCCTGTCTATATACTACACTAGCCTGTCTGTATATACCCTAACCTGTCTATATATTACACTAGCCCTTCGCCTAAGTTCACACCTATGTGTTTAGTGCAAAATCTGACTTCCTGATAATTTATTTTTTATTTTTATTTATCATGATATAAAATAATAGATGTGGGGGCCTTTTGGTGGGCCTATTTTTTTATTTATTTTTGGTGGGGGGAGCAGTATTTAATAATTGGACCCAGGCAACACAATGTCTTGGGCCAGCCCTGCCCCAAATGACCCCTTTTTGGAAAGAAAACAAACAAGATATTTAATAAGAGGCATGGTGGGCTTTTTGAAGTTGTATTTTTTAGTCAAAAAAATGAAACGTTGAGAAAAAAAAATGTTCGATCTTTTTGATTGACATACTGTTACCAGTGCAGTGTCATCATAAAGCTCATGTGGTGGTGATCAGGGGCACTAACTGGTAACAGAACAACATTTTTTTTTTTTATTACATTTTTTGAAGATTCATTTTTAAAATACACTGTGCCCAGAGCAATATAATGTTACCATAGTAACATTGTACTACTCTGGGGAAGTGATCAGGATTTTTTTTAACACATTACGATTGCTTATTGCATTGCATTACAGTATATTGCTAGTATAAGTAAGCCTTTTACTGAATGAAACTGATTCATTCAGTTTGTTTTGTTGTGATTAGTCAAAGCTAATCACATGGTACAGGTGGGCGGTGATTGGGCATGTCTTTACCATATGATTACAAGCTGGCAAAGTAAGTGGTACTAACAAGAAAGACCAAGAAGAACATTTTCCAGCTAATTAAATTATTTGATACCACTTACTTTGCCAGCTTTTTGTTGCCCTCCCAACTTTTTTTGAGACATTATACTGCCATCAATTTCAAAATGACCTTATTTTTTTCATTAACCACTTCATTACTGGGCACTTAAACCCCCTTCGTGCCCAGACCAATTTCCAGCTTTCAGCGCTGACGCATTTTGAATGACAATTGCGCGGTCATACAACACTGTACCCAAATTATAGTTTTATCATTTTTTTCCCCACAAATAGAGCTTTCTTTTGGTGGTATTTGATCACCTCTGCGATTTTTATCTTTTGCGCTATAAACATAAAAATACAGAAAATTGTGAAAAAAAACACAATATTTTTTACTTTTTGTTATAATAATATCCCATTTTTCTTTTAAAAAAATAAAAATTTCCCTCGGTTTAGGCCGATACGTATTCTTCTACATATAGCGCCTACAAAATAGGGGATAGATTTATGATTTTTATTTTACTAGTAATGGCTGCGATTTGCGATTTTTTTGTCAGGCCTGTGATATTGCGACGGACATGTCGGACACTTTTGACAAAATTTTGGGACCATTCACATTTATACAGCGATCAGTGCTATAAAAATGCACTAATTACTGTATAAATGTGACTGGCAGTGAATGGGTTAACACTAGGGGGTGAGGAAGGGGTTAAATGTATTCCCTCATTGTGTTCTTACTGTGTGGGGGGAGGGGACTGACTGGGGGAGGTGACCGATGCTGTGTCCCTATGTAAAGGGACACAGATTGGTCTCCTCTCTCCCTGACAGCACGTGGAGCTCTGTGTTTACACACAGCTCCACGTCCTGCTGTGTCACCGACGATCGCGAGTGTCTGGCGGACATCGCGGCCGCCAGGCACTCGCATCGGCTCCCGAGCGATGCGCCGGGGACGTTGTTTCCCCGCTGCGCGCCCCCAGCGGCGCGCACGGGGAATCACAACAACGGGACTTCTAAATACGTCCACTCGGCACTTGAGAGCCGCGCTGTGGACGTCTTTCGTCTATGGCGCGGCCCTCTAGTGGTTAAGTAATACATTTTCTCTGTTTAAACATGTGATATGTTTTCTATTGTGAATAAAATATGGATTTATAAGATTTCAAAATCACTGCACAGTGTCCAAACTTTTTTGGAATTGGGGCTGTAGGAATCTGATTAGGCAATGTGGGGATGAAAAAACATTTCCATAAACAAACTTCACTTGGTGATAAAGGAAACCCTGCTCAAATTTAAAATAATTTTAAGCGGACGACAATGGGGGGTGTAGGCTACCTTCTGTCTACAGTATGTATTACTAATGTAGCAGGGAGCTTGCTATCTTACCTGCAGTATCAGAAGACACTCTGCTTAATTTTCTGTAGTGAGACTGTTTCCCTCTAGGGGCAACAAAGACTTTGTCATCACAGCCTGCCAACAGAGTGATTAACACCAGGAAGCAAAGCATACAGGCAATTGTAGTTCCAGGACTCAAGTTTCACATTGAAATTGCACTGTTTTAGGACTACAACTTCCAGACTGCTGAGGGGAGAAGAACAGATTGTTGGGAGAGGATATAAAAATGTTTGTCTAGGCCTAGATTGCTCTTTTGGGGCCCCCTGGGCCTGGATCTGCCAAACGGGAACTCTGTGTCAATGTGAGTTACGGAGGAGTTGCGGCCTGCATAGGAAAGAGTTATCAAGCGGCATCCAAAGGAACATCTGCAGACAGCATCGCTTCCTAACTGCAGCATTCCGGAGGCTGTTCCTGATCCTTCCATACTACCTACAATTCAGATCTGGGTGGCCATGGCACAGTGTGACGGAGGTTAGGCACCATTCCCTGAGCCAGGACCCAGAGGGTAATCCTGAAAGAACCATCACAATCTGCATTGCTACCAGTAACTACAGCTACACTGTTGGTGAGCAGGCACCTGCCCATTTAGTCCTATAGGCACTGCATACAGACACCATTGTCTTTGTTCACATTTCTGCCGCTTGTAATGCTACTGGATGCAAGTACATTTGATCCCATAGACGCTGTATGTAGACACCTTTGCTTTTGCTCACATCCCTGGCATCTGTAGTCCTACTGGATACAATACCATTGAACCAACATATATGATGACTGTGGACAAAAAATGTAGCGCTAAAGATACAATGTAAGATACCGGGTGAGGCACCAACATTAATTAGTGCATGTGCACATATCAGATGACATTAGTGAAGGGTGTGGGGTGGACTGATGTCACTCAATCATCGGACATCAGTCCACCCCACACCCTTCACCAATTGCTCAATTGATGTTCACTTCAAGTTCTTATTAGAGACTTGGTTATGTTCTTTTTTTATATGGAACTTTATTTTTGACTATTTAAATGTCATCTGATATGTGCACATGCACCAATTAATGTTGGTGCCTCACCCGGTATCTTACATTGTATCTTTAGCGCTACATTTTTTGTCCATTATCTTTAAGTTTTGTTTGTTTGTATGTAGCAGCTTATTTTTTGTTTAAAGTTAGCGCAGTTTTTTCTTTATTTTGCAATTTATGATGACTACTTGTGCTTAGGCTATACAGGAACGGATCTGAATCCTCTATTAGTTAACTACATACCAGCTAAATGTGCTCTGCTCCACCCTCCAAGATTATTTATACTATTCTTTAAGTGCTAGCTGAAGATTCGACGGATTCCACAGAGTAACTATTAACCCCTTTTATTTTCTCCTCATCTCCACAAGTGACTAGGGTTGTTACCATAAGGGGTCTGCTCTCATTTATCTGGATTTCTGCTTAAAAGAGCCAGCCTATTTAAACACAACAGTTGGCTGAATGTTTTGTCAGTTGTTTTGATGTTAGTGGCCTGTGGGCTTAGGAGACAGAAGGGAGAGGGCTGTGTGACAGGAAGTCAGGTAAATCTGTGAGTGTTGTTTAGACAATACACCAATTGTTATTAGGCGTTGGCTGCAAATGTAGCCAGAAAAGGTCTAAGGGCGTTGGAAGACTTCAGCTGTTCAGAATGAGGCAATTAAGGCCTCTATAAGTAATCCAGAGGATTACCACTGATTTGCTGCATCCTGAGGCTTTGTGAGAAAGGAGAGCAGTGTACTGAAAGTCTTCTGAGGAGGTGAGGAGAGGATTGATTTTTCTTTATGATAAAAATAAAAAGACTATTGTTTTCCTGCTGTATGACCAGCAGTGTCTGCCCAGCAGTAGGCTGTGCCAGACCCCATAGATAGGTTCCTGTGTGGAAAGTAGACGCCCCAAGTGGCCAGGGTTTATTTTATGTTTGATTTTGTTTATGCTGTTTGGATGCTTGCACTTGTTTCCAGCAAGATGGAAGAATAAACCAAAATCTTTGTTTTCAACCATCTTCGACTGCCTGTCTGTATAAATTCAGTGTGTAGTGAACCCATCCAGGGGATCACACACCCCGCTACCGAGCTAACCTCTTACACATGGTGGAGTGCCGCGGGCAATTAAAGTAAACCCAAAATGGAGGAGATACTGAAACAGCTGGCTTTAGCAAATGCAAATCAACAACAGACGAATGCAGGTTTGCAGCGGAGTATTGCAGCGCAACAACAGGCTCACCAGCAGCAAATGTAGGCCATCATGAAACAGCTTCAGAGACAGCAGACCGAGGCTGAGAGTCAGGCCAGAAACATACCGACTTTTCGGGTAAGACACTTATTGCCAAAGATGACTGCAGATGAGGATCCTGAGATGTTTCTGACCACGTTTGAGAGAGCAGCAGAAAGAGAGAGTTGGCCTAAAGACCAGTGGGCTGGACTAGTGGCCCCCCTATTATCTGGAGAAGCCCAAAAGGCATATTTTGATTTGGAGCTTGTAGATGCAAAAAACTATGATCGATTAAAAGAGGAAATATTGGCACGTTTCGGTGTAACCCTGGATGTCCGTGCTCAGCGGGTTCACAATTGGAGTTATCAGCAGAGGAAGCCACCTCGGTCGCAAATGTATGTCCCGTCTGTGACAACACCCACAGATTTACCTGACTTCCTGTCACAGGTGACATAGTCAACTAAAGTGTCAGTCCCCTACATTTCTTCTGCCTGTTCACATAGGCCACATATGTTTACATAGCGGCTGGCAATACCTAATTGTAATTAATATTTGATAATCTGACATTATTCACTGCTATTGCTGTTTTACCACCAGTGAAATTTCACCTGGAGTATTTCTGTAAGTTTATGTTGCTCACCTTTAAATGCCTTTGTCTTATCAGTAAACACACCTCATGGTTTACCACAGTTGTGTTTCTTATTTCTTGTTTTGCACTAATACTGCATATAAGGTGTGCCAGAGGGGTTGGGACTGTTCTTGGGGTGGAGTACGGAACCAAATATACTTAAGCGGCTCCTCTGGGGGTAGTGCTACACTAATTTTCATTCTGGAATTTCATTCTACACCTGGTTGCCCTGCTACAGAGCACTATAGTTGCTGGTTGTCTCACCTTTAGAATGGCACTGAATCTCAGCCTTTATTCCCTGGTTCTGTGCACCTCCCTCTCTCTGGGCTTGATTAGACACAGTGAAGCATGCACTGGAGGTAGAAACAATCTGTGAAAAGTGTGTTGATTAGCACCGCACTGGAACTTGAACATGATAAAATTATTCAAATCGCAATATTAAATAGAAACAATAATTATTAAAGTGGAATCTGTCTTTTCCATAGTGCAAGTACCTTTTTTAGCAGTCCACTGACTATGTTGTCACCCAAATATAAGGACCTCTTTACATATTTACCCAACTTTAGGTATGCAACTCAAACACCTCTCGACGGGAACTTAAAGGAACTATGGTGATTGGATTATATTTATGAAGACATTATATTTTCACAGCTCATACCTCCAGTCATGTTCTTAGACAACATCTGCAATGACAGATTTCTTGACTCTGTGGTTTTTGGCTTAGGTGACCCAGTGTTCCACGTGGGTATAAATTGTGGGGTATGTTTGCTTATTGGAACTTAGAAAGCTCTAAACAAGTTCAGTTGAATGTACCTTAAAGCGGAGTTCCACCCAAAAATTGAACTTCCGCTTTTCGGAACCCTCCCCTCTCCGGTGTCACATTTGACACCTTTCAGGGGGAGGGGGGTGCAGATACCTGTCTAAGGTATTTGCACCCACTTCCGGGCATAGACTCTCGTGGGAGTCATGCTACTTCCCGCCTCCCCCTGCTGTCTCCTGGGAAACACAATGTTCCCAGGAGAGAGCGGGGACCAGTGAGGGTGCGCCATGCTACTCATGCATGCACAGTAGGGAACCAGGCAGCGAAGCCACAACGCTTCACTTTCTGATTCCCTCACCGTGTATGGAGGCGGTGGCCTCGGCTGCTGACATAGCGTGCGCGCTGGACAAGTAAGTGTCCATTTTTTAAAAGTCTGCAGCTGCACTCTTAGTATCTGCTGGCTTTTAAGAAAATTTGGGTGGACCTCCTCTTTTTTTTCAAAATGTTTTATTTATAACAGAGGAAACGGTCCACATGGACCACAGTACAAACCACACAGCACATCACAGCTCATAACTGAAACAATCCCCTAGGTAAGGTTCTCCTGAGAGGGTAATGTTGACCTCCTCTTTAACTACTGGTAGCTATGCCATGACCTGGATAAAGCAAAGCTTCAGGCAGTCCACTGTCTTCTACTGTTTTCATTTGTTACTGTACTTAATTTGCTTTAAACTTAATTGGTATAATATTTTTTAGGGGAAATCATGCCAGAGGGGAGTGACAACCCAAGTCAGTCGAAAGCTTTGCAGATGCAAGGGTTTCTAAAATTACCTCTAGATGTATACACCTAATGGTCAATAAATATGCTCCAAATACAGCAGTAATTGGTATAAATCAAGTAAAAAAAGCTGTCCCCTTTTTTTAATGTGATTGCAGCTCCCTATATATAGGTAGGTGCTAAATTAGATTTTGTGTGAGTATATGCAAATGTAGGCAGGCCTAGCTGGAAGCTAGGGTTGTTTGCTTTGGTTTGTGTGGGCTGGGAGTGGCTCAGAGTTAGAAGCTGGTGACTCACAGGCAGCATTACTGTGACCTCCCTCTTTCTTCTAGAGGGAGAGGCGGAGAGGTGAGGTGGAGCTGTTTCACAAACTATGGAGAACGAAAGTGAACCACAACTGCAGTGATTTGAATTACATTAAGGCCGCGTACACACGGTCGGACAAAACCGATGAGAATGGACCGAGGTTCAGTTTCATCGGTCCAAACCGACGGTGTGTATAGCCCATCGGTCTGTTTTCCTTCGGTCCAAAATTTTAAAACATGCTTCAAAATCGAACCGATGGGCCGCTGACCGATCGGTCCAAACCGATGGTTAGTACAGAAAAGCATCGGTTCAAAACCCGCGCATGCTCAGACACATGCTTTGAAGCATTGAACTTTGTTTTATTCAGCACGTCGTGTGTTTGACATCACCGCGTTCTGACCCGATCGGTTTTTGGAACGATGGTGTGTGCGCACATCAGACCATCAGGCGGTGAACCGATGGAAATGGCCCGTCGGACCATTCTCATCGGTTTGGAACGACCGTGTGTACGCGGCCTAAGGGAAACAGTGCATTCCTCTGTGCAGTATGACATTCATTATTGGACCCCAGGCGTTACTGGACCCCAGTGACGCCTGGGGTCCCCAGGCGAAGAGTTTGGGGATCATTACATCATCTGTCACTGCAGAGAGGAATCTTTTTAGAAGGTAGGCCAGGAGGTATTATTGCATACCTACAAGCACTAGATTAAAATGCATATGCAAACATGTTTCCTATATAGGCCAATATGACCTATTAAAGGTTTAACAAATGTCATGTACGTAGCTTAAGGAGATGGGGTTTTTATGATAATACATTTAGAGAAAGTCACTTGGTAGTTGTATGAATCCTAAGAATTTATGTCCAGTTAAGATATAACGTAAGCCGTCTGGTATACATATATGCTTCAAGAGTACTCATGCAACATGAAGTAAGGCAGGTTTTATGATAGTAGTATGAATCCACAATGGCTATCTCCAAGTATGAAGGTTAATTTAAACATGCCTGATTTCAATATGTACAGGGAAAATAATCATGTGCAGTGTGAAAACAAGGTAAGTCACATGCATGGAACTTATAGTTTCAGGGGGTACTTATCACTTCCCAGAGGATAGGTGCTTCTGCTAGTAGAGTTGTTTTGTAGTCTGGATATGGCTTAGAGGGTCCTGAGTCCGCTCCAGGTAATAAGGCAGAATGTCCCCACAGCAAGTAATGTATTGATGGTAGACTGGATCCCGGTATTCTAATGCAATGATGGTAGCATTCAGTAGTTTGATGGTAGCGTGGAACCGGCGTTCACTAGGCTACGGCCGACAATAAAACAACGCAGCGTATGTGTCCCAGCAGTGATTTTATAGGGTGCGGAATAAGGAAGAGAGGAGCTGTACGTTGTGGTGGGGACTTCCACATTTCAGCGTGGAACGCATCGGCGCAGAGCAGTGACATCACTGCGCAAGCGCCGGATGCGTTCCAACGTGGAACGCAAGCGGCGAAGAAAGCGACAGACGTTGCTTACAAGCTGCCTGGGGTGTTCTAAGGGGCCCTGACCAATTCCCAACTTGGATTGACAGCGGGCAGGCCTTCTTAAATACTTAAACACAAATAATATCTGCGCTTTGGCTAAATGTATACCAGATGACATTATCAGCTCTAAAGATTTGATCATAGAACCACTAAAACAGATATATATATTAAATATGCAGCACCAATCAAAAATAATTTGCAATTCAAATCTCTGCAGTGAACAGTCCTGCCATAAATAGCCACCCTCCAGTGACGGCAATTATTTGTTTAATATCTCGGTATTGATTAGAATAAGTCGTAATAAAAGAAAAGCCGATTTAATTAAAATCTTTCTCAATTCTGGGTTTGTCCTCTAATAGCTGTGTCCTATCCAGAGCATCAATTTCAGAGATAACATTATTCAACTCATTAGAAGTATTATATTATGTCCATTAGATGGCGTATTCACTTTGCGTGTCCTTCTAAATTATGTATTAGTAGATCTAGATGCCGATCTATGTGACAGTTGATTTGGTCTAGAGGAAATGTAAAGAAATTTTTGTAATGAATTTTGGCCCATTGAATTTAAGAGCCGCGGGATCGGCTTATAACCTTTTTCCGGTCTGTGGAACGCATAGTGAACCTCATGAGAGCAGACTGATAGTTCTGGTGGGTCACTTCCGGTGAAACTAATATATTAGATGTGCTTGGGTTCGGCCGCTACGCCACTGAAGATGTCATATGATGCCGAAACATGTAAGGCGGAACTGGAATATGTAAGCACGGACTCGATCTACGGATTACCTATATGAGTTATGCCTGTTTTTATCTACAGAAATGTGAGTGTATAAATATATTTTTTAATAAAGCAGTAGTTTTAAAAACGATATCACACTATTGTGGTGTCCTTGCATCTGAGGGAAACGGCCGCTACATGCATATATATCCCCTTACCTAAAGAAAGTGCTTCCTGCGCTGGGATCGCGGTTCCCATATCTTGCAAGAGCTGGAGTGATTCCACTGTGGATGTTTAGATGATTATTCATCTCCTTACTACACGTGTTCCCTTACTCTTTATAATCTAAGGGTACATTTTTTCTGGTAAGCAGGATTGCCTCTATACACTGGTGGTGATGAGTTCATTCAAAATCTTTTCAGACTGCTGGTGCTGGGATCTTCTACCAACCTATCATCTATCGTTGGTGGCTATTTATGGTAGGACTGTTCACTGCAGAGTTTTTTATTGCAATTTTTTTTTTGATTGGTGCTGCACCATTTATATATACAGTATCTACTTAAATACTTATAGCTAGATTCAGTAAGAGTTAGGTCGGTGTATCAGTAGATACGCCGACCTAACTCGGAATCTGCGCCTACCTAAGTTTTAGTGTATTCTCAAACAGAGATACATTTAAACCTATCTAAGATACGACGGCTTGCGCCGTCCTATCTTAGGGTGCAATATTTAGGATGGCCGCTAGGTGGCGCTTCCATTGCGGTCGGCGTAGAATATGTAAATCACTAGATATGCCTATTCACGAACGTACGCCCGGCCGCCGCAGTACAGATACGCCGTTTACGTAACGCATTATCAGGCCTAAAGAAATTCCATCAAATAGTTGGAATAGTAATGTTAAAGTATGGCCACCGTTCCCGCTTCGAAATTCGAAAAATTTACGTCATTTGCGTAAGTTGTCCGTGAATAGGGATTTACGTCATTTACGTCCACGTCGAAACCAACTTGCCCGTGCTGCGTACGTTGCCGCAATGCACACTGGCATATGTAGGCGGACGGCGCATGTGCCGTTCCAAAAAAACGTCAATCACGTCAGGTCAAGCTCCATTAACATAAAACACACCCCCTCAGCTAAATTTGAATTAGCCGCCCTTACGCCTGCCCGCTTTAGGCTACGCCGCCGTAACTTAGCAGGCAAGTACTATGTGAATCATGTACTTGCCTCGCTAACTTACGGCGGCGTAGTGTAAACAAGCTAAGCTACGCCGCTGCAAAGTTAGGACAGGCTATGTGAATCTAGCTATTAGAGTCAGCACAGCTGGGGATGAGTTGTTGGGTGGAAGAACTGAGGATAGAGTACTAGGCTTTCGGGGGCCTTTGAGGGGGCCTGGGCTTGGGTGCAGGACGGGGCCCTCCAGGAAATCGTGGAGGCTCTGAACAGGAGGCACAGGAGAAACAAGAGAGGACAGTAGGAGCTAGTACTGCTGGGCAAGTCTTCAGGAAGAAACCGGTTGCAGCCAGGAGGGCTGGTGAGTGGCGTGCAGTCAAGAGGACTGTAGAGGCATGCCAGAGAGAAAACAGTCAGAGTTGGGTAAAGAGTAGACATTCAGGTATTTTCGTTATCGTTTAAACAAACGATAACGAAAGCGCAGAAAACGAAAACCTAGAGATCCGTAATAAAAAATGCGTTATTTTTGTTTTCGTTGCGAATAACAACAATTCGATATAGAAGGAGATTCGACATGATGCTGACTGAATAGCAATCTGTCTATCGAACCTGATATTCTACTACACACATACGGTACTTTTCGACATTATAGAGCAAAGATTCGACATTATAGACCAAAGAAAAGATTCGACATTATAGAGAAAAGATTCAACATTATAGAGAAAAGATTCGACATTATAGAGAAAAGATTCGACATTATAGAGAAAAGATTCGACATTATAGAATAGATTCGACATTACAGAGAATAGATTTCGATATTTTAGATAAAATAGATTCGACATTATAGAGAATAGATTAGACATTATAGAGAGAATAGATTCGACATCCACATTATAGAGAGATTATAGATTCAAGTAGTCATACAACATTAGAATTCTTGTAGGCGGAATATTCGACCGGAAATGTACGATTCTGCGTAAAATTTCGATATTCCGTCGAATATTCTTTGACCATTCAACACTGAAACCAAGTATATCTGAATTTTCGGTCGAAAGCTATTCCCAATGAAATAAATCAAAACGATTTTCGGGAGTAACTAAATAAATGTATTTTTCTGACGAAAACGAAATTACGAAACAAAATATTTCAGTTTGCACATGTCTAGTGCAGAACCAGTAGGGAGGATTGCAATGTCACAGGCAGTGAAGTCGGGCAGCTGCAGCCAGGAGGGCTGGCACGGCCTAAAGAGGACTGACTGGGAGCAGTCCACCTATAGGACAGCTCATAATCCCCTAACCCCATCCAAGTTAAATTCCCTAATAAAAATAACAAAAACATGCACATGGACTGTTTTCGGCCTGAGCATGACTAAGGAGTGAACGCCGGGCTGGGCAGGGTGACAGGTGGGCCACATCACTTAGCAGCCCCTACGGGGTACCGCTACATGTTTAAAAAATGCTTTCTGCTTCCATAACTTCCTGTAGATCATATCTCATCATGCATTGCCTTAGTGCATCACAGAATAGGCATGTATTACCACTCTGGACTACACTTCCTTCATTACTACACCACCTCTTGTTTTATTCCCATCCGCTTTCCTAATCCTTCCTCTAAGGCACATGTGTCAAACACAAGGCCCCAGAGCAGAATCCGGCCCTCCAGGCCATTTCATGTGGCCCTTGCACCTCTCCTGCAGCTGTGGAAACCCCCTCATTGTAGCCTCTACCTTGTTTCAGAACTGAGCAGGAGAGAGGAGGACAGAAATCCTCCAGCAGATCCTGCGCTTCTCCCTGCATCCATATTGAGGTTTGTACCTGCCCCCCCCTCCCCCAGCAGTCGGCAGCAGAGAGGAAGACAAAACTCCTCCTATAGATCCTGTGCCTCTCTGTGAGGTGGCAGCACCCCATTCTCTCCTAATCTTAGCATTCAGCAGACTCCAGCCCTCCTCTAGTCTTCCCCTGGACTCTGCACATTCTGCTTCCCAGCTATACCCCCGGCTTCTTTCCGGCAGCAGCACAATATAAGGGGGTGCACTGTGATGTAACAAGGAATGGGGGACTCTGACTTCTGATGGCGGAGGGGGCACTTGACACCTGATATAAAGGTGGGGGGGGGGGGGGGTTGCTCTGGAAATTTAGTGAACTTAGCCTTGAGGCTGGGTCCACATATGCCAAGAGGACCACCCCATCCCAAAAACACTCTGCCCATACAGCTACATGCCATTTATTTACAGAGATCTGTGAATGAATAAACTACAAGTCCGATCTTCCACCACTGCAGACAGACTTGTCTTGTAGTTCTCAATGGAACAATGAATGGTGATCACTCGTAGCCTATTGCCACTTCTTCAACTCTCCAACTGAAAGCTTGTGCCTGGAAAAAGGATCTGCAGGGGCTGGGCATTGCACCCTCAATCCACTGTTTGCAGTTACAATGCTTTACTACAGACTCATTTAAAAAAAATAATACATTTTTTTGGTTTTTGCATTTATTATTTTTTTAATAGGTGCTCTATTGCATATACAGGATGTTTTGGGTTTAGTAACACTTTAAGAGGCCATGGGTGAAGTTAGCTTTACTGGCTTTAATGGAATATTTTCACCCATCTAATCCTAGTTTTTTCTTATGCCTAAACTAATTTTGTCTGGTGATACCCCTCTAATTCTGCTCCTAAATTTATCCAAAAATGACCACATTAGGCCATCTAGGCAAAAGAGAAACAAAGTCTGACACTAAATGGTACGACTTATTGTTATCGAGAGGGAAGACAGGGCTGGAGTACAAGTAAAAATGTACCCCCTGGGCCAGTACTAGAGGATATCTTAGATTGGTGGCCCTGAGTAGAGATACATATACAATGAGACATATAGGCCCAGATTCACGTAGACTTACGACGGCGTATCGGTAGATACGCCGTCGTAAGTCCGAATGAGCGCCGTCGTATATTTAAGCGTATTCTGGAAACCAGATACGCTTAAATTTGGCCAAGATACGACCGACGTAAGTCTTCTACGCCGTTGTATCTTATGTGCATATTTACGCTGGCCGCTAGGGGCGTGTACGTGGATTTACACGTCGAATATGTAAATGAGCAAGATACGCCGATTCACGAACGTACGTACGCCCGTCGCAGTAAGATACGCCGTTTACGTAAGACATACGCCGGGGTAAAGATAAACCACCAAAAAGATGGCGCAGCCCATGCAAGGTATGGACGACGGAACGTAAGCGTACGTGAATGGGGCTGGGCGTAGGTTACGTTCACGTCTAAAGCATTGAGTATTTGCGACGTGATTCTGAGCATGCGCGCGCATGCGCCATACGAACGGCCTTTATATACATGGGGTTACGGTTAATTTAAATGTAGCCCGCCCACTACATGCCTACTTTGAATTAGGCGGGGTAACGCCGGCCCATTTGCGCTACGCCAACGTAACTTACGGAGCAAAACTACGTGAATCTGGCTATAAATCTTCACCCAAAAGGGTGCTTTAAGCACTCCTCCCACCTCCACTGCCACAATTGGGATGTCATTTTGTTTTGGTGGGGAGTAGATACCTAATTTTGACAGGCACCAGCTCCCACTTCCGCTCAGATCGCCTAGGCGATTACATGTCAAAGGTCCCACAAGACTGCTGAACCCTTCAAGAGGCGCAACTTGCACGTGCGCACCAGCTGTGAAGCCACCAGCTGTCACAGCCGGGGGCCCACAGTTAAAATGCCAGCTCTGGGTAGAGAAGAGGGAGACGAGCAACAGTTTGGGTGACTGCAGGATCCTGGGGCAGGTGAGTGTCTGTTTATTAAAAGTCAGCAGCTACACTTTTTGTAGCTGCTGACTTTTAAAAAACACAAAAACAACTGGAGCCCAGCATTAATAGGAGTGGAACCCACACTTTTGGACACATACTGGGAATTACATGTCTACCTGCTTCCTGTCCTGTGATTACAGTGTCTGCCATCACCAACCTTCTTTGGTCTGAGATGTCATGTGACCAAATGATGAGGACCACAAAGGAAGCTGATGTTGGGAGATAATAAACTTGAGGAACACCCAAGTTTGAACTTCATTGCCAATCACAACAGAACCATGGCACATGTCACATGGCACTCTTTCTTTAGCCCACACACACATATCTCCCTACCATAGAAGGATCACTTGGTTGTATTTACTCCAAGGGTCAGAGCTCTTAAACCTTCACTGGTGTTCTCCAGGTTATCCTGCTGCCCAGGCCACTGGCCTTGAAGCATCTTAGGTTAAAGATAGCCTTGTAAGAAGGAAGACTTTTGTGATAATGGCGGTCCTTTCAGGGAAAGAAAATCTGCACAGTGTCCCAGAGGCAGCAGACAAGACCAATGACTCACAAGTAATTTAATAGAAATGTCATAATGCTAGGACTACACTCCCAAGAGTGCGCTAAGCAATCATAGCTATCTTACTCAATGCCAATTCTATTACCAGTTTTAATTGTAAGCAATTTCCTATAGTTTTAGCTAACAGAATATTACAACGAAGAATATTGACTTATTGAATCCTTACTGAAAGTAAACCTGTCTTGACTGATTAGCAAATGAGACTTACAGGACAAACATGACTGCTCCATGGGAATTGCATTCTCTTCTTGGGTTACATGTACTAGGTACCAGTTTTCTAGGAGCATTGTTTTAAACTTACATTTTATGATACATAAAGAGAAAGTATTTGATGTGCATATGAAAGCTTAGATTTCATTGGGAACAAGGGCCTCCATTTAAAGAAAGCTCTGCTGCCCTCTTGTGTTCAAATGTTATGATTACAATTCTGTGTAGGATTCTTTTCAATTGGAAATATATTACATTACAGCAGGGGTCTCAAACGGGTGCCCCTCCAGCTGTTGCAAAACTACAAGTCCCATCATGCCTCTGCCTGTGGGTGTCATGCTTGTAACTGTCAGCCTTGCAATGCCTCATGGGACTTGTAGTTTCGCAACATCTGGAGGGTCGCCAGTTTGAGACCCCTGCATTACAGGAATTACTTCTGGACATAATGCAGCGCATTTAAAAAAAAAAGAGGTATGGCCTTTATGGCCTTACCGCAGTCCTATTGCAACACATTTACAAAGTGCAGTGGTGTGCTTTATAAATTGCTTACTGCGTCACTAGCTGTAGGGGTTTGAAGCAAGTAAAAAGACCCATTCATTTCAATGAGTGGTGAAAAAAAAATGTAGTCATGTGACTAGCCTTTCCCCCAATCACACAGTGATCTCTGTAGCATGACGCAAAGAAGTCCCCTTGGAATACCATGAGCTGAACAAGTTCTTGTGCCCTTCAGCCAATGAATGAAGCATTGTGGTGTAAACACTGTCCAATCGTAAGTAATATCCACTTTCTGCCATGAAGGGACCCCTATGTGTCACAGCTGAGGCTCCTATGCAAAGCTGGAGGGCTGCTCAGTTTGGAGAATTATTGCTAATTTAATGGCAGAAGACCCCTCTTTAGCATTGTGCATGGTGATGACAAGTCTGCCCTGTAACTAGCATACAGTGTAGGGTTGCCACCTGTCCAGGATTCACCCAAACAGTTTGAGTTTTGAATCATTTGTCTGGGTTTCAGTACTCCTGATACCCGGACACAATATTCAGACAGGAATGGGGCTCAGAACAGGGCCTGATAGGAGGGTGAGGGGGCACTATGCACACCACATTACTGTTGTCTTTGGAGTGCACAAAGGCGTCCCAGGTCTCTTACAATCCTCTAGTCCAGTGGTTCTTAACCTTGTTAGAGGTACTGAACCCCACCAGTTTCATATGCGCATTCACCGAACCCTTCTTAATTGGAAAAATAAAATATGATTTTTTTCAAATTCAAAACATAGGTATATATTTAGGTATATATTTATCTAAATCTAAGCACTGTGCAACAGCTGGGATCCTATCAACGCAACTATTCTGCAACTTCTACCAAAGGCGTGCATTAAAATTAGCAGCAAACATTAGCACAAGAAAGGCATGAGCCTCAATGTCTTTTTTTTATTATTATTTTTTTGTATGTGGTCCACCTTTAAAATCCTTTCTAGATTTCTAGGTTTGGTATATAAGTTATATATCATATATATCAAGTTATATATCATTTACTTACTTAATAAGCCACTACCGTTCAGAAGCACCCAGAATGTTTATCCGTCTCCAGTCCACCTGCCCTACTAGTTGTCCTGGACCTCCGGCGCTCAGGCCGCTCTCCCCCAGTCCCAGACACACTGCCAGTGGCCGGGCAAGCAACATGACTCGTCTGAGTCTCTCAGTCTCACCTGCTCTTCCGAATCCTGTCTGTCCACGATATGCGCCGCGGCGCCGCTGCTGCCTGCGCACTGCCACGGTCGGTGAAGTGATCCGGACCGCGGAGGAGATGATGGTGGCATCGGAATGACAGCGAGGCAGAGGCGGGAGACTCCGAACGCATGCGCCACCCGCCGTGATCACAGACAGGCCAGCTCAGGCCAGGCCACATGACCTATTCACCCAATCACAGCACGCCGGCTCGCCATTGTCGATACTGAACATGGCGGCCGGTCCGGTGCACAGACACAGTGACACCATGAATACAAATGAATAGAGTGACACAGTCCACACTGGCGCCCCCCTAAATGTTGCGCCCGGTGCACCCTGCCCCCCCACACGCTACGCCAGTGGGTATAGGTGTGTGTCTTGACCTCCGCCGAACCCGTAAGACTGACTCACCGAACCCCTGGGGTTCGATCGAACCCAGGTTAAGAACCACTGCTCTAGTCACTAGTGTATGCTAAAATATATAAGTGTTCGGGTTTGGCTTGAAGAAAAAGTGTCAACCCCAATACAGTGCCTTAAAAAAGTATTCATACCCCTTGAAATTTTCCACATTTTGTCATATTACAACCAAAAACTTAAATGTTTTTTATTGGGATTTAATGTGATAGACACAAAGTGGCAGATAATTGTGAAGTGTTAAAATTGTTTTCAATTTGTTTTACAAATAAATATGTGAAAAGTGTGGCATGCATTTTCCAGCCCCCGAGTCAATACTTTGTAGAACCACCTTTCACTGCAATTACAGCTGCAAGTCTTTTCGGGTATGTCTCTACCAGATTTGAGTGACATTTTTCCCATTCTTCATTGCAAAATAGCACAAGCTCTGTCAGATTGGATGGAGACAATCTGTGAACAGCAATTTTCAAGTCTTGCCACAGATTCTCAATTGGATTTAGGTCTGGACTTTGACTGAGCCATTCTACCACTTGAATATGCTTTGATCTAAACCATTCCATTGTAGCTCTAGCTGTATGTTTAGGGTCGTTGTTCTGCTGGAAGGTGAACTTCCTCCCCAGTCTCAGGTCTTTTGCAGACTCTTAGGCCCCGTACACACGACCGAGTTTCTCGGCAGAATTCAGCCAGAAACTCGGTCGGAGCTGGATTCTGCCGAGAAATTCGGTCGTGTGTACACTTTTCAGCGAGGAACCCGTCGAGGAACTCGTCGGGCCGAAAAGAGAACATGTTCTCTATTTCCTCGTTGTTCAATGAGGAAAGTCGGCCCGCCGAGCTCCTCGGCGGCTTCCACACTGAACTCGCCGAGGAACTCGATGTGTTTGGCACGTCGAGTTCCTTGGTCGTGTGTACGGGGCCTAACAGGTTTTCTTCTAAGATTGCCCTGTATTTGGCTTCATCTATCTTCTTATCAACTATGACCAGCTTCCCTTCCCCTGCTGAAGAAAAGCATCTCCACAACATGATGCTGCCACCACCATGTTTCATGGTGTGATCAAAGGGATGTGCAGCGTTAGTTTTCTGCCACACATACGTTTTGCTTTTAGGCCAAAAAGTTCAGTTTTGGTCTCATCTGACCAGAGCACCTTCTTCCACATGTTTGCTGTGTCCCCCACATGGTTTCCCGCATTTTGCAAACTGGACATCTTTTAGCTTTCAACAATGGCTTTCTTCTTGGCACATTTTCATAAAGGCCATTTTTGTGAAGCGCACGACTAATAGTTGTCCTGTGGACAGATTCTCCCACCTGAGCTGTGGATCTCTGCAGCTCCTCCAGAGTTACAAGAAAGAAAAACAATGCAGGCACCTCTGAGTGTAGACTGTTAGGTGTGTATTTAAAAATCACATAGTAGCTTACATTTAGGTTTACATTGAAGGGTACATCTGTTCATAAACGCTCAGTGCGGTATCCATCACGCTGGTAAACAAAGGATAGCTGTCTCGGCCGCTCTGGGATCTCTCCTGGCCGGCAGGAAGATGTGTAGTGGGGGAGAGCTAAATAGGAGGCTTAGAATTCTTCTTGGACTGCAGCACTGGTCATGAGGATGTCACAGGCGTGTTCACGGCGCGTTTCCGGGCTACCGCACCCTGGTGGTGGGAGGAATGCGTGCTCCATTTTCAAGCTGTTGTTAATGATTTAGATGTACTATATTTATATTCAAGTGGTGCTGCCATCTATGACGTGCTGCGCCGGTCGAGGCTGTGGTGGTTGTATGGGCTCGGGAAACAAACACCTAGCCCACTTTTTTTCCCACCCTGTGGAATACCGTCCACAGTTTTAATTAATAATTGTTTTAATCTTATATTTCCTTACCAGATAACACCTGGCTGTCACCCTTTTATATAAATAAAGATTATTTACATATCCAGTAATGTTATATCATGGTTTTACACCTATGTCATCCTAAACATATTCAATTTTATAATTTGGATGTTATAATTCTATCCTTTTATTAATACATCTATAACATTGCTACCACTGTCTTTCATTATGTACATATGGAATATGTGGAATATATACAGTTACAATAAAAAGTATGTGAACCCTTTTGGAATGATATGGATTTCTGCACAAATTGGTCATAAAATGTGATCTGATCTTCATCTAAGTCACAACCAGGGCTTTTTTTCAGGGGGAACTTGGGGGAACTCAGTTCCCACCACCTCTGGCTCAGACCCTTTGGTGCCTGCTCACCACAATCACTTGTAAACACAGAAGTCTGGTTTCTGTGTTTACAAGTGACAGCTTTGTAACCCCCTGAACTCTGCACTCTGTATGTAATGCAATTCTGGTATTTAATGCCCCTTTAAGACCCTTCTACAATTTGTGAAATCTGAACGGGTCGTGGTTGAGTTCCTGCACCTATTTTCTGAGAAAAAAAAGCTCTGGTCACAACAATAGACAATCACAGTCTGCTTAAACTAATAACACACACAGAATTAAATGTTACCATGTTTTTATTAAACACACCATGTAAACATTCACAGTGCAAGTGGATTTAATTGGATTTAATAACTGGTTAAACCTCCTTTGGCAGCAATAACTTCAACCAAACGGTTCCTGCAGTTGCAGATCAGACGTGCACAACAGTCAAGAATAATTCTTGACCATTCCTCTTTACAAAACTGTTTTAGTTCAGCAATATTCTTGGGATGTCTGGTGTGAATCGCTTTCTTGAGGTCATGCCACAGCATCTCAATCGGTTTGAGGTCAGGACTCTGACTGGGCCACTCCAGAAGGCATATTTTCTTCTGTTTAAGCCATTCTGTTGTGGATTTACTTCTATGCTTTGGGTCGTTTTCCTGTTGCAACACCCATCTTCTGTTGAGCTTCAGCTGGTGTACAGATGGCCTTAAGTTCTCCTACAAAATGTCTTGATAAACTTGGGAATTCATTTTTCCTTCGATGATAGCAATCCGTCCACGCCCTGACGCAGCAAAGCAGCCCCAAACCATGATTCCCTTACCACCATACTTCACAGTTGGGACGAGGTTTTGATGTTGGTGTGCTGTGCCTCCTTTTCTCCACACATAGTGTTGTGTGTTTCTTCCAAATAACTCAACTTTGGTTGCATCTGTGCACATAATATTTTGCCAGTACTGCTGTGGAACATCCAGGTGCTCTTGTGCAAACTGTAAACATGCAGCAATGTTTTTTTTGGACAGCAGTGGCTTCCTCTGTGGTATCCTCCCATGAAATCCATTCTTGTTTAGTGTTTTACGTATCATAGATTCGCTAACAGGGATGTTAGCATGTGCCAGAGACTTTTGTAAGTCTAGCTGACACTCTAGGATTCTTCTTCACCTCATTGAGCAGTCTGCGCTGTGCTCTTGCAGTCATCTTTACAGGATGGCCACTCCTAGGGAGAGCAGCAGCAGTGCTGAACTTTCTCCATTTATAGACCATTTGTCTTACCATGGACTGATGAACAGCAAGGCTTTTGGAGATACCCTTTCCAGCTTTATGCAAGTCAACTATTCTTAATCGTAGGTCTTCTGAGAGCTCTTTTGTGCGAGGCATCATTCACATCAGGCAATGCTTCTTGTGAAAAGCAAACCCAGAACTGGTGTGTGTTTTTTTATAGGACAGGGCAGCTGTAACCAACACCTCCAATCTCATATCATTGATTGGACTCCAGTCGGCTGACACCTCACTCCAATTAGCTCTTGGAGATTTCATTAGTCTCGGGGTTCACATACTTTTTCCACCTGCACTGTGAATGTTTACATGGTGTGTTCAATAAAAACATGGTAACATTTAATTCTTTGTGTGTTATTAGTTTAAGCAGACTGTGATTGTCTATTGTTGTGACTTAGATGAAGATCAGATCACATTTTATGACCAATTTGTACAGAAATTCATATCATTCCAAAAGGGTTCACATACTTTTTATTGCAACTGTATATGTGTTTTTCAATTTTAAGAAAGTTGTTTTATTGCTATATTTACCTTTTGTTTAATGGTAATCTATATTACAGATGCTGCCTGTAGCAATATATACAGGTGATACTCAAAAAATTTGAATATTGTGCAAAAGTTCATTTATTTCACGTATGCAACTTAAAAGGGGAAACTAATATATGAGATAGACTCATTACATGCAAAGCAAGATAGTTCAAGCCGTGATTTGTCATAATTGTGATAATTATGGCTTACAGGTGAAAACCACAAATCCACAATCTCAGAAAATTAGAATATTACATGCAATCAATAAAACAAGGATTGTACATAGAACAACATCGGAGCTCTGAAAAGTAGAAGCATGCATATGTACTCGTACTTGGTTTGGGCCCCTTTTGCAGCAATTACTGCCTCAATGCAGCGTGACATGGAAGCTATCAGCCTGTGGCACTGCTGAGGTGTTATGGAAGACCAGGATGCTTCAATAGCGGCCTTCAGCTCTTCTGCATTGTTCGGTCTCAAGTCTCTCATCTTTCTCTATAGGGTTCAGGTCAGGCGAGTTTTCTGGCCAATCAAGCACAGTAATCCCATGGTCATTGAACCAGGTTTTAGTGCTTTTGGCAGTGTGAGCAGGTGCCAAGTCCTGCTGGAAAATGAAGTCAACATTCCCATAGAGCTTGTCTGCGGAAGGAAGCATGAAGTTCTCCAAAATCTCCTGCTAGACGGCTGCGTTGACCCTGGACTTAATGAAGCACATAGACATGCCCCCCCCCCCCAAAATCAACACAGACTGTGGAAACTTCACACTGGACTTCAAGCATCTTGCAGTGTGTACCTCTCCATTCTTCCTCCATACTCGGGGGCCTTGGTTTCCAAATGAGATGCAAAATTTGCTCTCATCAGAAAAGAGGACTTTGGACCATTGAGCAACAGACCAGGTGTGTTTTTCTTTAGCCCTGGTAAGACACTTCTGACGTTGTTTGTTGTTCAGGAGTGTCTTGACAAGAAGGATACGACATTTGAAGCCCATGTCCAGGATCCGTCTGTGTGTGGTGGCTCTTGATGCACTGACTCCAGCCTCAGTCCACTCCTTGTGAAAGTCCCCAACACTTTTGAATGGCCTTTTCCTGACAATCCTCTCTAGACTGCGGTCACCCCCATGGCCGGATTTCCCAGAAGGCCACCGAGGCCAGGCCTCGGGGCGGCAGTGGGTGAAGGGGCGGCGCCGCTCCTGCGGCGACTTCTTGGCTTTTGCGGCCGTCCCCTGCACTAACATAGCCCCACCGTGGGCGGCGGCACTTGCTACTTAGGCCCGGCAGTGTAATGTACTTTTTTTCGCCGCCCGCCGCTGCCGCTGGAGGTCCGTGGGCGGCGGAGATAATGTCTCCACCGGCAGCCATTTTCCAGAAGACCACAGACTAGTTATAAACGAGAAGGGAGCCTGCCAAGTGGCTACAATAGAAATGGAGCTGCGGCACCGGACACCCCCCGCCCCTGGTCTATCTGTCTGTCATCTGTGACCTGTTATGAAAAAGGGTGGCGGGTGGGTGGTGACGCCGCTCAATTTCTATTGTAGCCACTTGGCAGGCTTCCTTCTTGTTTATAACTCGTCTGTGGTCTTCTGGAAAATGGTTGCCTCTAATTTGTTCCCCCTCAGCCTTCAGTAATGGCGGTGGAGACACTGCTGCTGGGATATAGAAGGGCTCTAATGGGGGGGGGGGGACACCTGAGATGTAAGGAAGCACTCCGCTGGGGACAGTGACACCTGAGATGTAAGGAAGAACTCCGCTGGCTGGGGACAATGACACCTGAGATGTAAGGAAGCACTCCGCTGGCTGGGGACAGTGACACCTGAGATGTAAGGAAGCACTCCACTGGCTAGAGATATTGACACCTGAGATGTAAGGAAGCACTCCACTGGGGACAGTGACACCTGAGATGTAAGGAACCACTCCTCTGGGGACATTGACACCTGAGATGTAAGGAAGCACTCCGCTGGGGACAGTGACACCTGAGATGTAAGGAAGCACTCCGCTGGCTGGGGACAGTAACACCTGAGATGTAAGGAAGCACTCCGCTGGCTGGGGACAGTAACACCTGAGATGTAAGGAAGCACTCCGCTGGCTGGGGACAGTAACACCTGAGATGTAAGGAAGCACTCCGCTGGCTGGGGACAGTAACACCTGAGATGTAAGGAAGCACTCCGCTGGCTGGGGACAGTAACACCTGAGATGTAAGGAAGCACTCCGCTGGCTAGGGACATTGACACCTGAGATGTAAGGAAGCACTCCGCTGGCTGGGGACAGTGACACCTGAGATGTAAGGAAGCACTCCACTGGGGACAGTAACACCTGAGATGTAAGGAAGCACTCCGCTGGCTAGGGACATTGACACCTGAGATGTAAGGAAGCACTCCGCTGGCTGGGGACAGTGACACCTGAGATGTAAGGAACCACTCCGCTGGGGACAGTGACACCTGAGATGTAAGGAAGCACTTCGCTGGCTGGGGACAGTAACACCTGAGATGTAAGGAAGCACTCCGCTGGCTGGGGACAGTAACACCTGAGATGTAAGGAAGCACTCCGCTGGCTGGGGACAGTAACACCTGAGATGTAAGGAAGCACTCCGCTGGCTAGGGACATTGACACCTGAGATGTAAGGAAGCACTCCGCTGGCTGGGGACAGTGACACCTGAGATGTAAGGAAGCACTCCGCTGGCCAGGGACATTGACACCTGAGATGTTAGGAAGCACTCCGCTGGCTGGGGACATTGACACCTGAGATGTAAGGAAGCACTCCGCTGGGAACATTGACACCTGAGATGTAAGGAAACACTCCGCTGGGGACAGTGACACCTGAGATGTTAGGAAGCACTCCGCTGGCTGGGGACAGTGACACCTGAGATGTAAGGAAACACTCCGCTGGGGACAGTGACACCTGAGATGTAAGGAAGCACTCCGCTGGCTGGGGACAGTGACACCTGAGATGTAAGGAAGCACTCCGCTGGCCAGGGACATTGACACCTGAGATGTAAGGAAGCACTCCGCTGGCTAGGGACATTGACACCTGAGATGTAAGGAAGCACTCCGCTGGGAACATTGACACCTGAGATGTAAGGAAACACTCCGCTGGGGACAGTGACACCTGAGATGTAAGGAAGCACTCCGCTGGCTGGGGACAGTGACACCTGAGATGTAAGGAAGCACTCCGCTGGCCAGGGACATTGACACCTGAGATGTAAGGAAGCACTCCGCTGGCTAGGGACATTGACACCTGAGATGTAAGGAAGCACTCCGCTGGGAACATTGACACCTGAGATGTAAGGAAACACTCCGCTGGGGACAGTGACACCTGAGATGTTAGGAAGCACTCCGCTGGCTGGGGACATTGACACCTGAGATGTAAGGAAGCACTCCGCTGGGGACAGTGACACCTGAGATGTAAGGAAGCACTCCGCTGGGGACAGTGACACCTGAGATGTAAGGAAGCACTCCGCTGGCTGGGGACAGTGACATCAGGACTCCCACTCATTCGGGATTATGGTGAGTTGAACTATTTAATTTTATATTACATTATAATAATAGATGAGTCTGTGATGGGGGAACTTTTATGGGGGGCTTTGTGATGGATGACTATATATGGGGGCTTTTTGATGGGGGAAATCTGTGATGGAGAGGTTCTGTGATGGGGAGGGGATCTGTGATGAGGGGAGTCTGTGAAATACTAATAAGTTTGTGTTGATTAAAATAGTTTGTTATTTTAAATATTAAATCGTTTTTCCTGTTTTTTTTTGCACTACAAATAAGATGTGTGCGTAGGAATTTGTTCATATTTTTTTAAACTATAGTCCGGCCCCGCAACAGTCTGAGGGACCATAAACTGGCCCCCTGTTTAAAAAGTTTGAGGACCCCTGGGCTAGGCTGTGTGGAGGCAGTCGTGAGCGACAGGCACGCGTGCGCGGCGGCACACAATGACTTCCTGGCAAGGAGGGGAAAAAAGGTAACTGGCGGAGGCAGAGCCTAATGTTCCGCCTACCCTCCTCTGCGCCGACTGCGCGGCCAGCATCATCTTCTCCCCCAGGCTCTCTGTGACCAGTGACGTGACTCATGACGTAAGGAGAAGAGACCCTCTTTGAGCGGCCGGCATCTCTCCCAGGAGCGGGGGGGTCTGAGACTGTGACGTCACCACCACCACCAGAAAAAGCAGCCAGCAGGGATTACACACTAACAGGTATGATTGATGACCATGATTGATCATCATGTTGTGCATGTGTGTGTGTGCCACTGTGCCAGGCCCAAGCAGAAGCAAGCAGCCAGTTAAATGTTATAGTGCTAAATATGGATTATATATGCACAAATCACTTTATTACACTTTATTTATGATATCTATTGCTGCTAGTGCTATGCATATTTATATGATCCATATTGAGCACTATATTTGATTTTCTGCTTGGCACACACGCACAATCACACATGATGATGACTTTAAGCGATTGTGCGTGTGTGCCAGGCCCAAGCAGAAGAAAGCAGCCAGTTAAATATTATAGTGCTAAATATGGACTATATAAATATGCATAGCAGCCATAGATGTCATAAATAAAGTGTAATAAAGTGATTTGTGCAACATGCTCATTAAAGGGGTTGTAAAGGTAATTTTTTCCTTTTTTTAAAATAACAAACATGTTATACTTATCTCCACTGTGCAGCTCGTTTTGCACAGAGTGGCCCAAAAACCTGGTCTGGGGTCCCTCAGCGGCTGTCTCGGCTCCTCCTCGCAAGAACTAACCCCCTTCATGCGAGCTCTCTCGCATATGGGATACACTTGGCCCCTGTGTGTGTGTGTGTGTGTGGGGGGGGGGGGTGGCTTCATTAAAGGACCTGGCCTTGGGGCGGCTCAGGGAGTAAATCCGGGCCTGGTCATCCCTGCTGTTTGTGCACCTTTTTCTTCCACACTTTTCCCTTCCACATAACGTTCTATTAATGTGCTTTGATACAGCACTTTGAGAACATCCAACTTATTTTACAATTACTTTTTGAGGCTTTCCCTCCTTATGGAGGGTCTCAATGATGGTTTTCTGCACAACTGTCAGGTCAGCAGTCTTTCCCATGATTGTGATTCCTACTGAACCAGACTGAGAGACCATTTAAAGGCTCGGGAACCCTTTGCAGGAGTGATGCAGGATAGCTGATTAGAGTGGGACACTTTGAGCCTAGAATATTGCACCCTTTCACAATATTCTAATTTTCTGAGATTGAGGATTTGGGGTTTTCATGAGCTGTAAGCCATAATCATCACAATTATGACAAATCACGGCTTGAACTATCTTGCTTTGCATGTAATGAGTCTATCTCATATATTAGTTTCACCTTTTAAGTTGCATTATTGAAATAAATTAACTTTTGCACGATATTCACATTTTTCGAGTATATTCTGTATATCCCCCACTAGATGGCAGCACTTGAATATAAATATAGCACATCTGAATCATTAACAACAGCTTGAAAAGAGCGCACATTCCTCTCACCACCATGTTGCGCTGGCCCAGAAACGCGTCACAAACATGCTTGTGACATCATCCCGACCAGTGCTGCAGTCCAAGGTGTTCCAAGACTCCTCTTCAGCTCTCCCCTACTAAACGATCTTCCTGAAAGCCAGGAGAGACCAAAGAGCGGCTGAGAAAGCTATCCTTTGTTGACCAGCGTGATGGATACTGCACTGAGTGTTTATGAACAGATGTACCCTTCATTGTAAACCTAAATGTAAGTTACTATGTGATTTTTAAATACACCTAACAGTCTACATACACTCAGAGGCACCTGCATTGCTTTTCTTTCTTGCATATCTTGGAGACTGCTTCTGCTTCCCTGCAAAAGGCTGGCCCTGAATCAGTGGACATTTCCTCTGGCTGCATAGCAGCCCTCATATACCAGGCCATCAGGACTTTCAGTATTATAGGATCTGTCTCAGAATCAGCGCCACATGTATAATTGTTTGTTCCTCCAGAGTTATCATGGACCTCTTGGCTGCTTCTCTGATTAATGGTCTCTTTACCTGGCCTGTCAGTTTAGGTGGACGGCCATGTCTTGGTAGGTTTGTACTTGTGCCATTCGCTTTCCATTTTTTGGATTATGGATTGAACAGTGCTCCGTGAGATGTTCAAAGCTTGGGATATTTTTTTATAACCCAACCCTTGCTTTAAACTTCTCCACAACTTTATCGTTGACCTGTCTGGTGTGTTTCTTGGCCTTCATGATCCTATTTGTTCACTAAGGTTCTCTAACAAACCTCTGAGGGCTTCACAGAACAGCTGTATTTACGCAGAGATTAAATTACACACAGGTGGATTCTATTTACTAATTAGGTGACTTCTGTAGGCAATTGGTTCCACTAGATTTTAGTTAGGGATATCAGAGTAAGGCCCCTTTCACACTGACATGTTTTTCAGGCGGTTCGGCTCTAAAAATATCGCTATACCGCCTGAAAAAATCGTGCCCTGCAGGCTTCAATGTGAAAGCCCGAAGGCTTTCACACTGAAGCGGTGCGCTAGTAGGACCGCTCCAAAAGTCCTGCTAGCCGCATCTTTGGAGCGGTATAAGAGCAGGGAGATTACCGCTCCTATACCGCTCCTTCCCATTGAATCAATAGAAATCCTTCCCATTGAAATCAATGGAGCGGTATAAGAGCGGGGTGTATACCGCTCCTTCCCATTGAAATTATTGCCGGCGGTATTAACCCTTTTTTCGGCCGCTAGCAGGGTTTAAAACCGAACTGCTAGTGGCCGAATATCGCGGTAAATACGATAAGATAAATGTATGTTTTTGGATGTAACATGACAAAGATCCCATTTGGGCAGGGCTGTCTTAATGAGAGGGCACACCTGGGTGCTGCCCAGGGGCCCCTGTTTTTTCCCAAAGCAGCTGGTCCTTGAGCCCACGCTGCACCGAAATTGGGGGTCCCATGATGGCACTGAGAGTGATAGATACACAGGGGAGGCAGTCTGCCTCCTACCTACTTGAGCATTACTTTGCCCAGGGGCCCATGATGCTATTAAGACTGCCCTGCATTTAGGCAACTGCACACTATAGCTATTGAGGGTGTCTTAATCAAAATGTTTACTTCCTAAAATATTCCTTATTGAATATGTGTGATAAACTCTAAATATTAGCATGTGAATTCAGCGTGTTCATTAAGATAAAGAAAAGTATAGCTGCTTAGAGCAACCAATCAGGTTTCAGCTTCCAACATTTGGTAAACTGAGCTTCTATTGGTTGTTATGTGTAACTGCACTTTGCACAGACATATTAGGCAAATACGCAAGTCTTATATATCAGTGTTTGAGAGAAGAGGTGTCTCATGAAGCTATAATCCCGATGTTAGTTCACCTTTACATTTTTTCTGTACTGACTTTAAATATGAAAGTAGATAAAAATGTCCTTTAAAAACAAACAACACACTTCTTGGGTGTTTTACCAAATGGACAACAGAAATAAATAATATAAAACTACATCTTGACTTAATGGGGTTGTAAACCCTCACGGTTTTTCACCTTAATGCACCCTAATGCATTCAAAATCTTTTGTGCTGCAGCCGCTGTCTCGAGTCCTCATTGGATAGATTGGAGCCATTGACTCCCGCTGCTGTTAATCAAATCCAGTGACATGTTAGCCCTTGAGCAAGGGCGAGTCCTGCTATCTGTCAATGGATGGAGCAGCAGGACTCAGGAGCGTGTCCGCACATGCGGCTCTCCATAGGGGGTACTCGAGAAAAGGTGGAGCCAGGAGTGCCACCGGTTGACCCCAGAAAAGGAGGATTGGGGCCGATCTGTGCAAAACCCTTGCACAGACGAGGTAAGTATAACATGTTTGTTATTTTAAAAAGAACAAAGCTTTACAATCACCTTAAGACCCCTTTCACACTGAGGGTGTATTGCAGGCGCTATAGCGTTAAAAAAAAGCACCTGTAATCCGCCCTCAAACAGCTGCTCACTTATCTCCAGTGTGAAAGCCTGAGGGCTTTCACACTGGAGCGTTGCGCTAGCAGGACGGTAAAAAAAAGTCCTGCTAGCTGCATCTTGTGTTTACCGCTCCTCCACTGCTGCTGCCCATTGAAATCAATGGGACAGCGCAGCTATACCGCCCGTAATGTGCTGCTTCAGCAGCACATTGCGGGCTGGTTTAACCCTTTCTCGGCCACTAGCGTGGGGTAAAACTGCCCCGCTAGCGGCCAAAATGTGCTGCATATCCGCCCATAGCATCGGCGGTAAAAATAGCAGAGTTTTACCGCCGACGCTATGGGCGGCTCAGTGTAAAGGCCTTTTGCTTTACTTTTATATGCTTTTTTACGTTGGAATTTAGCCACCCAGGACTTTTGTTAGCTCTTTTAAATTGATTTCCCATTGGAATGCACTGGCCAATACCTTTATTTAATATGCTCTTAAAACACTCCAATTTTTCATCTGTGTTCTTCGTTCCTGGGATTTTATCCCATTTAATATCTTCTAGCAAAAAGGGCAGTTTAGGGAAGTTGGCTCTTTTGAAATTTAGTGTCTTTGTATTACCCTTGTATTTCCTATTTCTGTGATTTATACTGAAACGAATTGACCTGTATTTCCACATCTACAATCAGGTCTGTAGTGTTAGTAAGCAGTAGGTCTAGTATCGCTTTGTTTCTTGTTGGTGCATTTACCATCTGACCCATGAAATTGTCCTGCAAGACATTTAGGAATTGGCTACCCTTTGACGAATGTGCGATTCCTTCTGCCCAGTCTATATCTGGATAATTAAAATCCCCCACTATAATGACAATTCCCATCCTTGCTGCCATACCAAACTGTGATAGGAGGTCCACCCCCCCCCCCCATCCACCCTTTGGTTAGGGGGCCTATAGCATACTCCCAGTATTACTTTCCCCTTGATTTTCTCCCTTTAAAGCTCTACCCATAGGGATTCCACCTCCTCCCTTACTCCATTAGTGATGTCGATATAGGGAATACCCTTGAATAGTTGCCAGCCAATCATGAGAGCTGTTAAACCAAGTCTCTGAAATTTCCACAAAATCTAAATTCTTCTTGTACATCAGCAGCTCTAGGTCTCCCATCTTATCAGCCAGACTTATGGCATTAGTGAACAAGCTTTGTAGTTTTGTCCATTTGCATACAATCTCCTTGTTGGTTGTTCTAAAGGCTTAAATTTGCATTTGTCAAATTACTTACCTTGGGTTTAGGTACTCTAGCCACCCTACCACTAATGCCCCCAAAACTACCCTCTAAATCTTGTTCCACGCTGACTATCTCTACATCTGGCTATCTCAACAAGCATTTTTTTCCCCTTAAAACGTGGTTGACGGAAAGAACTTACATAATTGACGGCCTGCTTAAGGAGGGTCAAATTCAGTAGAATAACTTCAGACTTATGCCGCGTACACACCATCACTTTATGTGATGAAAAAAGATGAAGTTTTTAAAAACGTCAATTAAAATGACCGTGTGGGGGAAAACGTTGTTTTATGTCTTGTGAAAAACGACAAAAAAAAAATTTAAGCATGCTTAAATTTTTTGTGTCGTTTTTCAAAACGTCGTTTTTTTGTGTCATAATAAATTACTGTGTGTAGGCTAAAATGACGTTTAAAACAACGTTTTTAAAACCGCGCATGTTCAGAAGCAAGTTAGGACGCGAGTTTGAAGGGAACAGAGTGCCGTCGTACGTGCTGAACGTAACCGCGCTTTGCTAGAGCTTTTGGAAAAAACTATGGTGTGTATGCTACAGTACATAGTTTTTGAAAATGAAGTTTGAAAAACGTCGTTTTTTTTCATCACATAAAACGACCGTCTGTACGCGGCATTAGATGCAGTAGACCTCCTGAGAGCCCCAATTATCTAAACATGTAAAAAATGGTATATGGCGCATGATCCAATAAGGTATACAACACTAAAAAGAGGTATATGATGATATTAATATAATAATGATGATAATAATGCTATTATTATGACCAAGTCCATCTGAAAGATGTAATGTCCATGAAATGTCCTGAATCAATTAGTGAAGGTGGCTAAGAGTGACACTTGGCGGCAGCACCTGAAGCAGAAGCACACTTCTGAAAGAATCAAAGAAAAGAGAAAAGATGCGCCAAACTAAGTGCAGTGAGCCGTAGTTTTAATGATAAAATAAATATAAACAATGAGATGGCTACTCACAAACGGAGAGTAAACACAGGCAGTGAATACAGTAAGGTAGTAGGATGCAGGTGGCAGAAAATGGAATCCGAGCCTGGAATCACTGTGGTGACATCATCTGAAGGGAACCCAGTCCTGGGCAGCAGCAACCTGGCTGGCGATGTACACATCCGAGGGCGGGAGATCCAGAGAAGATGAGGAGATGCGGCGTGCGTTCCACAGTGGAGCGCAGCGTCCCGACGTCGCACCGGAAGTGACGTGGGGGTCCGGCCGGCCAATAGGATTACGCGTTTCACAACGACTGTTGTTTCATCAGATCCATGCTGTCCATAGAGGACAGACGTATTATAAATGGGTGGAACTGTAGTGATAGGTTAGCAGCATACAATGATTTGTAACATAAGCAAGAACTGGACTACGGAAATAAACATTATTAACTGATGGATCAGGGAAAACGGATATTTTAAAAAAGAGCATTTAAAAGGAATATTAAAAAATATTTTAAAAAAAATATTTAAAAAATATATTTAAAAAAGGGGGAGAAATCTGAAACGAACATCATATGCGTGGGCACACACGAATAAACATCATGAAAAAAATTATTATGAAAAAAAAATATATATATATATATATCATGAACGAAAGGGGGGGGAGGATAAATATGAATGAAAATACCAAATTATGCAGGATGTATAACATCATATATGAGCGGGCGTGCACGCAAATAGGCGCAGAAGGAAAAAATAATAAAAATGGTAATAGTAGGTAATTAAAAAAATATATATATATAAGAAAAATTTTATGAAAAAATAATAATAAAAAAATAATAATGAAAAAATAAAAATAATAATGAAAAGATATATTAATGTTAATGTATATACATACCTAACAGTACCAACAGGAAAAATATATATAAAAGTAAGAAAATGAATTAATGTAGGATAATCTAATTGTTGTAAAATATATATATATTTAAGCAATATGCAAATAAAATAAAAAAATGTAGAAAATTATTGAGTTACATTTTAGAAAAGGGTATTTTTGCAAAAAATATATATAGTAAGTATAATTCAAAACATATATATATATTATATATGAATACATATATATTATTATATTATCAAAAAAAGTGGGGGGGAGGGGTTTTATAAGAATATTTCATAAATATTCAGGGAATTTTTTAAAAATTGTGTAAAAATTGTGAAAGTATTAAAATATATATATATGAATATAGATATACACACACACCCCAAGAAATAAGTGTGTATATATTAATGTGTGGACCAAAGAACAAGTCACTCTCTCCTCCTATTCTGTTGGACACTACAAATGGGGAAACCCCATGTGACACAAGCATAAAAAATCATCACAAGAAACACACAAGTATAGACTATCCAAAAAACACCAAGAAAAGCAAGAATTATTAAAAAAATTATTAAATAATATTGTTGGTATCAATTTCTTCATTCAAGCCATGAGGCGACATAGTATTAAGGGAATAAATCCAGTAAGTTTCTTGTTTACAGAGGCGCTAAAATCTCTCTACAGCAGTGGGTGTTTCTGGTATGGCTTCGATCACCCACACTTGTAGTAAAGATGTATCTCGATGATGGTGAGTAGCAAAGTGACGTGCTACACTATATTTAGGATTGACCGGACCCCCACGTCACTTCCGGTGCGACGTCGGGACGCTGCGCTCCACTGTGGAACGCACGCCGCATCTCCTTGTCTTCTCTGGATCTCCCGTCCTCGGATGTGTACATCGCCAGCCAGCTTGCTGCTGCCCAGGACTGGGTTCCCTTCAGATGATGTCACCACAGTGATTCCAGGCTCGGATTCCATTTTCTGCCACCTGCATCCTACTACCTTACTGTATTCACTGCCTGTGTTTACTCTCCGTTTGTGAGTAGCCATCTCATTGTTTATATTTATTTTATCATTAAAACTACGGCTCACTGCACTTAGTTTGGCGCATCTTTTCTCTTTTCTCCAATTATCTAAACATACTCTTATTAGCATATTATAATACTCTTAGGGCCAGATTCAGGTAGCTTGGCGCATCTTTGTGCCGGCGTAGCGCATCTCATATGCGCTACGCCAACGTAACTCTGAGAGGCAAGAGCAGTATTCACAAAGCACTCGCTCCCTACGTTGCGCCAGCGTAACGTAAATTGGCCGGCGTAAGCCCGCCTAAATCAAAGTAGGAAGGTAGTGGGCGTGATACATTTAAATTAACCGTGACCCCATGCAAATGAAGGGCCGAACGAACAGCGCATGCTCAGAATCACGTCGAATTTACTCCCTAGGATCCGACGACTCAATGCCTACGACGTGAACATAACCTACGCCCAGCCCCATTCACGCATGACTTACGTAAACAACGTAAAATACGACGGCTGTTCCGACATCCATACCCTAACATGACTTACACCTGCTTTATGAGGCTTAACGTTACGCCGGACGTACGCCTTACGTAAACGGCGTAGATTACAGCGACGGGCGTAAGTACGTTCCTGAATCGGCGTATCTCGCTCATTTACATATTTGACGCGTAAATCAATGGAAGCGCCCCTTGCGGCCAGCGTAAATATGCAATGGCGTAGGAAACTTACGTCGGTCGTATGAAGCCAAAATTCAGGCGTATCTTGCTTGCAGAATCAGGCGCATAGATACGACGGCGCATCCGTGCACTTACGCGGCGTATCAGTAGATACGTCGGCGCAAGTGCTTTCTGAATCCGGGCCTTAGTATATAATACTACTCATAAACCAGATATAAAAGATAAAATTAGCATGTATTTACTTTAACACATTTTTCAGTAGCTGCACCTGGATCCTGATAAATGTACAATAAACCATTTCTTGTTTCAAGAATATTATGTGAGAGCATAGCAGTAATGATTTATAAAAATATATGGGGCCTTATTCAGTTTAAGACCTTAAGCTGGCCGATGGCTGCAAGGAATACATAAGAACAAAACACGACTTTGACATGCAAACTCAAGTGAAATCTAGTCTAATATGGAATGTTCACCTTTCAAGTTTATTCTGAATATAGGCATTGAGCACAACAGACAAGGCTGAGAATACAGGCTGGTTAATATATGGACAAGTTAAATGATTTCACAGAAGGATGAGACCAAAGAGATGGGCATGAGCCTAGTGGGGGATCTTTGACATCAAATGGGAAAGCACTCTTGCTTCCTGTGCTGTATTGTTCTTCTTTTGTTTGTCTATTTGCTCCTTTTATACACTTCAAACTGTGAAGCACCATGTTACTGATAAAAGTTAACTCCTCCAGTGCTATTACACGAGCAGACAAATGCTCACCAGGCTTTTTCACCAGCAAAGGGTTTTCAAAGCACAGTATCACTCCTTTATAGAACATAAATCCCCCTTCTAACGTGCCATGACCTTGTGGTAACCTAATAATCCCATGTATGTAAAGCTGGGATAAAGTTTGAATTCAGTTTTTATGCAATTGACATATATCTAAAGAGTTTGTGGTCTTTATTTCAAAAGTCAAAAGATCTGAGTGACCTATAAAACACCCTGAGGTCTTATGTTAATATTCTTTTTTTTTTTTCCTTGTTGTTCAGGAAACCTGGCTTTGTTCCTATTAAACATCCCTGGAATTTTGGGTCATAGTTGATTTGGGCTTAAAGCTGGGTATACACTGGTAGAATTCCATTTTACATTTTTAATACCGTATGTATCGGCATATACGCGCACTTTTTTGCCCTTAAAATCAGGGCAAAATCGTGGGTGCGCGATATACGCCGATACCCGCGCCATGTTTGAACCACTGCGCCGACATATACCGAGTATAAATGTATATTTCCCAAACAAAAATCATATGCACTGTTATAAATGAGTTTTTTGGGGAAAATGTTTTCATCACAGCGGTTAAAAACAAACATTTAGGAAATGGAACAAATACCGTATTTATCTCCCTATTACGTGCTCCGGCGTATAGCGCGCACCCCTAATGTAGCCCTGACATTCCTAGAAAAAAAATGTTTTATACTTACAGTTTTGGTGTCTTGCAAGGGCGACCATCGGCGGCCTTGTCCAGTCCGGCGTCCTTCTGCGGCCATCGTGGTGTCCTCCTGCGCTGTCTCCAAGTCAAATCCCCGCTTCCTAAGCTGTGTTTGAACCACTCCGCCGACATATACCTAGCGCAGTACACTTGGGTATACTCGGGCAGGCTCGGCTCCTCTCGCGGTCACGTCCTGTGCGTCCTGTACGTTCTTTACGCGAGAGGAGCCGAGCCTGCCCGACTATACCCGAGTGTACTGCGCTAGGTATATGTCGGCGGAGTGGTTCAAACACAGCGCGGAAAGCGGGGATTCAACTTGGAGACAGCGCAGGAGGACACCACGGACACCACGATGGCCGCAGAAGGACGCCGGACAGGACAAGGACGCCGATGGTCGCCCTTGCAAGACACCAAAACTGTAAGTATAAAACATATTTTTTTCAGGAATGTCAGGGCTACATTAGGGGTGCGCGCTATACGCCGGAGCACGTAATAGTGAGATAAATACGGTATTTGTTCCATTTCCTAAATGTTTGTTTTTAACCGCAGTGATGAAAACATTTTCCCCAAAAAACTCATTTATAACAGTGCATATGATTTTTGTTTGGGAAATATGCATTTATTCCAAAATCAAATTTAAAAGCCAAAAAATGTTGAACTAATTTTAAGGCCCGGTCACACTTATGCGAATTGGATGCAAAGTTTTCCTTGCATCAAATTTGCAATAACAGGAGACTGTGGCCGGCTCTAAATGCAGACGGTTCACACAGCTCTTGTGCAGCCGCTGTCCGCGTTGGAAAAAGGGTTATGTGCGTCTTTGGCTCAATTTAGGTCCAAATTTAGGCAAAAGTTCGGACCTGATTTGCACTTGAAACAGAGAACAGGGACGCACCCGACCACCTGCTGCGAGCTGTGGCCACAACTAGTGTGAACCCAGCCTAAATTACATTTGTCAAGCCATTGAATGTACTGAGAATTTCTGTATACATTTTTGTGCAAATGTAAAATGTAATGCCGCGTACACGACATGGGAAATTCCGACAAGAAAACCGTGTTTTTTTTTCGACAGAATTTTGGCTCAAACTTGTCTTGCACACACATGGTCACACTTTCCGACCTTCAATAAAATTACGACCTTCAAGAACGCGGTGACGTACAACACTACGACAAGCCGAGAAAAATTAAGTTCAATGCTTCCGAGCATACGTCGACTTGATTACGAGCATGTGTAGGATTTTTCTCCTTTGGAATTGCATACAGACGATCGGAATTTCAGACAAGAACTTTTCTTGTCGAAAATTCTGTAAGAAAAATTCCATTGGAGCATACACACGGTCGGAATTTCCGACCAAAAGCTCTCATCTGACTTTTCTTGTCGTGTTTACGCGGCGTCAGAGTGTAGAGCCAGCTTTACATTTTCCTAGCCAAATAACAACTGCCAGATAAAATCGAACTGCATTTGAGTCCATCTAAAGCTATTTACAGATAATAAATGTTGGTCAGACTTTTGGACACAGTCCAACCCCTGAAAAGTCTTTCATAGGAATTTTTTTTTTTAACAATCATGTTCTTTTGGATTGGCCATCCCTGTTTGATATGATGAACCAACAAACTGGAAAGCTTTTCTCGATCAGTAGCTGCAGGCTCTGATCAGTATATTCTAACAGCAGAGAGCCCTGCTCTCAGAATGCAATATTCCAGTGGGGAGGATTCCTCTATTCACCTTGTTTGTGTGGATGGAGAAATCTGTTCTTTTTTTTTATTTAGCTGAATTAATATGTATGGCTAGCTTTGGTTGGAACCTCCAGGCCTGCTTATCTCAGGTAGAAACACGTCAGGCATATTGGGATGTCTGGAGCAGACTGGTTATTGACTAGTCCAGCTATACCTGGTCAGATTATACAAAGTTGATCTTTTGCCTGGGCATAGTTAGGTCCATTACAGATTTTTGGCACAGCTACTCCTCTACTCTATTTTACCCAATATGTATACATATATAGTACTGTGCAGAAGATTTAGGCAGATACATACTGTAAAGTAAGAATGCGTTCAAAAATATATATTTTGATTGTTTATTTTTAATAATTAAACCCAAAAACAAAAATATGGTATACTATAGCACAGGGGTGTCAAACTCAATTTCATCGTGGGCCGCATCAGCATTATGATTGCCCTCAAAAGGGCCGGTTGTATTTGTAAGTTTAGATGTCCAGAGCATCCCCTCTACTTACATTAGATGTCAAGAGCCACCCCACCATCAGAAGTTGAGTCCCCCACCCTCCCTTACATCACAGTACACCCCCCTTACTTTATGCTGCTGCTGAGAAGAAGCTGGATGCATTGCTTGAAAGCAGAAAGTATGGGTCTGGAAGAGGACCAGAGGTCTCCTGCAGTTTCAGGAGAGGTGCGAGGGCCACATGAAATGGCCTGGAGGGCCGGATTTGGCCCGCGGGCCTTGTGTTTAACACTTGTGCTATAGCATATCAGTCCTCAGATGGTATTGTCACTTGGTGATCCTGCCCATGACACACTTCCTGTCCTAGGGTGACACCTTTCACGGATGGCACTGTATGTAAGAAGCAACACCCTAGGTTGCTCTCCTAAATTGAACTACAAATAGCACATCCTTCTTACCTGGGGAATCTACAGTTTTCTTTACATGTATGGCTAGCTTAAGATCTTGTGAGGGACATCCTAGCTTTTATTGTGCCAAGGATCCACAGACAATGAGTAGGTATGCTACAGTCACACTGTCTTCAAGAGATATTGGAAACTCCCAGGTGGTTTAACTCTCCATTGTCTACAGAACAATCAGTTTTGGGTGAACTTACCCTTTAAAATTAAAAGGAATCTATGTTTTAAAACAAAGGTCAAAGAGCACCTTATACAGTATATGATATGCAACTCAGCTTCCGGCATAATGTACATCCCTGTAGAAGTGGAATCAAAGTAAATTCTGATGACCTCAATTTTGTTACAGGACACAGTTGTGACGTGCGTTGTAAGTAGGAATAATCAGTGCTACAGGGTACACAGGACTCAGATTAACACTTCTGGAGATGTTAGTTTCCCAGCACTGCTGTAGCGATGCGGTCCTTGCATTGCAAAAAAAATATGCATGTCAGTTTTTTGGACAGTTTGTTGCATTGCTAGCATATTCATTTAAATAAGCTTCCTTAATGCAACACACAACGTGAGAAAAAATGCACGTTGACTTGACACATCAAGGTGCCAAGGCATGAATAAGCCCTAAAACAAACAGCACATAAGTAAGAACTTTGGACTGGATACAATTGGCAACAGAAGCAGCATCTTATGTGGAACCTCTATTAACCACTTCCCTACCCGCCTATAGTAATATGACGTCCACAGATGGGATCTCCCATCATGGGCGGACGTCAAACGACGTCCTGGCCTTTCCGGCAGTCTAGGGGGCGCATGCGGCATTAGTCGGGACCCGGTGCTCGCGATGTCTGCCGGGCACCCCCAATTGCCCGCAATCATGCCAGGACCGTGGATCTGTGTGTGTAAACACACAGATCCATGTCCTGTCAGAGGTGAGGAGACCGATGTGTGTTCCCAGTACAGAGGAACACACATCGATCTCCTCCCCTTGTGAGTCCCCTCCCCCTACAGTTAGAATCACCCACTAGGGAACATATTTAACCCCTTCCCTGACAGTCACATTTATACAGTAATCAGTGCAGTTTAATAGCACTAATCACTGTATAAATGTGAATGGTCCCAAAAATGTGTGAAAAGTGTCCGATATGTCTATCGCAATGTCACAGTCACAATAAAAATTGCAGATCAACGCCATTACTAGTAAAAAATAAAATAAAATGCAATAATTCTATCCCCTATCTTGTAGACACTATGGGCCAGATTCACAGTACAAGTACGCCGGCGTATCTACTGATACACCAGCGTACTTTCAAATTTGCCGCGTCGTATCTTTAGTTTGAATCCTCAAACCAAGATACGACGGCTTTTGGCTTCGATCCGACAGGCGTACGGCTTCGTACGCCTTCGGATCGTAGGTGCAATACTTCGACGCCCGCTGGGTGGAGTTTGCGTCGTTTTCCGCGTCGGGTATGCTAATTCGCTTTTTCCGGCGATCCACGAAGGTACGCGCGGCCGCCGCATTCTCTTATGTCGTCGCTAGTCGGCTTTTCCCGGCGTATAGTTAAAGCTGCTATTTTGTGGCCTATAGTTAGACTTGCCATGTTAAAGTATGGGCGACTGCGCTGACAAGCCATTCACCTCTGCAGCTAGAGGTTCGGATCCCGGTCTCGGCTTCATGTGAATTGAGTTTGGTGGTCTCAGCCCGGCTCCCGGTGGGTGTGCTATGCAAGGTAAGCCTGTGCTTAGTACGCCCACCCCCCTCCCACAAAAACCACCACACCTACACACGCACTCTAAATTGGGTTAACACACGCACTTTGACCACGCGGTCTCTAAAAAAGAGAGGCGAAGGACTAATGGGGCTGGTTGAGCGGGCTAATCCTCTCACTCCCTTATAGGGAGTCCCTCTGCCCCGTTGGGCTTCAAAGCGGAGCAGGTAGGGCGGGCTGTGTGGGAGGACCCCCTCACACACCCGCCATTGCCACCTGGGGCATGGAGAAAGATGGCAGATTGCCTCTGGGGGAGGCCTGCCTACTCCCAACTACTGCAGTCCGGCTCCTCTCTCGAGTACACGCACAAAATACACTAAAAAAAAAAAAAAAAAAAAAAAAAAAAAAAAAGTATGGGCGTCGTTCCCGCGTCAAATAATTTTATTTTTTTTTTTGCGTAAGTCGTCCGTGAATAGGAAAGGACGTAACTCACGTCGACGTTCAAAAAATGACGTCGGTGCGACGTCATTTCGCGCAAAGCACGGCGGGAAAATTCAAAATGATCCACGCCCCTACCCGGATCATTTGAATTAGGCGGGCTTGCGCCGGAGGGATTTACGCTACACCGCCGCAACTTTACAGGCAAGTGCTTTGTGAATCAAGCACTTGCCCATAAAACTTGCGGCGGCGTAACGTAAATGCGATATGTTACTTTGCCGCAGATGTACCTGAATCTGACCCTATAACTTTTGTGTAAACCAATCAATATACGCTTATTGCGATTTTTTATTTACCAAAAATATGTAGAAGAATACGTATCAGCCTAAACTGTGGAAACATTTTGTTTTTTTATGGATTTTTGGGATATTTATCATTATACAAAAAGTAAAAATATCAATTTTTTTTCAAAATTGTCGCTCTATTTTTAATTATAGCACAAAAAAAAACAAAAAAAAACTGTAGAGGTGATCAAATACCACCAAAAGAAAGCTCAGTGGCAAAAGCAAAGTGCCACTGCAGCCGCAATTTGCAGGTGCAGGTTAACCCTTTTTCAGCCGCCAGTGCGGGCTAAAAGCACCCCGCTAGCGGCTGAAAAGTGCCGCAAAAATTATGGTAAATTGCCGCTAAAAATAGCGGCACTTTACCGTCGACGCCCGGGCGCTTTCAGTGTGAAAGCAGCCTCAAGGTCTGTTACCTTCATGCATTCTATGCATGAAAGTTAAAAACTTTCTCTGTAAAGCAGTGCTTCCAGCCTCCCTGAATACTTACCTGAGGCCAATCTTCCAACAGCACAAAAGCCTCAGCTCTCCAGGGGCAGCCTCAGCTATGACTAAGCACTGATCGCAGTGCGAAACGCATAGGCTGGATACCACCCGTTGCTGTTATTTGTAGTGCATTTTCCATCCACGGTTTTTAATAAAGACAACCCAAGGTTTTTTTTGGAAGTGCGGCTGTCCATCCTTTCAGCTTCTACATTTTGACAATCCCTTCTCACTGGCTGGGACAGCAGCGGGAATTATTGGCTCCAGCACTGTCAATTAGATCTGGTGAGCAAATGAGGAGAGAGAGGGGCAGGGGCAGGGCCACAGCGCAGAGCAGCGGCTTGGGGGCAAGCCTGCCTGGTTGCCCCCAGAGAAAGCTGCTTGCTCTGGGGGTGCGCAGCAGGAGGGAGGGGCCAAGACTGCTGATGGGGGACCCGTGAAGAGAAGAATCTGGGCTACTCTGTGCAAAACAACTGCACAGAGCAGGTGGGTATGACATGTTTATTATACAATAAAATCCAAAGCTTTATCACGTTAACATAACTTTCTGTGATTTTTATAAAACGTTTCTGTATTTATGACTAGTCGCTCATGAACTGTATAGCCAATATGCACAGTATTTGATTGGCAGTAAAATAAAACATATTGGTAAGACATAAATATTAAAATATTTTAATAAAGAAAGTTTTATTATATATATAAAATGCTTATTCCCCAAGGGATTGTTCTTTGAAATCCTTTAGCTGTACATTTTTTGCTGATAATCCAGGGTCCCCTTTGAACACACATTACCAGCTGTCAAGCCCTTGCCCCAAGCACTGTGATAAATATATGCGAAGGGCATGAGTGGACTCTGAAGCCTGGCCTAGAGGGGACCCTGGGATGGAAAGCATTTAACCCTAACAAAGAAATTATTTTATTTGATGCTTTTTTTTCTATTATACCTTTAAAAATGTTTGGTTTGGTTAGATCTGCTCAATAATAATAATAAAAAAAAAAACAAAAAAAAAAAACAAAAAAAAAAAACACATTTAATCTGCCAAAAATCGTGTCGGCTGATACCTTCCTGTGTTCTCTGCCTGTGCTAACTTATCAGTTAGGCCCCTTTCACATTGAGGAGTTTTTCAGGCGGTACAGCGCTAAAAATAGCGCTGCTATCGCGCCTGAAAAACTCCTTCACTGCAGACTCAATGTGAAAGCCCGAGGGCTTTCACACTGAGGCGATGCGCTGGCGGGAGACAAAAAAATCTCCTGTCAGCAGCATCTTTGGAGCGGTGAGAGGAGCGGCATGTATACCGCTCCTTCCCATTGAGAACAATGGGAAGCCGCGGCAATACCGCCCGCAATGCGCCTCTATAGAGGCGCATTGCGGGCGGTATTAACCCTTTATCAGCCGCTAGCGGGGGTTAATAGCACACCGCTAGCGGCTGAATCCCGCGGCAATCCCGGCGGTATAGCGCCGCTATTTTTAGCGGCGTTATACCGCCACCGCAGCTCCCGCCCCAGTCTGAAAGGGGCCTTAGGCTACTTTCACACTAGGGCATCACGGGCATTGGTGGTAAAGCACTGCTATTTTTAGCGGCGCTTTAGCATAGTTCTTGCTGCGCTTTTCGGTCACTAGCGGGGTGCTTTTAACCCCCGCTAGCGGTCGAAAAAGGGTTAAAACCGCCGGCAAAGCGTCGGTTCGGAGGTGCTGCCCATTGATTTCAATGGGCAGGGGCGCTGTAGGAGCGGTGTATTCACCGCTCCTACAGCGCCTCAAAAATGCGACTGGCAGGACTTTGAGCGTCCTGTCAGCGCACCGCTCCAGTGTGAAAGCCCTTGGCTCTTTCAGTGAGCTTTGCAGGCGCTATTTTTAGCGCTATAGCGTCTGCAAAGCGACTTAGTGTAAAAGTAGCCTGACATTGTATATAGCCATTTCTGAGCACTACAAAACCCCTCTTCATTGCCTTATTGAGAATAGGAGAGGGAGAGGTATTTGTAGTCTAGGGTGACAACACTAGATAAAGTACCGTGCTAGAGCAGTGTCACCCTAGGGCATGAACTTTGTTACTGGCAGGATCACCAAGTTAAATAAAAAGGGAGAAAAGCCTGAATAGAGAAAAAAAACACACACACACACACACACACACACACACACACACACACACACACACACACACACACACACACACACACACACACACACACACACAATGCAGCCACCACATCTTTCATGATTACATACAAAGGCTACAGCATAAGCAACACTGAATTTATTTAATATGAAAAAAAAAAAAAAAAAAAAAATGGTTAAGCGGACCTGTCATTTTGATGAAAAAAATTAAAAAGGGAAGTAGATACTGTCCTTTATTTTTTTTTAAAAAGGTTTCAGTTAATTTTTGAAGTGTAATGTTAAAGAAAACATGCCAAGATAGAAAAAAAGGCAGCTGCCATTGCTAACTATTTTTCTAAAGGTTCATGTCCAGGGCTATCATCTGAATTCTTGTTTACTGTGTCACTGTGGGGGGGGTTTACTAAAACTGGAGCGTGCAAAATCTAGTGCAACTCTGCATAGAAACCAATCAGCTTCCAGGTTTTAGCTCTCTATCCCAGTGGTCATCAACTCTGTCTTCAGGGCCCACTAACAGGCCAGGTTTTATGCATTACCTTAAGGAGATGCAGCAAATTATATCACCTGTGATGCATTTCAGTTATCTTGCAAACCTGGCCTGTTAGTGGGCCCCGAGGACAGAGTTGATGACCACTGCTCTATCCCAATGAAGCGATTTGTGTGGTCAAATTGCATGACAAGTCGCAGCCTATTGCCAGCAATAGCACCGTTCCAAAAGATGGGACACCGCACCGATTTGCTAAAGTAGTTCCTGCACCACTTTTGATGATTTTAGATGCGACTTCAACAGACATCTGTGAATGAAGCTGCACAGATGTCTTTCAAGTCACAGCTTTTAAACGATTGAAAAGCCGTGATCAGTGTGAACAAGGGCTTATTGTCAAAGCTTAATTGAACAAACTGAAGTTACCCAATCAGCTTCCATCATGCACAACTGCACCACATTCTGTCCAGTTTTAGTAAATTAACCCCTGTTTGTACATGGCAGGTGTTCTGGCAGGTCAGTGACTTAACATGTCGCAAATAAGGAGACAGATGACAGCCCAGGAGTACTCACATAAAGCTGTCCATACATTATAAAAGTTTCTTATTCAATTTCCTTTAGATTTACCTTTAACTATATAGTGCAAGGGCCTTGAGGAAGCCCATAGAGTGATATTATTGCAGCAATTTATGCATATGGCAACATTTTATGTATTTAATACAGATGGTTTTTATATGCGCTTGTTTTTTACTTTTATAATACAACTTTGAAAAATGATAATGCCATTACAGTGTTTCTTTCCAATCTACTGAACACTGTTTAAAGTCCCGGGGCTTGTTACCCCTTTGCCCATTCTCACATTTAACCATATGGGTTGTGGTGTTCTGATTTAAGTGTCTCTACCCTTTAAATTGACTCATATATTATATGGTTTTGGTAAATCTAAAGGAATATTGTACAAGAAAATTGTATAAACGTATGGCCAGCTTGAGTCAGCAACAAAATAGTACATGCATTTTGGTGCATTAGGCATCTTATTCAAATGAATAGGCTGCCTTGATGCCATATGCGAGTGCTAATGCACCACAACAGTGTGAACCCTGCCTAACATTTTCACAGTTAAAATTGTTTTATTAGGTCTGCTGTGTCTGACATGCTTTAAAAAGTTCCAAAGCAAAAAAAGGATGCAACCAATGCAAAACCTCAGTCTATATTATGCGTTTCCCTCTATCATAATAGCACAGCTTTAAAATTCAAATGACTGTAACAAATAAAATATTGTGCCACAATTATAGTAGGTATGGCTGTATATGTGAATTAGGTATTTTCTTTGGATCTAGCGCATGCGCATGTTTTGTAGATGCATTAATTCTATAACTTTGTGAATTGTAACGGATAAAATGTCAGTGTACTGTGACCTGCTGGAAGAGTACATACCAGTAATTCACACTATGTACTACATAAGAATTTGCACAGAATGTACTTACGTGAAAATATATCAAAATGCGACAACCAGAGGAAGTAAAAGGGTTTTGTTTTTTTTAATTTTTCCAACCGCACTGCAGAAACAGATCATTTACAAAACTGACAAGAACAGTTATTTTAAACATATACGACATTATATGTAAATGAATGGCAGCATTAAACCGTTTCATCATTAAAATGTATGGGTTCATTAGATTGGTGTTAAATGTGCTTAAGGTAGGAATAAGGTCTTCTCAGACAAGATAGAACAAAATGTCAAAAGTTACAAAGAACATATTACAAATCAAGATACAAAGTGCAGTGACCCACATAAACTCTTTTCATTACTTTAGTTGCGAATAAAGGTTAAATTGAGTTGCTATGGGAAGCTGCCCTTTTGATAGCATCATTTTTGTTGCACTGCAATAATTTCTGTATTTATTGGGGGCTGTGGAAAGATTTTTTCCTGAAACTTCCCTCTTAAAGTTAGGGTGCGTGTTATACGCCTGTGCATTTTATATGCCGATAAATACGGTAATTGGCCCGATAATATTGCACATTTCAATCTATATGCAAAAGGTGATAGAAATCAACTCAATAATAGATTTAAAGCTAAACAATAGGATTTCTGCCAAAAAAAAATAAAAAAATTATATGTACACATGGGGTATGGGGATTCTTTTCTTCTGCAACATAGCATTTGTATAAATAATCTAAGCAAATTAATTTATCTTTTCATATGTATATTTTTTCACATAGGCACCGTCCCCTTAATATGTAGGCTGCTGTGGTCATGGTTTAAATTCAGTTAAAAAAAAAATACTTTACGTTGTCCTTTGTCCTTAATGTAGGAGACCCAAGTAAATCTTAAAAAAGAGAAGTTAAAAGTCATGTTCTCCCTTTGTAATGGGCCAAAATTGGGATTGAAAAAAAGGACGGTCACTCTTTTTTAATACTGTCTATAGATGGGCCTGCGCACTTCACCTTTTTGTTTTGATGAGTTTTTGTATGTTTAGAAAGGTGATCACTCCTCATAAACCTCTTTCCGCATTCTTGGCACCCAAAACGTTTCTCCCCTGTATGAGTCCTTAGATGGCGCTGAAGCTCATCAGATCTGGTGAAGCTTTTTCCACAGAAGACCCAGTTGCAGATAAAAGGTCTCTCTCCAGCATGCCAGCGCAAATGGGCTTTGAGGTGTGAGGTCTTTCCATAAACTTTCCCACAACCTGGAAGATGGCAGATGTGAAGCTTCTTTTTTCCAGGTTCTTCGTTGTTTGGAGAAGCTTGGCAGTTGGGGCATTTACACCTCCTACATCGTCTAGTTGAGCTTAGCAGAGTTTTAGAGGAGCTCTGGAGAAGTGCTGCAAGTTGAGGCTGTGGTCCCACCATCAAAGAGTTGGTCAAATGGAAGGAGTGAAGGTTATTTGCGTTTGTTTGTTGAAAACTCCACCAGGTCTGTTCATCCATGTGTGTTGTAGGAATGTGTCTTTGGGTCAAGGGTGTAGGGTTTTGCATAAAACCTGAGTAGTCCTGAGTCACAGAGTTTGTGTCTTGGAAATGATATGCATGGTTATTCGAAACTTGAGGTGCCAAAATCTTGACCGGAGACAAATCGAATGAATACATATTTGGGTCAGCTGGAGGAGTCAGCGGCAGCTCATGAGTTCCTACTGCCTGCATATGACCATTATACTGAACTTTTGGGACACTAAAAGTCATACCATGAGATCCCATTCCTGTACTCTGAGGAATGTCATTGCCCCACAGAGGAAACATTGCCGGAGCTGCTCCGGCTGAACTGGAAGAGCACTGTGAGTAATCCCAATGGTTTGGTTTAGGTGCTATTACTGAGCGACAGGCTGACGGGAATACGTTCAGTGTTGGAAACGGCCCTATGTCCGGGGAGGAGTTAGGGGTTCTATCCTAAAAAACAAAAAGAAAATGTAAGGATTACTATGCATGAACATCTGTAGAAAAAAAAAAAAAAAAAGGCATTTATATGATAAGGCACAGATTAATCTTTCACAATCATTCATTGCTCTTAATGTTCATTGTTTTGGCTGCTCCAAAAACTGAAGGGAAAAAAAGAAAGTTGTTGGTGTGGGTTGCTATAGGTTACTGCACACCAATACTCTGCAAATTATTATTTATTAACACCAACCACATAATTCAAAT